>NW_003852450.1:3570884-3575628 GCF_000181295.1 Otolemur garnettii | reverse complement strand
AAAAAAAAAAAAAATAGCTGGGCATTGTGGTGGGCACCTATCGTCTTAGCTTCTCCGGAGGCTGAGGCAAGAAGATCTCTTGAGTCCAAGAGTTTGAGGTTGCTATGATGTATTATGCCATGGCACTTTGCTGAGTGACAAAGGGAGACTTTGTCTCCAAAAAAAAAAGACAAATTCAATTAATATTTGTTGTCATGGGAGACAAAAATAAAAACACATATTCCCTAAGCCAATGGTTCTCAACCTTCCTAATACCACAACACTTTAATACAGTTAAAAGGGGTCATGACCCACAGGTTGAGAACCCCTGCCCTAAGCCTTAGACACTAGTCTTTTTTTTTTATAATAGAGACAGAGTTTCATTTTATCGCCCTCGGTCGAGTGCTGTGGCGTCATACCGCTCACAGCAACCTCTAACTCCTGGGCTTAGGCAATTCTTTTGCCTCAGCCTCCTGAGTAGCTGAGACTATAGACGCCCACCACAACGCCCAGCTATTTTTTTGTTGTTGCAGTTTGGCAGGGGTACCCTTGGTATACCCTGCCACCCTTGGTATATGGGGCTGGTGCCCTACCCATTGAGCCACAGGCGCTGCCCGCCACTAGTCTTAACTGCCTCAACCAACTATGGCCAGAACTAGTAGGTCTTTTCACTTTGTTCCCTAAAGCGCCATTAAGTGGCAGAGAAACACAAAGCCTGCATAAGCGCTCAGCATGAATCCTGGCTGCAACTGATCATAGCTGATGAAACATGCACCTATTTGGGTTTTATTCTTTTGTAGCTCCTGCCCAAGACAGGACGCTCGGGATGGAAAGCTCCGAGTGCTACCAGAGGTAAAGCTGGGTGAAGGAGGCAAGCAAAGACTTCCAGCCTCTCAGTCTTTTGAGCACCAGTGTCACCAAGCTGGAGATGGCAGTGGAAGCCATCTCTCAATGAGTTTGTTCAAATCTTCTCCACTAATACTTGGTTGGGTAGAAAAAATTAAATTAAGTCCTGGCACCTGGGTCCAAATCATTAGCAGTTTACCTGGCTGCTCAAGTTACCTTCCTCTTCCCTGTCTCAGCAATCTGGTAAGAGTTGTCCAGGATACCCAGGTGGGAAGGAAGAAGACAGTCACATGCTTCATTCCACTTGTCACCTCATGCATGGACCACACCCTGGGCTTGAGATCATTCTTAGTTGAAGTTTGAAAAAAAAAAAAATCAGTTGAAATTATAAAGCTCGATGATCACTGCTATATGTAGATGTATTTTAAAATTAAGCAAAACAACCCCAAGTTATTCCCCGGCATGCTCAAAGGATTTATGTGCTTTTCACTTATTAATAATCCAAAGTCCTTCGAATTCCTGCTGCATATATCAATAGCTTATCTATATTCTAAACCATCAAAAGGAAAAGTAGTATCTTGCTATCTTTGGGACACTAATTTAGTGGTATGTTGGGTTAGCTCATACCAGCTTAGAAAAGCTGGCTGTTAAATTTTCATTTTGAGTTGGATACAGTGGCTCACCCCCATAATCCCAGTGATTTGGGAGGCCAAGTTGGAAAAATTGGTTGAGGTCAGGAGTTCTAGACAAGCCTGGGCAACATGGTATGACCCCCCACCACTAAATCAAAAAATAAAACAAAATAGCTGGGCGTGGTATAGCTATAGCTGCTTATAGTCCCAGCTCCTCAGGAGGCTGAGGCAGGATTGCTTAAGCCCAGGAGATCAAGGCTGCAGTGAACTATGATTATGCCACTGCACTCCAGCCTGGGTGACAGATTTGAGACTTTGTCTTTCAAAATCAATCAATCAATAAGATTTTCATCTTGAGAGCTGCTTGTTAAATGCAGCCATTATTAAAACTTAAAATATATAAATGTATAATTATATAAACTATATTAAAATATTCCAAACTTAACATTTCCTGCCTTTATTATATCGATGCTCCTGAGGTTATTTACGTCTGTGGCATCTGTGTGGTGGAATTCATATATAACGGTGTGCATTTCTTCCCAGTTCCACTCTCATTGATTGGTAGAAGTATTTTATACCATGGAAATTGGCAAAAGCTATAAATCATGTCTTTTTTTTCTTCCCTGGAGAGCCAGTTGTTAAACATTTACCAACATACCACTGCTAATAATCAAGGCTAATTTAGGCTGGGCATGGTGACTCAGGCTTGTAATCTTAGCACTTGGGAAGGCAGAGATGGGTGGATTGCTTGATTTTCAAGAGTTCAAGATCAGCCAGAGCAAGAGCGAGACCCTGTCTTTAAAAAAACAAAAAACAGTCAGAAGTTGTGGTGGGCACCTGTCGTCCCAGCTACTGGAGATAAGCAAGAAGATCGCTTGAGCCCAAGAGTTTGAGGTTGCTCTGCGCTATGATGCCCCAGCACTCTACCCAGGGCAACAAAGTGAAACTCTGTCTCAAAAAAAAATGCTAAGTGGTCCAGAAATTACCTGGAGAACGAGATGGATGTTCTGGTTTTTGCTACTGACATCAAATAGCATATAAAGGTATAAAAACAGCACTAAGAATTTCCAAAAATATCTAATTAAAATTGTACATCTTTTGTAGAGGAAAAACTCTTTATATCATGTCTAGGTCTTTAAGAAAAACCTGGGAGTAGTGAACAAGTCAAGCTGTGCAGTCTATTAAAAGTAGTGTCTGTTGAGGAGTTACAGCTCCTGTCCAAAACAAATGAAGAAGGAATACAGAGGGAGAAGACAAACTCACCAGCTTAGACAGGGGTAAGACTACTGAACTCCTGACAGTTGTGAAATGGCTGTTACAGTGGCTGTATAATGGTTTGCTTGCACTTTCTCTATGTATATACAAAGCAGGTATATAAATACAAAAATTAAGCAGATCACGGTTCTCAGTAACCTGTTCCAAATGCCGTGGTTCACCTGCTTGACACTAAAAGGTTCTTCCTGGATCGTAGGCATTGTCAATTTAGCCAGCTGTGATCACCAGCATCATAGCCTAGGGATGAGAATCTGGATGGAGAGAGAAACCCGGCAGAAGCACTCACCTCGCCTTCTAGCTGTGTGGCCCTTGGAAGATTACTGTGGCTCTTCCAACCTCGCTTTTTTTCACCTGCAAAGTGGCATTTCTAAAAGTACCTACCCTACCTCAAAAGAATTCTGAAAAAAATTAAGTGAATTTATGTAAAGCACTTACTATATGCCTGACATGGAAATTGCTTAATAAATGTTAGCAATTTTTATTTTCAAAACCTCCTCAGAAGCAGTTTAGAAACTGTTCATATGTTTGGTACATATTTATTCTAAGTCAAACAGATCTAACTTCTTTTGAAAGCTGGTGGTCTAGAAGTATAGTTTTAACTACATTTGTAAATACTTCACAAGTATTAGATGCCAGTCAAATTTAAATATGCAATCTAACTTTAGTGAGTGACCTCCGTGGGCGAAAAAGAAAGCAGCTGTATTTTTCTTGTGGTTTTTCAAGAAAACATCCTTTTTATACAGATTTAGAAATAAGAATCAATGGCTATATCTAAGTTGATCACGATTGTTAACATAAAAATCAAGATTAAACAAATTTAAGAGTATCTTTCCTATAATAAAATATTTTAAACTTAGTAAGTGTGTCATGCATTATGAAGGGCAGTTGAAACTCTGGAACAAATGGCCTGATGTTCCCCAGAAAAAGATCTCTCTCATGTTACAGGTTCACGTGGTTGATATTTTGGGAGAAATGAAACTCTCATAGCTAGGAGGGATGAAAGCCACTGTTCCCGGTTACATATAATCAGAATAAGGTAAAGGCAGATAGATTCTTATACTACATTTCAAAATCAGTTACAGAATTATGGAATACCTGCTATGTTTAAGAAATGGATCCAGGTGTAGCGATAACAGCAGTAAATAAGACAGAAGTCCCTGCCTCACAGGGATTACACTATAGGTGAAGACATGAACAGCAAACGTACATAACATGCCACAGGATGAGGAGTAATGGAGCCCCAGAAAGAAAAATAAACCAGGGATGTAGTTGGGAATAGAGAATGTTAAGAGATTTTCTTGAAGGCCTTTTTAAGGAGGTCCAATTAGTGCAGAAAAGCAAATGATGTTTGAGGCAAGCCATCCAAATACCTGAGGAAGAGCCTGTCTGGCAGGGGACACAGCAAGTGCAAGGTCATTAGGCTGGACTACGCTTGTAGTATTTGAGGGATAGCAGGCAGGCTGATGTGGCCTGAGTGCAGTGAAGATGGAGGAGAGTTGCAGGAAATAGGTTGGAGTGGTTCCTAGGGGCCAGATCATGTAGACCATGCTAGGAGTGTGGATTTTTTCCTTTTTGAGTGATGTGAGAGTTGTGAGCAGGCAAGTGACACAATATACTGACATGTTTAAACAAATCACTCTGGCTGTTAAGAGAAGAGACTGTAGGGCCAGTGTGAAACTGGGAAGAGCATCTGGGTACCCCACCACAACAATCAATGCAGAGGTGATAATGGTTTGGACCATGCTGGTAGAAATGGAAATAGTGAAAATGATTGGATTAAAGATTTATGTATTTTGAAGAGATCAAACTGAGTTTACTGATGGATTGAATGTAGGGTGTGAGAGAAAAATAAGAATCAAGGATGACTCTGGGAGGCTGAGGCGGGTGGATCACCTGAGCTCTCGAGTTCAAGACCAGCCTGAGCCATAGCGAGACCCCCTCTCTAAAAATAGCTGGACATCGTGATTGTGACTGGTGTCTGTAATCCCAGCTGCTCGGGAGGTTGAGGCAAG
>NW_003852450.1:3562579-3570132 GCF_000181295.1 Otolemur garnettii | reverse complement strand
AAAAAAAAAAAAAAAATTAGGGATGGTAGTGTATGCCTAGCTCCTGGTAGTCCTAGCTACTTTGGTGGCAGAGGTAGAAAGATCATTTGAACCTAGGAGTTCAACGCTACAGTCATCTGTGATGATACCATTGCACTTTTGCCTGGGAAACAAAGTGAGACCCTATTTCTAAAAAAAAAAAAAAAAAAAAAAAAAAGTTTAGAGCTTAAAAGAGAAGTCAGGGCTGAAGATACAAATTTTGTATTCACATACACATAGGAAGTGTTTAAAGCTATGAGACTGAAATGAGACCACTTAGGGAGAGAATATGGAGAGATCCTTAGGGTTCTTTTCTGGGTTCTCTTCAACATCAAGAGGTTTAGAAAAGGAACAGATTCCTGCAGAGCAAATGAGAGAAGACAGAGAAGTAGGAAGTTCACGAGAAAGTGTGGTTTCCTGAAGAGTATCTCAGGAAGTAATCAGTGCTGCCACAGGAGGTTCAATGAAGATTGAACATGAACCACTGGACACGGCAATATGGAAGGTGACCTGGTAAATGATGGTGGTGTATTCAAACATGGGAATCATAAAATAGACTCTGATATTCCAACAACCTCCTTAGCACCAGACATTGCCAAGGCGCAGCTGTTAGAGATTACTACTCCTGTTTCATTTTTCACTACATTGTCTTACTGTAGTTATTGCAAATGAAGTCATTTTCATGAACCCCCTTCAGTTACACAGTGTATTCCAGTCAGTGCAATGCTCTGTGGTAACAATCAGTACGAAATGTTAGAACTGTTCATGATTATCTCCTTCCTGATAATGCTAGATCTAGAAAATTAGAGTATTAGTTTGCCACTGGATACATCTATAAAACAGAGAAAGCACTTGCAAAATAGGCATGCCTCAAAAGAGGACGTGTTCACAAAAGGTTAGAAAATGGGGACTTAAACAGGCTTTTTAACCAAAAGACATGGAGCTTTTGATAATCTAAAATACATTTTTTTGATTCTCTAAGATGTGAAGACTCCATTTCCCAAACTTATTTGACCTCATGGGACTACTGTCCTCAGTAACACATTTTGAGGTGGTATTTTCAATGGTTACCCCCATGGTAATCACCTCAATGGTTACCCCCCAACTGCTCGGCAGTGCTGACTGACCCACCATCTGAAGTGACATTTCACCAGGGCTAATGAACTGCTCTTCCCAACATCTGTCACGCTGTTCTCTTATTGTCAGCTCTCTCTGTTGTCATTTTGCCACCTATTAACCCCACTTTCCCCTATGTACGTTATTTTGACCCAGTTCTGAAATGGCCTAATTTCATTCGCTAAATGAACTGAAATCTCCCGTTTCTTTCTTTACCATTTTTTTTTAAGTCTCCAGTTTCTTAACTCAAAAACTACAGGTAGAAACAGTGCCTAGAATAGAAATAAACAAAAGTTGCTGCTTACAAAGGCTAGAATAGAAGCATCTGATTACATTTTAACCCTTTTAAAATGTAAATGAAATTTTAAAGTAAAATAAAAAGATTTCAAATGGTGAAGAATTTTTCTGGCTAGTCAGTTCTCTTTAAATTCCTTTTACATCAACAATTATTTTATAAATCTCACCTCTTCACCACCTGTCCCCATCTAGGTTTTAAATATTTTAATGTAGACCTGTATCGAACAGTTGAAGGCTAGATCTTAATGATAACCACTGAGAAAAGTGAACTCTTCCCTTCCTCACAGTAAGCACAGATGAAAATATAATACAGAGACTGTACACACAGACTGCTTCATTGATGTTAGAAAGGGGAAATGAATAATCAGAACAAAAAACATTTTGTTAAAAATATTTATTTAAAAAAATACAATTATTGTCCATATCTAGTTGCACATATCTATTAACATATCTGTATAATTTTAGACTTGTAGTAAATTTGTTACAGTGCTTTCTTAAAGCCAGCTTACATTATACAAAGCAAATTCCTCTGTCAGTTCTTACATAAAATAATTTTTTTAAAAATGTATCTTCTTTCTTAAAAGATGCATATCACCATTATAGAATTTAACAAAATTTTTGCATAAAACCTGGAAAGTGATAGAAAAAATGATCACCTGATTGGTTATTCAGAGCAACCCTTGCCATGTCTGGAGGTGCACTGAGTATCAACCACACTTTTTCTTTTAAAAGCAGCATATTAGAAAGCCCTCAAAGTGCCAGCCCCCCCTTTTCCTCACCTACCTAAACTCTAGTTTCTTTGCTGCATACAGGTGGAATTCGAGACCCACCTATAATCATCATAATCAACCTTAAAAAACATCTCTTTGTTTCCCAACTAAGTCAGACTGCTCAGCTAGATGATGTGGCAGTTTCCTTCTAGCTATATCAACAATTAATGTGAATTTCAATAAATGTTTAATTGCTCTTTTAGGAAAAAGAAAAAGGATGATTTTAATACTATGACGGTCTCCCTAATGTAAATTACACTGAAATTAAGACAAGTTATTAATACTTTAACAGGTATTCATGCCTATGGGTAAGTATGTATTTGCATTATACATAAGTATCTATTTATACAAAGTGGTGAAAACTGGATATTATGTGATGTATATTTCAAAAAATAAATAAGGGAGAAAACAACAAACTATCTTTTCAGCTGAGTTGATAGGTTTGAGGAAAGCACCTTGCAAGTTCTTATTACCACATACTGCAAACTAAGACATAAAATAATACATCTCTCCGGGTTTAACAGTGATGGAGATGTACTGCAACAGTCCCCAGCAGACCTATGCTTTTCTTCTGAATTAAAGGTTGGCTGAATGAAACTCAAGAGTTCTTACATGTTTTCATTTTAAGTGATATGTCCATACTTGGTAGTCCATAAACGGCCATTGCTACTATGGTTAAGCCATGTGGCACATGGAATTTAAAATTTAATAATTTTTTACCCACAGAGACTTCCTTCCCATTAATCCCATTTGTTCCTAGTTGTCTCTAAGGAGGAGTTGTCTTTTTTTTTTTTTTTTTTTTTTAAATAAGATTTAGTAGAGCTCATGGAAAATAACAAGTTTTCTTTTTAAAATGTAAAGTTGTACACTCTTTGTTTAGCCAATTTGATTATCTGGTGAATAAAGGGAATAATTCTAAGAAAATAATTTTAATCAGAAACTTCATTTGCCTCAAACCAAAGCTAACTAGTGGCAAAATGACTGGAATGGGTTTAATATTTAATCTTCCCTATCCACAAAAACAAATGAAACTGCCAGAAGACAAATGTGAAAAACAGGTATGACTGTGATTAGAAAAGATCTGGGCTAAACCAAATAAGCCTTGAGTAATCAAAAACTAATTGCATTCATTTCTGTCTTTACCTATATGCATCTTAGCTGACTTTACTAATACTGAACAGGGAAGTTTATAAAAATGCTACTCTACTGCATAAACAATAAATGTAAGCAATGAATGTACATACGAAGGCCACTGTATGTAATACTGCCCCCCAAAGCTGAAATGTCTTAGAAGGGACTGCCATCCCCTACATAACAGACCATAAGCAACAATGATTAAACAGAAAAAAAACCTTAAAATTGAATACTTCACAAACTTAAGTGTAATTAATTGTAAATCATTTTTAAAAATCATAAATTTCTACAAAGCATAATATTAAAAGCTGGTAAGTTATTTTAAGCATCCTAGCTAAAAGAGCATACCTTACAGAGCCTAGAAGAAAGGCTCAGTAGGTGATCCATTTTTCCCTCCTCAAATCCCCTTAAAGTTCCAGGAAACATAAATGAGAAAGAAACTTTACTTCCCTGACCCTCAATAGCCTTAAGTTGAAATTAAACAAACAAAATAATCACTAAGTGGTTCCAGTTATTAAAAACTAAACAGTGCTAATAGTGGTGCCCAAGAAGGTGCCAAGTGATTGAACACCAGTATATGGCATTCCCACTAGAAATCTAGGCAGACTTGAATGATTCATCACTGGCTAGGACTCAGCCACAGGGCACCCCACCTTCACCCCTACTCCATCCAGAAGATCCCAGGCTTGTCTGAGCATGGCTCTGTAATTCTTGGATGGGACGAGAACCAGAGATGGGAAACAGGCATAGTTGAGAAGACCATTCAGCCCAAGACATGTTACTGTGATACTTCTGCTAATGCTAATTGTGTACAGTTTAAAAGGATAAGTTAGGCCACGATGCTAGAACTCCTCCACTATTTTATCAATTCACGGTCAAATCTCTATTTTAGAAATACTGCTTCCAGTATAAACCTCCTTTCTGAGAAACAATATAACTAATGAAGATTTTATACAAAAGCAAATGTAGAAATTTTAAGAAAGGACATCCTTATTTGCTCAATAACACATGAACATGAGAGAAGAGTTTGAAATGATGTTGGTTAGAGCACATCACATGTAACTACTATATTTCTAAAATGTTGGCAAACGATTAAAGGCTGACTGAAATGTGCAAACCATTAATCTTTAAAAAGTGGCAACTGCAAAGTGTAGCAAAAACTTTTTCTTTTAGTTTTAGTATAAAATAGACTAGCAGTCATCCTAGTCTAGATAATGAATAATTTATGTTCCCTCTGAAAAACAGATTTACACACACACTATTTAGTCAATGCATCAATATATACTCACACACCTATATGCACTTGGCCAGTAAATCAGAATGAATGTCTTGGAAAGAAATGGTATAGCCTCCCAATTAAGTATTTCAAAGTAAAGTTTTAAACCTCAAAAAACTTTCTGATGTGTATTAAACCCAAAAGTCTAGCATTCAAGAAATTTATCATGCTTAATGTATCCCTCATGAATTTTCTCTTTAAAAGTTTCACTTAAAAATTATGTTAACAACACATGAATTATATACTACCATCAACAATTCACCTTTTAGATCGGCTTAGTTTACAGGTCAAAATATGACTTTTGTAGTATAAGGCTCCACCAAGTACAGATCAAACCACCTTCTTTTCTAGCTAAACACGATACCACCCATAAGAATTCTAGATTCTAAGATGAAAACTCCAATTTCAGTAATCAGAATTATGATGACATTAAGAGGAATAATCGGGCACCTTGTTTCAGACAAAGCCAACACCATTAAAAACAATAATAAAACATTTGTTGATCCAAACCAAGAAGATAATTAAGAAAATATTTCCCCTGGGACTCCATCTACAATACCCTTACATAACAAACTACCCCATGAATAGTTTTTTTAACTTTCCAAATGAAGTGATAAATAGGACAGACCTATAAAGATTATACCTTTAGATGTTGAAATGTCACAAATTTTAAAAATCAAAAAATTAATGCAGCAAGAAAATGGAAGCTGGTATACATTTTAACATAAAACAACTTGAAATAATTCTGAATTTGTTGGTAAAACATACATAAGGCCAAAGAAGCTTATAAGCAAACAGGTGAAATAAAAATAAAGTCATGCCTAACATGAAGATAAAAGAAACAAACTGTGAAAAATAATATACATGAAGCTCTGGAAAACATTTGGTAACAGTTTATTTGGTGATTTACAAGAATGTGAAATTTCAAAAGTTCATGACAAGCTCTCTCTTCTTCTTTTCTTTTTTTTTTTTGAGACAGAGCCCTAAAAGCTATAGTCCTGGGTAGAGTGCCGATGACAGCTCACAGCAACCTCCAACTCCTAGACTTAAGCAATTCTCTTGCGTCAGCCTCCTGAGTAGCTGGGACTACAGGTGCCTGCCAGAACACCTGGCTATTTTTTAGTTGTAGTTGTCATTTGTGGCAGGCCCGGGCCGGATTCGAACCCACCAGCTCTGGCGTATGTGGCTGACGCCTTAGGTGCTTGAGCTACAGGTGCCGAGCCATGACAAGCTCCTTTAAGTAATTCTAAGTTGCTCCTAGGATTTCTCCATATGGCGTAAGAAAAGTATACATTTAACCCCCAAGATTAGAATGAAAAGCAGTTTTGAGTCAGTGATCTTTAAGAAGAGTGTATGGGCTCAGCGCCTATGGCTCAAGTGGCTAAGGCGCCAGCTACATACACATTGGGTGGCGGGTTCGAATCCAGCCCGGGCCCGACAAACAGTGATGGCTGCAACCAAAAAATAGTTGGGCGTTGTGGCGGGTGCCTGTGGTCCCAGCCACTTGGGAGGCTGAGGCAGGAGACTTGCATGAGCCCAGGAGTTGGAGGTTGATGTGAGCTGTGATGCCATAGCACTCTACCCAGAGGGACAGCTTGAGGCTCTGTCTCAAAAAAAAAAAAAAAAAAAAAAAAAAGAGTGTATGCTTCTAGAGGGTGCACAAGACAATTTATTGGGGTATAGGAAGAAAACATTAGAACTACATGTTCTATAGTCCCAGCTACTCAGGAGGCTGAGGCAAGAGAATTACTTGAGCCCAAGAGTTTGAGGTTGCTGTGAGCTATGACCATGGCACTGTACCCAGGGTAACTGAGTGAAACTGTCTCCAAAAAAAAAAAAACCTGCTTGTCAACATTTACTTTTTATGCCATCCTTACTTTCTATTATGTTTTATAATGTATATATTATTTTAGTACAGTGGTATGTAATTTAATATATATACATATGAATTTATAATAGGGGAAGTTTCTGTGTTAAATAACTTTTATTGGTTGGATGAGGTGGCTCATCTCATCCTAGCGCTCTGGAGGCTGATGCGGGAGGATTGCTTGAGCTCAGGACTGTGAGACCAACATGAGCAAGAGCAAGACCCCATCTCTACTAAAAAGAGAAAAATCAGCTGGGCACAGGGCACGCACCTGTAGTTCCACCTACTTGGGAGACTGAGGCAGGAGGATCACTTAAACCCAGGAGTCTGAGTTTGCAATGAGCTATGGTGACATCACTGCACCACTGTGCTTTACTTGGAGCAAGAAAGCAAGATTCTGTATTTAAAAAAAAAACCTTTTATTGATCAAAGGTGTGTGTTGAAAAAGGCTCAACACTTCTTTTGTGAAAATATAGTGAGTGCCTCTAAATGTGCTTAAATTCACTAGAAATATAAAGCTATCTTTTAGAAAGTTAGAATCATAGTACAAATTCTAAGATTAGGATGAAACTATGTTGTTAGACTAAGGATCATACAATCAATCCCTAGTATAAATGGAACAGAAATAACACTATCAAAGCTCCAAAATTCCAAACCTCTGATTTATTTACCAGTCTTGCCTTCTTTGATCTCTAGTATAATATGTAAATCTTCAAGGGATTTTCCAGTTTAAAACAAAAAAATCCAGGCGCGTTGAGGTGGCTCAGGCCTATAATTTTAACACTTTGGGAGGCAAAGTGTGAGGACCCCTTAAGGCCTGTTGAGACCACCCTAAGCAAGGGGCCCTGTCTCTACCAAAAACAGAAAAATTAGCAGGACGTACCTATGGCACCAGCTCCTCAGGAAGGCTGAGGCAGGAGGACTGCATGAGCCCAGAAGTTTGAGATTGTAGTGAGCCATGATGACATCACTGCACTATACCAGCAGCAACAGAGACCTTTTCTTAAAAAAAAAAAAAATTCAGGCTCAGCGCCTGTGGCTCAAGCGGCTAAGGTGCCAGCCACATACACCTGAG
>NW_003852450.1:3559940-3562026 GCF_000181295.1 Otolemur garnettii | reverse complement strand
AAAAAAAAAAAATTATTTGAAAGAAAAACAATTATACCTATATTTTAAATGTCAAAATGTACAGAGGGCAGTCAAGCTTATATGTTATCTCTAAGAAGCTTAAGGTTGACATTTTGAGGGCCTCTAGATTCCTTTCTTTCCTACCAGAGTATTCTCAGAGTCTAGATTCTTTAAATTGTATATAATTTTTAAACAAAAATTCAGTGGGAATTTCTACCTTTGTTCAAACACACAAAACATGACATGAGGAATGCAACATCACAAAAGCACTGTGATAAACCATTAAAAAAAAAAGGATTACTAAATCAGGCTCGATGTAGGGCCCTGTAGTCATAGCTACTTGGGAGGCTGAGGCAGGAACACTGCTTAAACCCAAAAGCTAGAGACCAGCCAGGGCAACATAGTAAGACCTAAAGGATTACTGAAGTGAGATATGAGGGTTTTAATTTTGTATTTTTAAAAATCAGCATATGACTGAGAAAAAATTATTTCAGAAATTATGTGAAAATCTACTCTTGAATGGAGTACACAGTGATTTGCTGACACAGGCTCTGGGACAATTTGTATGCCTCTTTGTGAATCCAAGATCGTGGCTTGAAATCAAGCACAAGGGGAGTGGCTTAAAGCAAAGAAATTAGCAAATACTACAAAGTTAAGGTTTCTCCTCCACAACCCACTTCAGAAATCCTGGCTATCAAACATTTTCCAGCACACAACTAAGTGGATGGGGCCACAGCAAAAGAAAAGCTATCAAAAGATATCACAGCTATCTTAAAACTCCATTCAACCTGCTCCTCCTCTTCTTTAACTTCAGCTATATTGCCCAGCAGCATTCATCTTGGCAAAGTGACTGGTGATAGATACCAATTATGGCTACCGATCATAAGTCCCTCCAGTGAGAACAGATCTTAAGTGGTATGTCACCTTTTGATGCTAACAAGAATTCTGTGGATATTCAAGAGAATATGAAGCTGAGACTTTTCCAGGAAGGAGGTAGTCTACAAATAGAATTATCTGCCTCATACACTTGTACTAAGGTTGTAAACTTTGACTTAAAAAAAGGACACACATACACACATACCTCCCCAAGTTAGTTAATCATCATCATTCTCTGAAGGCCTAATACCTCTCAGAGGCTTCAGCTATAGGTTAATAGAAAGAGGACTCATGAAAACAGTTTCCTAGGAATTTGCTCTGACTAAGTTTTAATGGTACCCTTGGTTCCAAGGCACCTCTGTGCTAAGACAGTTAATTATTAAAGACATCATCTGTGAAAATAAACCAATGGCTTTTCTCCTTTAATTAAAAAGGATAAAATACCTTTGTGCTTTCAAAATTTAAAACCTTGACTTCAATCAACCATCAATATTTACTTATTTAATATACAAAATGTTAAGCTAATAAAACTATTCCAAAGTGCTGCTGAGCGGTCTAATTTCAAACAGACATGCAAACTAAATTCAATATGGGAAAAGAAGTCAAACATGTCTGTTCCCCATCACTATTAAACATTACCTTTCAAACACTACTATTGCACATCTCAGGAACTGAACTTTCAACTGATAACCACAAATGAACGAGTAATAAGTCTCCAACACTACAAATATAAAGGTAGCTCACTGAATGTGTTCCTTCCACTAATGAACTAGCAAACATAGATGTCTCATACTAGAGCTTTTCTACATTGGATATAAGCAAATTTAAAGTAAATTATGCATCCGGAAGATGCTAGTTTGTATCAGTCATTTTGGGCCCTCAAGTCCTTACTCCCTCATTCCATTTAGCTCACGTGATTCAATTACAAGATTAAAAGGCTAATTTGGGGGTGGACAGGGTGGTGGTAGTGGTGGATGGTGGCAGCCTATAATTTCATCCTAGAGTTTAAAGCCAAATTTTTCAAAACAATCCACTGTGATGTTCATGGTATCAATTCAGTTCGGTGAATCAACACATCTGGATAAATACAGACCTGGCAATTGGTTACCATATGGTAATACTTTGTAAATTTGGTAATGTAGGGGTGAAGCCCTACAATTTTCACTACTAATACGTGGGTCATTACAAAAGTTTTGAGATACAGGGTGGC
>NW_003852450.1:3544204-3559311 GCF_000181295.1 Otolemur garnettii | reverse complement strand
AGGTGAAACAGAAAGGATACTGTCAACTGTGTTTCTTGGAAATGAAATAATGTCTCAAAACTTTCATAGTGACCTATGTATAAGTAATCCAGTATTTATGTATGAGCATTCCCAAATTATCTCTGTTCTTCTCTAATTTAAAAAGAATGGAAAAAAAAAAGCACATTTTTACCTCACTACTGATTGAGGGGCTTCACTTTGCATTTCACCTTCCTAATTACATCTCTGAAACTGTCACAACTTCTAACAACCTTAAATTTAAAAGAGAAGGTGATAAATATACAGCAGAAAAATGAGGTAAAGAGGAAAGAGAAAAGATCCTTTATCTTCTAACTGGGAAAAGCCCATGTGTTTTAAATTATTCAACTAAATCTTTTACTTATAAAAAAGGCCTCAAAATTTTAAAACCCAAGGTTATCCTCCTAAAAGTCATCATTTATCATGCTGTATCCTATACCACTCAGAGAGCAAACAATATTTCTATGTTGGGTGCCATGTCCTCACTGGATGTTCCAAAACATGCGTTATGGCTCAAGTTTAAAACTCTTCGTTACATTTAAATAGACTAGTTCCATGCCCTGTTGGCATGTTCAGACAAGATCATATGTATAGCTAAGGGACCCACTCTGAAAAAATGTAAACAAGATGGCTTTTTGTGGGAGTCGCTTACATATTACAGTTCACAGCAAAACAGAACCTCTCCAATAGTACTACTCCAATCTTATTTTAAATACCAATCATGACTCTTCTCCTACTGCTTATGAACAGCCCACCTTTATGAACAGTCATTTAACAGAGCACACTTAGTCCTAAAGATGCCAATTCAGTTAGCTTGTATTTCTTTTAATAGATTCTCAGCATAATTTTTTTCCTGGCCAAAAGTTCCTAATAGCTAAAAAGAGTAACTTTGTTCTTAATCATTCTTGCAAAGCATAGCTGCTAAACCCCACCAAAAATTTCTTTAGCACAAAGCTCAAAATATTAAAAAGGGGGAGAAGAAAAGAAAAGATAAAGAGAGGGAGGTGGAGCCTGCACTCCAATTAAGGCATTTTTATACACAGTCCAACTTGAGTCCTATTCAAAGGGAATCCTAAAAAGGCATTTCAATAGGGAATGGCAAAAATCACAATGGTCTATTATCAGCATTGTAGAACTTTCAATTGCTCACTTCAAATGCCATTATGTTGAATGTCTCTCTGTTCCTTTGTTCTTCAGTTTTCTCATTCCCAAGTGCATAGGTTAAGTCTTCTGTAGATCCGGGGAAAATGGGCCAGGGGTGGAAGGTCCATCCAGGCCAGACAGAGTGAACGGTCCATGACTGTTCAATACAGAAGGAAACTAAGAAAGAAAATGAAACACATTATAATCCCATTACTCAACCCTAACTTTCACTTTCTGTCCCTACTATATTTCCTGAGGCAAAATACAACAATCTTCCGAAGTGGTTCATAAGACAAAGGCAATAACTGTTTATCATAAAAGATATGTCATGGCTCGGCGCCTGTGGCTCAAGCGGGGCACCAGCCACATACACCTAAGGTGGCGAGTTTGAATCCAGCTCCGGCCCGCCAAACAACAATGATGGCTGCAACCAAAAAAATAGCCAGGCGTTGTGGTGGGCGCCTGTAGTCCCAGCTACTTGGGAGGCTAAGGCAGGAGACTCGCTTGAGCCCAAGAGTTGGAGGTTGCTATGAGCTGTGATGCCATGGCACTCTACCCAGGGGGATAGCTTGAGGCTCCGTCTCAAAAAAAAAAAAAAAAGATACGTCATAATAAAAATCTTTTTTAAAAAAAGTCTTGTGAGGCTCAGTACCTGTGACTTTAAGTTGCTAAGGCGCCAGCCACATACACCTAAGGTGGCGAGTTTGAATCCAGCTCCGGCCCGCCAAACAACAATGATGGCTGCAACCAAAAAAATAGCCAGGCGTTGTGGTGGGTGCCTGTGGTCCCAGCTACTTGGGAGGCGGAGGCAGGAGACTTGCTTGAGCCCAGGAGTTGGAGGTTGCTGAGAGCTGTGATGCCACGGCACTCTACCCAGGGACAGCTTAAGGCTCTGTCTCAAATAAATAAATAAATAAATACAGTCCTGTGGAGCACAGTGGCTCATTCCTGTAATCTCAGCACTTTGGGAGGCTGAGATAGGAGGATTAAAGCCAAGAGTTCAAGTTCCAAGTTTAGAAATTCAATAATAAATCTAGAGAGTATTTACTAAATAGAAGTTTTACAATTATTAAACTGAACAATGGGGATGTTGTTTTTTGCCTATTTCTTCATTTAAGGTACTCCAAATACAAAAGACAGACTTTTATAAAATTTACCTGGAAGAGGGTATTAGCACCTTGCAGTCTGGCTGGACTAAGGGGAGCAACAGGGCTAAGAGTACTCCAAAAATGGATGCTGGAGAGCAAGGGACTGGGAGTCAGTATGATGGGTGTCTGCAACACATAAAATAAAAATATTCATTAAATGACTTGTTAGGATTATGCTTTATCTTTGCAACTGAATATAAATAGCCCCAAAGCCCAAGAGAATACTACTCTGTTCTCTACTGCATGTATCTCCAAGTCTGAAATTTTATGACGAAAAACTTAGAAACTATTTTTACAAACTAAGAAAGAGAAAAGTCAAAATAATTATTTTTTAGTCCAACATTTATATAGAGTCTTTCTCAAATAAAGAAAACAACCTGAGGACAGTGCCTGTGGCTCTGTGGGTAAGGCGCCAGCCCCATATACTGAGGGTGGCAGGTTCAAACCCGGCCCTGGCCAAACTACAACAAAAAAGTGGCTAAGCGTTGTGGTGGGCACCTGTAGTCCCAGCTGCTCGGGAGGCTGAGGCAAGAGAATTGCCTAAGCCCAGGAGCTGGAGGTTGCTGTGAGCTGTGTGATGCCACGGCACTCTACCAAGGGTGATAAAGTGAGACTCTGTCTCTTAAAAAAAAACAACCTGAATTCAGGTACAAAGGAATAATGGGTAACCAAGTCAGCAACATGTTCTTTCCTTAATAATGAAAAAGTCTGGGAATATAATCTATTAAAATGTTCTATGAGATGAGCAAGTTAATAAGTGCCCAGTGTAACTGTACAAACTGGTTACTCAACATCACACTGCTCATTTTTCAACAGTTGCATACTCCACCAATGTTTTTTTTGTGTGTGTTCTATTGTCCCACATAAACAAATACAAGGTGGCCATAAAGTTCATGTGCAATTTAAAAGAACCAATTATTTTAAATTGTACATGAACTTTATGGACATCTGTATTAAAAAAAAAATCAGTGGGGGTCACACCCCCTTGAGATGTGACTGTTTCTCAGGATCTACTGTTACCTAACTTGATATTATCACTATTTTTTTTTTGTAAGTTACCAACCCGTTTTATAACAGAAAGAGAGAGAAAGAGAAAGAGAATATCTTTTTTTAGGAGGAAGTGAAAAAACCAAAATATTTACAGGGTTTCCCAAAGGTCACCAGACATTGGGAAAATAGAAAAGTGTAGCTAAATGTACCTTTACTTACAAAATATTCATTATAAAATTTTACAAAATATTCTCTACATGTTGTCTACCTCTTGGTAAAATTTAGTTGCAGAACAATGAATTTTTTAAGATGATACTTCCAACCTTTTGACATCCTAATTGAGATGAGAAATTAGGTTACTGGTTCTTTCATGGGCCACAAAAAACCTTTCTATGACAAACTTAAATAACAGAAAGCAAACCTGAGAATATAAATTCTGAATTTGTTTATAAAGGTGAATAAACACAAACAACCACGGAACTAAACAGAGTGAACTACCTGTGAAAAATATGCTGGCGTAAGAGAAGCTGTGGGGAGGGATGGGCTCAGTATTCCCAGGGGGCTTGGATCGCTGCCTGTGATTACAAGGGTGGGTGCCAGTTCTAACCCCTTGGGTTTCTTGGATCTTGATGAATTACTTGTTTTGTCCTTTTCTGGCAAAGCTGAATCCTGGTCTTTAGGCTCCAGTGGTAAGTTGTCTGGGAGTTCCATTGGCTGAGAAGCCACGGAATCTATGTCTGTGTCAATGTCTGGGTTAGAACTCAGTGGTGGTGAAGGGGTCCCAGGAGGCTCCTGCAAGGAAGTGGGTATGGATGAAACAGGGGGTGTGGTGGAAAAATTGGCAGTTGTGTTGGATGCAGAGGCTGGGGCTTCCAGGGAAGGTGGTTTGGGGGAAACCAGTGTCTCCAATGCTTGGATGGTTTCTTCTGAAGATGGGGAAATACTTGGACCAGTTGAAATAGTAGCAGTAAGAGGTTCAACTGGTGGTTTTTTGCAAGGTGTTGTTACAAATTTGATGACAGATGGTGTTGGTTCCTGAGGAGATTTTTTCTCTGCCAGTTTCTCAGCTGGATTCTCAATCTTTATTGGTTTGAAAAGCTTCACATTGGAAGAGTTCAACGAGTTGAGAGTAAATGAAGAATATAAACCAGAGTGTATGTAGTCATTGCGGCTAGAGCTCTTGGCACCAGGCTGAGGTGGTTTCTCTTTCCCTCCAGTCTCCACATCTTTGGAGCTGCTGCTGACTTCACTGGAGTTTAAAGTTTCGCAGTCTCCCTCAATCCTGCCCACTGTCATTGGATCCATGTTCAAAATCTCTGGATAAGAGACAAACTTGTACACAAACTTCTGACCATTCACTTTTTTGATGATATTCTGCAGGTAAATAAAATAAGCATTCTTATATTTTCTTATAAACTGGCAACCCATACTTCATTAAAAAGCAGATGTAACAAGGTTCTGCATTTAAGAACTAGGCACAGCTTATTTAAAAACTTCAAAATCCTCTAAATCCATCAAGCTATACTACACATAGTCCCTACTATTAAGGGGAAGTTAAGGTAAGAATACTTAAATTTCTTATTAACAAATGAACTAATATGTTATATAAAAGCTGAAAGATTTTGACTGCTTAACATTCTCACCCGGACTCAGTGAACTGAAATCTCAAATAATTTCAAAGGTACAAGCCATACACATCCTGAGTAAGCAAAAAGGAATTTAGAATATTACATCTGCTAAGCCTCCTACTTCCTTCAGAAATTCCAGTTGTTTCTTATCTCATATCTCCATACAGGAAAAGCTGATAAGATCAAGAAATTAAGATCTCAATTTCTCATTCTAATTCCATCTTTTGGAGCCACTTATTTTACCTCAGTGCCCAAGAAAGTATTCACAATAGATATCAAACAAAAATATATCATTTTAACTAAGAAATCAACTTTATGTACTAACAGCTATTCTTTAAGATGTTAATTTTTGTTCCTTTGGTTGAACTAAAAATTATGCTACAAAAACAAGTGTGTATGTATGTGTATGTGTGTGTAAGGAGACAAGCTAGATATGGTGGTACAGGCCTGTAGTCCAAATAGTCCCAGCTACTTGGGAGGCTAAAGGAGAGGAGTTTGAGTCTAGCCTGAGCAATGTAGTGAGACCCTATCTCTTAAAAAAGGGGGGGAGGGGGTTAGGCACAGTGGCTCATGCCTATAATCCTAGCATGCTGGGAGGCCAAGGTGGCCTTGAGCTCAGGAGTTCTCCACCAGCGTGAGCAAGAGTGAGACTCCATCACTACTAAAAATAGAAAAACTACCCAGGCATGGTGGTGGTTGCTTGTAGTCCCAGCGACTTAGAAGGCTGAGACAAGAGGATCGCTTGAGTCCAAGAGACAAGAGATTGCTGTGAGCTAGGTTGATGCCATACCACTGTAGCCTGGGCAACAAAGGGAGACTCTGCCTCAAAAATAAATAAATAAATAAATAAAAGAACCTCAAAATTTCCTTTCTCCTATTCCAATCCTATACTTACTCTTTTAACTACAACTGCAATTAATAATAAAATAAGCATAGTGGGAGTAGGTTAATAAACAAGAGTTTATAGAAATGCAGCTGAAACATTTATCCAGCATTTATCCATTTATCCTTGTATCCTAATTCCAAACTGCTAAAGCAATAAAATGAATTGGATTAAAACAAACCAGAAATAAACATTAACTAATAAACATTAGTACCGATAACCTCAAAAGAAGAATAATTCCTGTCTTGAGGTTCTCTATACAGTGTTAAGATGAGGATGTGTATTACCTTCACATAATAGTATCTGAGGGCTCGGCTGAGTTTGTCATAATTCATATTAGGCTTGTTCTTGCGAATTCCCCAGAGACGAGCTACCTCTTCTGCCTGCAAAAGCTTGAACTCCCCATTATTAGAGGTCCAGCAGATCATGTGCTTGTTCTGAGGCTCCTGCAGGAGCTGAAGGAGGAATTGCCACAGGGTGATAGCACTGTCCATAGCAATGAGCTGCAAGAATATAGATATGTGATAATATTAACAGCCAATACTTATTTAACTCTGTATGTCAGGCACTGTTTTAAGTGCTGTATATGTTCCACAAAATTCCTTAAGATAGATACTATTGCATCCTCATCTTACATTAAGAAAAATGTGATTCACAATAGGGGTAAGTAACTTGACTAAGGTCATACAAGTAAATAGTAAAGCTGGTATTTAAGCCCAAGTGATCTGAATCTAGAGTCCAAACTGTTAAACATACTATGCTGCTTAAGTTTTAAGCAACAAGCAACTTGCATAATGATAAAGCTAGTTCCATAAATTATAGGAAAGATTGATGATTGTCAATCACTAAAGTATCATGATTATTAAATTTTATCTTAAAATCTCATTGTCATTTTCTCTCAGAAGACTACCGTTTTTGCATCTAAATCAATCCAATTTGTTTATCTGCTAGGGTGTATGTGTGTGTATGTCCGTGTCCTTGTGTGTGTTCAGAGTGGCCCAGAAGCTGAGGTGTAGGGAATAATCTACTTTTGCTCCAACTGGTATTTCTCCTTCAAATAGCTTCCATTATCATAAATGTAATTTACATACAAACTGGCAGCACTGAGAATTCAGCAAAATGTTCCCTAATTTACAAGTTCTGTCGCTATTCTGTCTACAAGGATTTCATATGCATAGATTCTTTTATTTGATTAGCAAGACATGTACTGAAGGAATAGTCTTCAATATCTGAAGCTTTAGGATCTTCTTATTTAAGCCACAGTTTTGGCACTATTGGTATTTTGGGTCAGATAATTCCTTGTTGTGGGAAGCTGTCCTGTGTATTACACCTTGCTTAACAACATTCTAGCCTTTACCCACTAGATTCCTGTAGCATCCCCTGCCCCACTAAGACAATCAACAATGTCTCTAGACATTGTCAAATATTCTTCTGGGGGAGTCAAAGTCATCCTGGTTAATAATCACTGGTTTAGGCAATGGAACAGCAAGGAAATGCTCTTACAAAGGTATTTTTCTTCATATAATTTCAAAGCACCTTGTCTAACAGGAAGAATTCTTACGGGCAGAAACTCTGGACAAACTCAGGATAAATACATATATATATAACTTATCCTAAGAAGCCTGTGACTAAACACCTTCACATACAAATAAACCCCTTCCTTTTACTAGGAATGAGATCTCACTGGGTCAAATCAGAATTTGAAAACAAATCAAACAAATTCCATTAACTACAAAAATATTGTATGCTTTTGCTTGGTTTATCAAAGATCAAATGACAATAAGAGACTGGTTTCATCTCTTGGTTTTCTATTTTGTCCCTATGTCTATATGTCTGTTTTTGTGAGTTGTAATATAACCTGAAATCTGGTAGAGCGATGCCTCCAGCTTTGTTTTTATTACTAGGAATTGCCTTGGCTATACTGGTTTTTTTCTGGTTCAAAAAGAACTCGTATTCATCAAATAGTGCTGGGAGACTGAGATAACCACATGTAAAAGACTGAAACTGGACCCACACCTTTCACCACTTATAAAAAATTGACTCAGATGGATAAAAGATTTAAATCTAAATCACAAAACAATAAAAATTTTAGAAGAAAGTGTGGGGAAAACTCTTAATTATGTCAAACCAAGGACAGATTTTATGAGGAAGACTTCAGCAGCAACTACAACAATAGAAGTTTTTAAAAAAGACTTAATTAATTAAAAATAAAGGACTTAATTAAGCTGAAAAGCTTCTGCACAACTAAGGACACAACAAGTTAAGCAAATAGACAACCTTCAGAATGGGAAAGATATCTGCATGGTATGAATCTGATAAAGGGTTGATAACTACAATCTACAGAGAACTCAAATTAATCAACAAAAAAAGAACAATCCGGCTCGGCGCCTATAGCTCAACCGGCTAAGGTGCCAGCCACGTACACCTAAGGTGGCGGGTTCGAATCCCCAGCCCGGACCCGCCAAACAACAATGACGGCTGCAACCAAAAATAAATGGCCGGGCGTTGTGGCGGGCGCCTGTGGTCCCAGCTGCTTGGGAGGCAGAGGCAGGAGACTCGCTTGAGCCCAGGAATGGGAGGTTGCTGTGAGCTGTAATGCCACCGCACTCTACCCAGGGGGACAGCTTGAGGCTCTGTCTCAAAAAAAAAAAAAAAGAACAATCCCATCTATCACTGGGATTGTTGCAAAAGACATGAACGAAATCTCAGAGAAAGGTAGATGAATGGCTAACAAACATGAAAAAATGCTCATCTCTAATCATAAGAGAAATGCAAATCAAAACCACCTGAAATATCACCTAACTCCAATGAGAATACCTTACATCACAAAGTCTCAAAGCTGCAGATGCTGGCATGGATGTGGAAAGAAGGGAACACTTTTACACTGTTGGCGGGAATGCAAACTAACACAACCTCTTTGGAAAGAAGTATGGAGAATTCTCAAAGAACTCAAATTAGACCTCCTATTTGACCCTGCAATTCCACTACTAGGCATCTACCCAGAAGAAAAAGATCATAAGGACCTTTGCACTAGATTGTTCATCAAAGTTCAATTTACAATCACCAAGATGTGAAAACAATCTAAATGCCCACCAACCCAGGAATGGATTAACAAACTGTGATGTACATATGACTTTACATGATTGGGGTTTTATTTGCAGTTTTTGGCCGGGGCTGGGTTTGAACCTGCCACCTCCAATATATGGGGCCGGCGCCCTACTCCTTTGAGCCACCGCAGGCGCTGCCCTGACAAAATCTTTTATATTAACCTTGATGGAGTTGAAACACATTCTTATTAGTAAAGTATCACAAGAATGTAGAATCAAGTATCCAATGTATTCAATATAAAATGAAGCCAGTAGATGATATAATACATGCCCACATAAGAGAAAAACTCAAACCAATTCAAGGTAGGGAGAGGAGAAAAGAGGATGGGGAGTACAGAGGGGGAGACAGGAGGGGAGATGGGGGAGATGGGTGTGCTCCCACTTAATGGGCACAATGTTAAGGTGTATGGTGTACCTACTGGGGGCGGGACACAATTATAAGAAGGACTCTACCTAACAAATGCAAACATTGTAACCTATTTCTTTGTACCCTCAAATTAACCTGACATTTAAAAAAAACAAACTGCAAAAACAGGTAAACTGGACTATACCAAAATTTAACACTGTTGTGCTAAAACAATGCTATTGAGAGATGACAGTCCCCAAAATGGGAGAATATTTTCAAACTATGTATCACAAAAGGAACTTGTATCCAAAATATATAAAGAACTCTTACAACTTAATAAAAATTTTCAATAGGCAAAGGATTTGAAAAGACCTTTCTTCAAAGATACACAAATAGTCAATGAACACATGAAAAGATGTTCAACATGATTAATTATTAAGGACATAAAAATCGAAACCATTTCATTCTTACTAAGATGGCTATAACTGAAAAGACAACAATGAAGGTTGGCAAGGATGTGGAGAAACTGAAACCTTCACATATTGTTGTGGGAATGCAAAATGATACAGCCACTTTGGTAAAGTTTATCATATGACCCAGGAAGTCTACCCGTAAGTATATATACCCAAGAAAAATAAAAACTTATGGCCACATAAAAATTTATATTGGAATGTTCACAGCAGTATAATTCATAACATCTAAAAAGTAGAAACAACCTAAATAAATGTCCATCGATTAATGAATGAATAAATAAAATGTGGTACATACAAGGGAATATCATTCAGCCATAAAAAGGAATGAAGTACAAACACAACATGAATGAACCTTAAAAACACTATGCAAATGAAAGAAACCGCCACAAAAGACCACATATTAATTATATGATTTCATTTATATGAAATTTAGGTAAATCTATAGACACAGCAAATAGATTAATGTTACTTAGGGCTGGGGGTAAAGTGGGTGGGGGAGAAAGATGGTGAGTGACAGCTAATAGGTACAGTTTTTAGGGAGGTTATGAAAATATTCTAAACTTATAGTGATGGTTGCACAACTCTGTGGCATACTAAAAACCATTGAATTGAACACTGTAGGTGAATTTTATGTTACATGAATTATATCTCAATGAAGATGTTTAAAACAAACCAAACACACACAGCAAACATTACAAAAGTTAGGTCTGGGAATACTCTTTTTTTGAGACACAATCTCACTCTCTTGCCCCCAGGCTAGAGATCCTCTTGCCTCAGCCTCCAGAGTAGCTAGGACTACAGGTGCCTGCCACAATACCTGGCCAATTTTTTGATTTTTTTTAGTAGAAATGAGGTCTTGTTCTTGCTCAGGCTGTTCTTGAACTCCTAAGCTCAAGCAATCCATCTCCTTCAGCATCCCAGAGTGCTAGGACTACAGGCATGAGCCACTGAGCCTCACCTGAGAAGACTAATTTTAACAACATATAACTCACAGAGAATGGGATCCTTTTTTTTTGAGCCTCAAGCTGTCCCCTTGGGTAGAGTGTCATGGCATCACAGCTCACAGCAACCTCCAACTCCTGGGCTCAAGCAAGTCTCCTGCCTCAGCCTTCCAAGTAGCTGGGACCACAGACGCCCGCCACAACGCCTGGCCATTTTTTGGTTGCAGCCATCATTGTTGTTTGGCAGGTCTGGGCTGGATTCGAACCCACCACCTTAGGTGTATATGGCTGGCACCTTAGCCCCTTGAGCCACAGGTGCGGAGCCAGAGAATGGGATCCTTAAGGATCAACTATGTGTACATCCAAAAAGGGCAGAGGTAAGGAATGGCAGTTGAAAATATTTAGGTTTCTTAGCCAGACATTGTGGCAGGCACCTGTAGTCCCAGCTATTCTGGAGGCTGAGGCAAGATAATCACCTAAGCCCAGGAGTTGGAGGTTGCTGTGAGCTGTGTGATGCCATGGCACACTACCAAAGGTGACAAAGTGAGACTCTGTCTCTACAAAAAAAAAAAAAAAAAAACTAGGTTTCTATAACTTTTCTAAGATACTCAAATGTCCTACAATAATCCTCACAGTTATCACTTTGAAGCTGAGTGCAGAGATACAGTCATCTAAAAGTGGAAATGATAAAATAATAAAGAACAGAAAGGGGGAGATGCCTCCCATAGCCACACAGTCCATGGAAATGCTGAAGCCATGAATCCAAGTCTCTTTCATCATAGTCAATTATCACCAATTGATTATAAAGAATTACCTATTAGATACTGCCACACCCAGTAATCCACAAATATGAAATGCTACCTTAATTCTAAATAACATGCTCACTAGAAATCAGTTTCTCATAGATTCACTTAAGCAGAGTTAAAATGGTGATTTTATATCAAATCCATTAAGTATGGTGGAGGGGGCAGGGTTCTCTGCCATTTTTCTGAGCTTGCCAGACACATCTTTCTTTCTTTTTTAATTAATTATTTATTTATTTGAGACAGAGTCTCACTCTGTTGCTCTGGGTAGAGTGCTGTGCCATCATCACGGCTCACAGCGATCTGAAACTTTTGGGGTCCAGCAATCCTCTTGCTTCAGCCTTCTGAGTAGCTGGGACTACAGGCACCTGCCACAGATGCCCAGCTCGTTTTTTCTATTTTTAGTAGACAGGTTTTCACTCTTGCTCAGGCTGGTCTTAAACTCATGAGCTTAACCAATCCATCAGCCTCTGCTCCCAGAGTACCAGGATTACAGGTATGAGGGCCAAGATCTTTTTTCTAATGAAGCCTGTGCATGGCAAGTTTTTTTGCTACATAGTTTTCCCATTTAAACAATAATTTGTTTGTCTAAGCATGTAAAAATTACACTCTAGTAAATATTACCTTAACCAAAAAATGAAATTTCCCCATTTCCAGACATCACCTTCATATCAAGAATGCTTATAGGGGTAGGGGTGTGAATATGCATGCAAGAGAGGTAAGGATGGAAGAAAGACAGGCCGAGAATGAAATCTCTAGCCTACCACAAATGTGAAAATAATTCAAAACCCAAATCCTGGAGTTTTAGTCCCTACCACATAGATAATGTTTGAGCCCTACAAGTTTATGATGCCTGAGCTATACATCTAAAAAAACAAAAACAACAAATTAATGTCCCCACAGTGGCAACCAAGGAGATTCCTAAAACATGGGTGTTCCCAAGGTGGTACAGGTTTAACTTCCACCTTCCCCTTTGGTTATTAGTGGGATAGAGTATACCAAGTCAAATGAGCTGTTGGATACCTATAGTAGAACCTGTCAGGAGAATGCTGCTGCTTTTTCAGCAAACTATGGTGTGTCCAGAAGAGAAGGCTACTGAGAGTGAAATAAAAAAAACACTGAGGTTTTGGGACTGAAGTGGGGGAAATGAATTCTTTTGAGAAAAATAAAGATATAAAATGGCCATCTTCAGTGGGTAAAGGAATATTTTATTAATTTGATTTTGATATCAGATTATTCTTCTGATTGAAAAGTTGGTGAACTTTCTGGTATACAGTTAAGTTGAAACTCTTCATTTTAGTTCCTAAAGGTGTGCTTTTAACTATGAATGTCAACAGTTTCCTCAGACATAAAAGCAAACTAAAGAAAAAAATTCTCGTGAGATGCAATGGCTCAAGCCTATAATCCCAGGTACTTGGGAGGAAAAAGATGAGGCAGAAGGATCGCTTGAGCTCAAATGAAGGATGCAATGACCTATGACTGTGCCACTGCACTCCTGCACTCCAGCCTGGATGACAGAGAAAAAAAATTACAGAAGACAGTTATTAAAAATTACATAGGTGAAGCCAGGCACATTAGCACACATCCATAATTCCCAGCTATTTGGGAGGCTGAGGCAGAAAGATCACCCCATTCCTCAAGGCTGTAGTGTGCTATAATGACACCTATGAATAGCTACTGCACTCCAGCCTAGGCAACACAGCAAACCTGGTCTATTAAAAATAAGCTCAAATAAGATAAAAAGAAGAGTTAAATTTTTTATTTAAATCTAAAGAATTTTTTTATTTTTGGTATCTATTAGGCAAGAAAAAAGGAAAATACTTTCAGGTGTTCTAAAACTACAGTATTGAAGGGTTTTTTAGAAGCATAATAAAGGAGGAAAAAACTAATCCAAGTGAAGGAATCTGTTGAGAGGTTAAAAGCTGAAAACATAATTGATTCCCTCTCCACTCTTCAAAGATAGTAGATCAATCCCTGTGCTAAACTGAAAGAGGGAGCATGTTGAAATAACTTATTAAAGAAAGGAAGTCTCTATTAAATGAAACCTTTTCCACCCTAAACATGTTTATAATACACATACTCCAGTTGCTGTGGTGACCCACAGCCCAACTATTTTTCAGAGACAGTAGCTAAGACCCAAAAAACTAAGTCTCCAAATTCTTCAGCATGCTGCTTAACTTAAAACTTATGAAATGTATCAAGCCTAGTTTTGAATCACAATAATCGTCATAAATTACCAGATGCATCAGGGGTGCCACATGCACCAAGGCTGGCAGGTCCGGACCAGCCTGGGCCAACTAAAACAACAACTGCAACAACAATAACAACAACAATAACAACAACAACAAGAAGCCCGGCTTTTGGCGGGTGCCTGTATTCCCAGCTACTTGGGAGGCTGAGGCAAGAGAATTGCTAAAGTCCAAGAATTTGAGTTTGCTGTGAGCTGTGATGCCACGGCACTCTACCCAGAATGACAGCTTGAGACTCTGTCTAAAAAAAAACAAAACTAGATGTATCTGTACAAAACAGTACACAAAGAAAAAAATAAAAGTATACTGTTACAATAAAATTTGAAGACATTATTTCCCGAAGACTGTAACAGATCCCACTTATGCAATAGTAATGTTTAAGTAAAATCAAAGAGAAGACTGAGGGGGAAATATTGAATTATACTATTACTTTAAGAAAACACCACTGCCAGCACCAAGTTTTCCATGCAAGGGGTGGAGGTGATGGGTATGAAGAGAGGGAAATTTGTTCCAATAACCAAAGAGATGGGCAAACTATTGTGACCAGAATCTTTACTTAAATGCCCTAAACTTCAAGCAGCAACAGCTTAGAAAAAAGCCAACTGGACATTTTTTGACTACTTCAGTCAACAATATCCCTTATTTCTTTACAAGATGTTTTAAATTCATCTTCCTAGGAATGAAGTTACCAGTCTTACTGCAGTTGTACATTAAGCGAAAAGTAAAGGAGGGGAGGAAGACCACTGTAGATAAGTAGTTACAAAAATGAAAGCTGACACCGGATGAATAGCGAGCTTGGGGAGAGAAAGAAACACCGCCGGCCGCGTACCCCAAAGATCAAAGTCCGGGGGAAGAGGTGCAATCTCTCCGGGCCTTTGTAAGCACTGAATTACTGTACTTTCATTTTCCAATTTCCTGTCACTACAGAAAGTCACAATTGTTCCCTTCCTCCCCACTCATGGGGGTGGGGGCCACCGTTGCCACCTTTTGCCCGAGGGACCTCGCGGTACCAAATAAGGGATGACGGCAGCGGAGCGGTGCGCACCCGCGTCCACCTGCGCGCCGCAGAGCCAGGGCGGGCCGGGGGCGGGTCCAGAGGGGAGCGCGCGCCCGCAGCCTCCGCGCCCGCGCGCCCACTTCCGGTTGTGCCGCGAGACCCTTGGCCCCGGCCTCCGTTCCCGGCCGTGGCGCGGTGGTCGCGAGACCCTGACGGGGCGCGCGGCGCTGACCGCTCACCGGGGCTGCGCGCGGGGATCCCTCTCGGTCTCTCCCTCGAACACGATGCGCCTCTGCGCCCTCAGCCTCCTCCTCACGCTGGAAACTCGAGGACGGCGCGGCAGCCGCTGCGACCCCCGCGGCGAAGCCGGAGAAGGCGGCA
>NW_003852450.1:3542177-3543957 GCF_000181295.1 Otolemur garnettii | reverse complement strand
GGCCCCTCCCAGACGCCGTAGCCGCCGCGCGTCACTTCCGGGGGCAGGGAGGGCGGGGCCGCGACCCCGTGGGGCGCTGCGGGACTTAGCTGCCCGGTAACCTGGCTTTGAGGGGCCGCGATTTGGGGCGTGGGGGCGGTGAGGGCGCCTCCTGGAGTTCTCTATTTGCAGCTCTTCGCCACACTCCATACAGTTGCTTCCAATTGCCAGAGGCGCCCGTCTGGAACCTGCAGAACCAAAGCTGTCCCCTGTGTCGGGTCCTCGGACTCCCCAGGGTGTCCCGGTTCCTGAGGGCCCTTCATACGCTCCTGGGTCCGAGGAAAGCGGTAGCGCTCGCAGAGCAGCCTGCCGGAGGAACATTTCTGTTGCTGCTATGCTCCACTGTGAGGGCGTTTATGCCGCTCTTCCTCCCTACCCCTCGCTGAGTGGACCTAGAAGTTGGTGTCGCCATAGCTTTCTCGTCGAAATGCCACATCCCACGACGCTATAAACACTTGGTAACTATTAAATCTGTACTGTGGCTCTCTAGCCCGAGGCCGCTCACCAATAGAAACACCCACATCGTGGGAGAATTTTGCTCTGGCATTGGAGGCAGAGATCTGGGATCCATTCCTGGCTGTGCACCTCAGCGACCTTAAGCGACGTGTTAATCTCTCCAAAACAATTTCATCATTAAGAGGAGTTAGAGAACCTAGTCTCTTAGAGTAGTTGTAATGATTAAAGAAAATAAGGTGCAAAAATCACCTAGCAGAGTTTCTAGGCTCACATTAAATATAATTCTTAAGGAACCGGAGCACACTTGGTACAAAAAACTGCAAGAACAATCCAGCAGCAGAAGGATGTGGGTTAATTAATAAGCTCAGACTGCTGAACAAAACCTCCAAGAAATAGATTACGCATTCTGCTTAACAGGACCCAAGGATAGGTCAGTATCCGGGTTACTGGTTATTCCTGGCCATTTACTAGCAGTATGACCTACAGAGAGTTATTTAACCTTTCCGAGCCTCATTTCCTTATGTAAAATGAAGATGATTAATATGCAGCGTTGCTGAGAGGATTAAATGTAATAAAGGACATAATGTGCTTAGTGTATAACCTGGCCTGTCGTAAACACCCAGTGAATGGTGATGCCATTTATTTTTGCTTGCTCTCCCACCCCTACAATATAGATTATGGTAAAAATTAATTGAATTCACTTGGTCAAATGTGATTCTCTCATCTCTTGTAGACTTTTGGAAAAGAGTCATTTTCATTTCCAACCTCTTCCTCCATAATGCTGAGAAATTATAATACACTTCCTGGCCTGTAAATGCCACCAAAAAAAAAATTATAATACACAGAGGTGACTATTCTTATAAAAGCAACTCCACTGAAATATGTTAGCTTTTCAAAATTAATTTTACCCAAGTATGTAAATGGATTTTTGTTTTGTTTTGGAAACAGTCTCACTCTGTCTCCCATGGCATGATCACAGCTCACTTTTGGGCTCAAGCAATTGATCCTCTTGCCTCAGCCTCCCAAATAGCTGGGACTATAGGTGCAGGCCACAAGGAGGGCTAATATTTCTGTTTTAAGTAGAGACGGGTCTTGCTCTTGCTCTTGCTCAGGTTGGTCTCAAACTCATGAGCTCAAGCAGTCCACCTGTCTCAGCCTCCCAGAGTGGTAGGATTACTGGCCTGAGCCACTGCACCCAGCCAAATGTATTTTTATTTTAGAAATATGTGTCTCAACTTGGCGCCTGTGGCTCAAGTGGCTAAGGTGCCAGCCACATACACCTGAG
>NW_003852450.1:3533211-3541605 GCF_000181295.1 Otolemur garnettii | reverse complement strand
AAAAAAAAAAAAAAAGATAGAATCATTGGAAATGTATGCTTATAAAAAGGTTTAATTGTAAAGCCCCAGATAAGACTTGTGGAGCTCTATAGACTACCTTGCTGTGCCCAAATTAGCATAAACATCTGATTCTGCCTCAGGGTCAGTAGTTGTGTCATATTCCTTTTAGACTGAGCTTACAGTATTGTCAGTTACAATGTATTTTTGGAAAAGAGCCTGCTTTGAGAGTTCTTAAATTAGTCATAGCAAGTCTGTCTGCTTTAAAATTGACTTTTTTTAAACGCAGTACATGTTGACAGCCGAGAAACTAGAAGAAAAGTAGATTTCTAATTAGAGAAAGGAGGCTGTTAATTAATGTGCCTGGTTTTCCCACTCAGGATTCTATAAATACAATATCTCTCTCTATGATTCCTCACACAACAGATGGTTCTATTTGTGCAAACTCCATAGTGGTTATGTTGGTCAAGCAAAAAGACTGCTTTTGTGTTGTCTTGTTTAGTCGTTTTTCTACCAGATAGATGGATCCTCGGTCTTAGCCCTAGTTACTTAGGGTTATCCCAAATAAAATGTATTAAATTTATTAAAATGTTTAAATATATGTTTTCTGCCTGACCTGCCCTAGATTGTATTTCTTAATACTTACATTTATTCCAGCCCTGCCACTACATTCCCCTGATTTATTACATTTCCTATCCCAGTAACACCTAGTTAGTCATTTCTTCTCAAGGCAACTTCCATCATTACCCAAAGTTAGTATTCCCATTTTTCCTAAATAAATATTTCTTCTCTTCTGACTGACTGAACAAGTACAGCGCATCCAGTTGCCTGTTAATGTCTTTCAGGCAGTGTCTTATAGCAATGACATAAAGAAAAGACAACCTCTAAGTCAAAAGGAGCTCCAACTCCAGGGGTAGGGGGGTGGGCAAGTGTGAAGCAAACTGCCACATAACTGGGAGTAGAAATTAGGGATTTCTAGGTTCTGGCCGTTGGATGTTCCTAAATTTAAAGCTTGGTCCTCCCGAAAAAATGTCTTATTCCTTCTGGGCCTCACTATCACTATAGGAATAGATGTGATTTATCATATCTATAAAAATAAGAGAGACTTACACTTTTCACTTCTCATCTGTGATGATTAGAATAAAAGGAAAAGGCAGTTGAACAAAGTGTCTTTTGAACTCTTGTTAAATGACCCTATGTTTATTATATTTGTGTGGACTGAAGTCTTAGAGGAAAAGACATCTTTGAAAATGAAATGCTGGCTAGTTGTGTATTGAATCTGGTGGTATTTACAAATGCCACTACCTGTCAAGGCCCTAAAATTTACCAAATATAACCAGTGAAATGATAGTTAGAAATACCTTTACACCAAGATCATTATTCTGGAAAAGAAGCTTCATCCCCAGTAATAAGACTTATAATCAGAGGGTATTTAAGGTCCAGAGAAAACTCTAGAGTCACTTAGAGTGGTTGTGCAGCAGTTCTCAACCTGTGGATGGAGACCCCTCTGTAACAATGAAAATACATCCTGCATACCAGATATTTACATTACAATTCATAACAGTAGCAAAATTACAGTTATGAAGTAGCAACAAAAATAAATTTATGGTTGGGGGTCACCACAACATGAGGAACTATATTAAAGGGTTGGGGCATTAGGAGGCATTAAGAAGGTTGAGAACCACTGCTTTAGACTATCATGGCAACATTGTTACAGCCCTAGGTGTAATCTCCACACTACGCATTGTTTTCCCAAAGAGGACATGACAAGACATGAGTATTGCAGTTATGTGCTTAGGGCTTAGCAGCTCTCTACTATATTTATTTATTTATTTATTTATTTGAGACAGAGTCTCACTTTATCGCCCTTGGTAAAGTGCTGTGGTGTCATGGCTCACAGCAACCTCCAGCTCTTGGACTTAGGTGATTCTTTTGCCTCAGCCTCCCGAGTACCACAATACCCAGCTATTTTTTTGTTGCAGTTTGGCTGAGGCCAGGTTTAAACCCGCCACCCTTGGTATATGAGGCTGGCGTCCTACTCACTGAGCCACAGGCGCTGCCACCCTCTCTACTATATTTAATGACTTGCCACAAACACAGCTCAGGAAATAACTGAATATAATTTTCATTTTTGGTCTCTATACTCAGTCTACTTTCCTCCTCCCTAATATTTTAACCTAAAATATTTTTATTGGTACTTGTTAAATAATTGATACGAGCCAGGCACAGTGGCTCATGCCTGTAGTCCTAGCACTCTGGAAGCCTGAGGGAGGATCCCTTGAGTTTAGGGGTTCAAGGCCAGCCTCAGCAAAAGCAAGACCTTGTCTCTACTAAAAATAGAAAACTTAGCTAGTCATGCCTAAAGTCCCAGCTACTCAGGAAGCTGAGGCAGGAGAATCACTTGAACCTAGGAGTTTGAGGTTTCTTCAAACTAGGCTGACAACACAGCACGATAGCCTGGGAAGCGGAGTGAAACTCTGTCAAAAAAAAAAAAAAAAGAAGAATTGATGTGGAATATGTATGAGAGAAAGAGAACTTATCATTTTATTTCTAATTGCCCTTTGGGAAATATGCTCCTTAATTGAGAAAAGCTTATGGATTCTGCCTTTTGGGAAACTGTTTAAGATTCTGGTGGTTAGACCAACTCCTGGCAGGATACATAATGCTCCAAATTTTAAGCCAGAAGGAGATTTTTTTTCCCCACTTGTTTATTTTATTTTATTTTATTATTTATTTATTTATTTATTTGAGACAGAGTCTCAAGGTGTAACTGTGGGTAGAGTGCTATGGTGTCACGGCTCACAGCAACCTCAAACTCTTGGGCTCAAGTGATTCTCTTGCCTCAGCCTCTCAAGTAGGTGGGACTACAGGCGCCCACCACAACGCCTGGCTGTTTTTTTGTTGCAGTTGTCATTGTTGTTTTAGCTGGCCCAGGCCATGTTCGAACCCACCAGCCTCGGTGTATGTGGCCAGTGCCCTAACCACTGAGCTATGGGTGCCACCCCACTTGTATAGTTTATAATCCCTGGAAAAACCTTTCAATTAATTCATGAGCCATCAATATCTAATGCTACGCTGTTACTATAGAAGAAACTCAAAGAGGATTTGTTCTTTTTTCTAGGAATTTTCGGTCTTGGACTGGCCACACTGACACCCTCAGAGATCATCATCGCTACCCATAACTTCCATCATTTTCTGAGTTCCTTGATCCTACTGATATGGCAAAGAATTCAGCTAAGGATCCAAAGGCAATATGAGAGGCAAAGTCAGGCTAACACATGAAGCGTAACACATAAATGCATAACACATAAATGCAGCTCTAAACGGGGTTGAGTGTTGAGGTGAGGAAAGGCAAGGAGGTGATTGAAGAGAGAGTGAAATTACCACCACCCACTACATTAAGGAACATTTCCTGGAAAAGGTGGAGTTTGAAAGACTTGGTGCTAATTCAAAAATGTGCAATGCCACCTTTTTTTCTTCTTTCCTTTATATATCCAGTAGCAAAACAAAATTAGTTCTGCTATGCTAGAGAACTTAGCTTGTGAGTTGTGTAATCCAAGTCAGAAGTGTGACACAGCCACCAGCTTTCCTCCTGCTAATTCTCAAGGGAAGAAAATTTGAGTGCTATCTAGACTCAGTAAAGTGGGGACATTGTTGATGAGGTAGGCTTTTTCCTTCCTTCTTTCTCTCTACTCCTCCTCACTTCTTAGAAGAGGCAGCTGTGATGCATGCAACTGATCAGATTATCTACGAATCAGATTCCAATAGGAGACACTAAAGCAGAAGGAAAATAGGGGATCCTCCTCATAATGGAAAAGAATCCAAAACGAGTTTTCATGGAGCAAAGAGCTCTGCTTAGATTTTGTTTTTAATTGGATCCCTTCCCACTGTGTGTACACTTCATCTCTTTCCTTCCTGTCTACCCGCTTCCTGGCCCTTTCTTTTGTTCTCTAAGCCTTGATTTTCTTCCTGCGCCTACTTTTTTTCTTTTCCTTTTTACATCTATGCCTTAACCCTGGCACTAGCCCCCTTGAGAATTTATTAACCATGACAGTGGTCCTTGGACTTGAGATTTCGTATGAAAAATATTTTTAGAGCATTAGCCATGTGCTAAGCACTGTGCTGGACACTGAAGGAGATTCAAAGATGACTTAGACCAGTCTCTTCTCTTCAAAAGTTCCCAGTAGATGAGGTAGTAAAACCACTATAATGGAGGATGGGGTGTTCACTGGAGATAAAAATTACATGTACCAGGAGTAGGGAGGAGGAGGATCAGGACAATCTTCAAGTTCCCACCAGAGAACGTACCTGGGCACCCCAGGGTGTCTAGAACATATGAAAAGTTATGGAGGGCTTATGTAGGGAAAACAGGAATGCCTTCTTTCTTCTCTCCCACCAGGCTGTCTCCTACTGTCTCAGCTACTCCAGGAAGTCTCTCAACCCTCTATACTGGTTTGGGAACTCCATTGTTTCCCATCATGTCCAGTACTGACCCTTCTTGCAGTATTCTCCACACTAACTTAAAATGTCTTAAAGCCTTTGCACTGCGTTCTGGAGAGGAGAGCCCAGGTCTTGTTTACCTTTGCAGCCCAGCTCCCAGAACAATCCTCGCCCCAGGAGTGGCTCAGTCAAGCCTTATTGAATGAAAAGCTTGTCTAGGTAAAGGTAATGGCATGGTCAAGCTCACAGGCACAAAATTAGAAGAAAAGTGCAAAATGGGCAGAGCCCATAGCTCATTGGGTAGGGTGCTGGCCACATACACCCAGGCTGGCGGGTTCGAACCTGGCTTGGGCCTGCTAAACAACAATGACAACTGCAACAACAACCACAGCAAAAAAATAGCCAGGCACTGTGGCAGGCACCTGTAGTCCCAGCTACTTGGGAGGCTGAGGCAAGAGAATCCCTTAAGCCCAGGAGTTTCAGGTTGCTATGAGCTATGACGTGACGTACTCTACAGAGGGTGACATAGACTCTGTCTCAAAAAAAAAAAAAAAGGTGCAATATGGCTCCAACTTCAGCCTGTTCCCTCTACTTCCCCACGGGCCTTGCTTTCCCTACTGTTGCTTCTCTCAAGTCTTTGGTCTTTTCATGTCCCTCTCCTTCTGCTGGTAAACATGCTTGAGGAGGCTCACCCATTCCGACAGAATATCCCCTTCAACTATCAGCCTATCCTTTCCTCTCTTTAACTTCAGTATCAAACTTCAAGAAAATACTGCTTTGTACTTACTGCCTACATGTTCTTACTTCTCACTGTCCTCACTCGTCAAGCCTGCAGAAACTGTCTGCTGTTCCCAGTTACCAAATATGACATCCCCTTTTTAGGCACTGTCCCATTTGCCATCTCTTACTCTTTTTCAAGACCAATTTAGATGTCACCTCCTTAAGCAAACATCATCTGACTTCCAAAGCAGGCTTAGAGGTTTCTTCCTGGCGCCCTCATAGACCCACTCACCTCTCTCAGCCTCCATGAGTCTCCTATCTCTCTGGCCACTTTTGTCTCTGTTTTGGGGTTCTCTTCCACCACCTCTGAAGAAGGATCGGTCCTTGCTTCAGTGTTCTATCTTTGGTCTTTTGTTCTTCAACACACTTCTTATGATGGACCCCATTCTCTCTAAGCCTTCATTTATCACCCAGACGTTAATGACTCTTGACCTTTATCTCTGTCCTCTCCTGTAAACTCTGGATCCAAGTTTCCAGTTTCCTATGGGGTTTCTCAACCTGAATGTCCTCATGATACCTCCATCTTAGAATTATAGCTTGAATTCATTACCAAACCAGATCTCTTTTCCCAGTGTCATTTGAAAGCATTACCTAGACACCTCAGCCATGCCTAATAATTCCTTTCTGCTTCACCCAGCATAGACAGTTGGTCACCATGCCCTGATGTAGGTACCTCTAGAATATCTCACATCTGTCTGTTCCTCATTCTCATCCCCACATCTCTCATCATTTCTTACTAGGACTATTGCAGTAGCCTTATAATTTGTAACCAGTAACCAGACATTTCAGCACATCCTCCACATTAATATAAGGAGAATTTCTGAATATACATTTGATCGTGTTACTCATCTGTTTAAGACTATCCAGTGGGCCGTGTGCAGCGGCTCATGTCTATAATCCTAGCACTCTGGGAGGCAAAGGAAGGTGGATTGTTTGAGCTCACAAGGTTGAGACCAGCCTAAGCAAGAGCAAGACCCTGTCTCTAAAAACAGCCAGTTGTTGTGGTAGGCACCTGTAGTCCCAGCTATTTGGGAGGCTGAGGCAAGAGGATCACCTGAGCCCAAGAGTTTGAGGTTGCTGTGATGCCACAGCACTCTACTCAGGACAACAAAATGAGACTCTGTCTCAAAAAAAAAACAAAAACAAAAACAAACAAACCAATAATTGATTTATCTGATGCTTCCAAGATAAAGTCCAAACTTGGCCTGTGAAGGGAAAAGTTCAAAGCTTTGCAAAGCTCAAGAAGGGCAAAGTTCATATTGACTTCCACATTCCCTATTTTGATTAGTGACCTTTTATACTATCAAGCCATTTTTCGGCCTAATCACCAGTCTCACAAACTGTAGCCCCTCAAACACATCAAGTACTTTCAGGACTCCAGCCTTTTGTTTATATAGCTCCCTCAGCCTGCAACGTCTCCTCCATCCCATGAAATTCCTGGAAGACAAATAACTGTGTCAGCCATCTCTCCAGCCCTGGGCATGGTATGAAATAGGGACTCAGTAAATATTGAATGAAGAACTTCAAAGAAGGCCCAGCTCTCAATTGTTATTTCTTCTCTGCTTCCCCTGACCACTACCCACTTCCACCCCAGTTAGATATGATTGTTCCTTCCATGTGAATGTTCCTGTTTACTTAGCAAATATTTCACGAGTTCCTGCTATACAGCAGGCACTGTGCTAAGAGAAAGGGATATAAAACACTTTCGGTCTAGGGAATAGATTGACAAGTAAACAGTTACGACAAAGAGATAAGTGCTGTGATAGGGGTCTTTCTGTCATATGCTTTTCCTGTACAGAAATTTATCATAAAGAGTCAAAGCATGACCTTCCGGCTATTGGCATGTGGGCATAGGAAGTTGTTTGGATGAGTCAAATGTTCTGTGATAACTGAATGTACGAGTTGCACAACAGGGCTACACCTGCCACAGGCAGGAATGCCCCTTCTCATGGACAACTTGGGACTTGTCACCCCCAACACCTTCTTTGTCTAGTCCCCTCTTCCTTCTTCCTACTGACTATCTCCTTATCTCTTTTCTGCTGACACATTCTCCTTAGTTATAGTCGATCTCCTAGGTTCCACTCAAACTCTAGCACCTCTTCCTAGTCTTAGTACTAACCTGGAATGCATTTGAGCTCTACGTAAACTCACCCATTAGGTACCAGTTTTAGGGTTTACTTCTCAGTGTGTTGGAGTGACAGCCTCACAGTTCTTCAAGTGTACCTACTGGTTTCCTGCCTTTTTGCCATTGTTCTTGCACCTCCTTTAGCCCATGAAGCTGAGCCCTGAGTACTCAGCACCTTCCTTGTTCTCTACTCCCACTTATGGTATAGGCATTTTTCAGCCCCCTAATTCTCACCAACTGTTGCTGGCTTGAAATCCAATTGATATATCAAAATGAAGAATGTATCCGGGTGAGGTGGCTCATACTTATAATCCCAACATTTTGAGAGGCCAAGCAGGAAGATTACTTGAGGCCAGGAGTTCAAGACCAGCATGGGCAATATACCAAGAACCTGTCTCTACAAAAAATAAAAAAAATAGTTGGACACAGCTACTTAGGAGGCTTAGAGGGGAGAATTGCTTGAGCCCTAGAGTTCAAGGTTGCTGTGATCCATGATCATACCACTGTACTCCAGCCTGGGTGACAGAGCAAGACCCCATCTCTAAAAAGAAAAAAAAAAAAAGATGAAAAATGAACACATTCTGACCTGATGATTCCAATTCTAGAAATTTATTCACATATGTATATAAAAGTATAAAGTATATTCATTACAAAAGGTAGAAACAATCTAAACATCTTAACTATAGGGGCTAGTAAAAAAAAAGGGTGATCCATCCATGCTATAAAATATTTTCAGCCTTTAAAAACATATGCTGCCATAAGAATGTCTTTAAAACATTATGTGAGCTGGATGCAGTGGCTCATGCCTGGAATCCCAGCACTCTGGGAGGCCAAGGCAGGAAGATCCCTTGAGCTCAGGAGTTCAAGACCATCCTGAGCAAGAGTGAAACCCCATCTTTACAAAAATAGAAAAATTATCTGGGTGTAGTGGTGGGTTCCAGTAGTACCAGCTACTCGAGAGGCTGAGGCAAGAGGGTCACTTGAGCCTACGAGTTGGAAGTTGCAGTGAGCTGTGATGACACCACTGCGAAACTATCTCAAAAAAAAAAAAA
>NW_003852450.1:3523747-3532594 GCF_000181295.1 Otolemur garnettii | reverse complement strand
AGCCTCCCAAGTTGCTGGGACTACAGGCGCCCGCCACAACGCCCGGCCATTTTTTGGTTGCAGCCATCATTGTTGTTTGGCGGGCCTGGGTTGGGGATTCGAACCCGCCACCTTAGGTGTATGTGGCTGGCGCCTTAGCTGCTTGAGCCACAGGCGCCAAGCCAAAATGTACTATCTTAACCATTTTTAAGCATACAGTTCTATGACATTGATTTTATTTATTTATTTATTTTTATGATACCACGTTTTGCTGTGTTGCTCAGGATGGAGCTCAGTGGCATAGCTCACTGCAACCTCGAACTCCTGGCCTCAAGTGATTCTCTCTCCTCAGCTCAGCCTCCCAAGTAGCTGGGACTTCAGGCACAAGCCACCACCCCCTGCTAATTTTTGAAATTTTTTTGTAGGGATAGGGTCTTGCTGTGTTCCCCAGTCTGGTTTAGAACTCCTGGCTTCAAATGATTCTCCCACCTCAGCCTCCTCAGCTAAGATTATAGGCATGAGCCACCATGCCTGGCCTAATAGCGGCTTTATCACAACAGACCAACATATGTGTTTGGATGAATAGTCATACTTCAGGCTTGGTGCCTGTAGCACAGTGGTTATGGCGCTGGCCACATACACCAAGGCTGGCGGGTTCAAACCCAGCCCAGGCCAGCTAAGCAACAATGACAATTACAACAACAAAAATAGCTGGGTGTTGTGGTGGGTGCCTGTAGTCCCAGCTACTTGGGAGGCTGAGGCAAGCGAAGCGCTTAAGCCCCAGAGTTTGAGGTTGCTGTGAACTATGACGCCACGGCACTCTACCAAGGGCAACATAGACTCTGTCTCAAAAAAAAGAAAAAAGAATAGTTGTACTTTAGTCTCTTCAGACCACATTCTTTGTGGTAACTGACTATTGTCTACAGCCTCCTATCAGAGAATCTCAGGATTAAAAGGCACTTAAAAGTAACATGGACCAACCATCCCCTAATGCTTGCATCTTCTTCGCAGCCTGCACCACACACTTGTCCAGCCCGTGTTCCCATACCTCCACTGCAGAGTCATTTCCCCTTTGGTTACCAAAATCTGTATTCCTGTAACCTCTCCACAGCCCCATTCTGTTCTCTGGAGGACACAGAACTACTCCATCCCCTCCTCCACAGAACAACCTTTTAAATAGCTGAAGACTGCTCTCAAATCTCCTGAGGGGTCTCTTTGCAAAGCTGAACACATCTCCACCTCCCATGATGGGGTTTCAAGTACCTTCACCATCCTGTTGTTGCCCTTGCTCTCAATGGGAAACAAAATGACAATAATGGGCAGATTAGGCAGAATGTGGTTTTCTCTTGTAAGCTCTAGACCCCAAAGTAAAACTCAGTCAGAACCTTTATATAAGCAAAAAAGTTGCACACCAGATTTGAAAATAGGCTGTTGGTCGCCTAACCATCCTGCCACCCACTCTGCTCACAACACATCCCAGTGCGGCCAGGAAGGGGTGGCATGCATAAAATGTCACTGTGAGAAGGATGCAGTGTTACAGCTACAAGTCTGTATTTTCAGAAATTTTCTACAAGTTCTCTGAAGTTAAGGATTGGGCCATCTCCAGCCGTGCATCGTCCCAGATGCGTATGGTATAGCTGCCCAGCATAAGATAGAACTACAGTAGTCTGGGCCAGCTCTCAGCATTACAGGGAGGAAGGCAGTCTGTGGGCCTGCCCTGCCCCCCCTGTACTGTCTCCCATGTCCCAGATGCCTCTTTCTTTCACTTCCAGGAACCAAAGTATGCTAACTGTGCATAGTTTGCTTATGCACACCTCTGAAACTCATTGATCAAGGATTCCCAAGAGGGTAGGAACTATAGTTATCTTTTCATCTGCACTTTTCCCTATCAAACATTTGCTCTTTAGTGGAGCCAGGCACAGTGGATCATGCCTATAATCCTAGCACTCAGGGATGCCCAGGTGGGTGAATTGCCTGGGCTTACAGGTTTGAGACCAACCTGAGCCAGAGCAAGACCTCATCTCTAAAAATAGCTAGGTGGGCCAGGCGCAGTGGCTCACGCCTATAATCCTAATACTCTGGGAGGCCAAGGCAGGTGGATTGCTTGAGCTCATGAGTTTGAGATCAGCCTGAGCAAAACCAAGACCCTGTCTCTACTAAAAATTGAAAATCTGAGGCAAGAGGATCACTTGAGCCCAAAAGTTTGGGATTGCTGTGAGCTCTGATGCTATAGTACTCTACCCAGGATGACAGCTTGAGACTCTGTCTCAATAAATAAAATAAAATAAAATAGCTGGGTGTTGTGGTGGGTGCCTGTAGTCCAGACTACTTGGGAGGCTGAGGCTAGAGAATTACTTGAACCCAAGAGTTTGAGGTTGCTGTGAGCTATGATGCCATGGCACTGTACCATGGGTGGCAAAGTGAGACCCTGTCCCTCCCCCCCCCCAAAAAATTTGCTCTTTAAGAAACATTTCATATTTTCATGTGAAATTCATGTTGGTGCATTATTTTTTCCCAGGGCTTAAGTCTCATTTCTGACTATGGTCTCCAATTAAGGGGATTCCAAGCATCAGCTAACAGGTAACGTTGGTGGATTGTGCAATGGGAAGAACTTTCCACCACAGGCCTCAGTTTTCTCAACTGTAAACTGAGAGGGGTGGTTTGATCTCCAGCTCTGGAATTCACAAATTAATTGTTTATTTAGTGTTAGTAAATAAATCTAGGGGTCCTCTATATACTCCCCCATCACAGCACTGTCACATTGTATTAGTATGTGTGTTATGTTATATACTTATAAAGAGATTTACTATAAAGAAATGGCTCATGCAATTATGGAGGCTCATAATCCAAAGATCTGCAGGGTGAGTTGGCAACTAGAAACCCAGGAGAGCTAATGGTGGAGTTCCAGTCCAAAGGCCGCAGCTTGAGATCCAGGATGATAAGCCAATGTTTCAAGTCCAAAGGCTGGAAAAAGTCAATGTCCCAGTTTACAGGCGGTCAGACAAGAATTCTCTCTTACTCAAAAAGAGGATCAGCCTTTTTGTTCTATTCAGGTCTTTACTGATGAGATGAGGGTAATCCACATTTTATAGAGCGATGTACTTTATTCAGTCTATCAACTTATTTAATGTATTTTCTTTTTCTTTCTTTTCTTTTTTTCTTTTTGAGACAGAGTCTCAAGCTGTCGCCCTGGGTAGAGTGCTATAGAATCACAGCTCATAGCAACCTCAAACTCTTGTGCTTAGGTAAGTCTCTTGCCTTAGCCTCCCAAGTAGCTGGGACCACAGGCACCCACCACAATGCCTGGCTATTTTTGTTGTTGTTGTAGTTGTCATTGCTGTTTAGCAGGCCCAGGCTAGGTTCAAACCTGCCAGCCCCAGTGCATGTGACCAGCACCCTAACCACTGAACTACAGGCACCGCAGATTTATTTTTTTGTGTGAGACAGAATCTCACTTTGTCACCCTTAGTAGAGTGCTGTGGTATCATAGCTCACAGCAACCTCAAATTCTTGGGCCTCAGCCTTCCAAGTAGCTGGGACTACAGGTGCCCGCCACAATGCCTGGCTATTTTGTTGTTGTTGTTGCAGTTGTCATTGTTATTTAGCTGGCCCGGGCTGGGTTTGAACCCACCAGCCTCAGTGTATGTGGCTGGTGCCATAACCACTGTGCTATGGGCACTGCCTAAACTATTTTCTTCAACTTTATCAATTAATTAAAGTGCTCATGTCTTTTGAAAGAGGTCAAGTCAAAACCCTCCAAATCTGTTTATTACAGAAAAATCATTTTTATCCCCATTTTAAAAACATCCTTTAGTGGTTGTTTCTTCCCATTCCCCTTAATTTTGTCCTTCTGTATGCTGTTGACATGTGTCAAACTGCCTTGTACTATTAGAAGTGACTTTTCACTTGGACATGTCTCATTGTCCTGTGGAGAGAACTGAGAACTCAGAGAGAGTACAACAACTGCATTTTACACATCTTCATGATGCCTTATACCTACCAGATATTCAGTAAACGGTAATGGTTGATGGGTGTGTATCAGAAGGTGATGAAATGGGTCAAAAGTCCTCTGCTTTAGAAAAAAAAAACTAGCCTTTATATTTTGGAAGGATGCTAGATTTACATAAAAGCTGCAAAGATAATACAGAGGCTTCCTATACACCCCTCACCTCCACCTTTTAAAACTGGTGATCATAGAACAAAAATTGCACTTTGGGCAAATCATATCATCTCAGCAGACCTGTTTTGTCACTGTAAGAAAGGTAAGTGTCTGCCTTGCTGTGTTAGCTCAAGCTGCTAAAATAAAATACCATAGACTGGGTAGGTTATAAACATCAGAAATGTATTTCTCCCAGTTCTGGAGGCTGGGAAGTCCAAGCTCAATGGCCTGGCAGATTTGAGGTCTGGTGAAGGCCTGCTTCCTGACTCAGAGGCTGTCTTCACACTGTGTCCTCAGGAGGATCAGGGTAACTCTGAGGCATCTTTTATAAGGGCACTAATCCTACTGATGAGGATAGAACTCATGACTTTATCACCTCCCAAAGGCCCCACTTCCAAATGCTATCACACTCATTGGGTGTTGGTGTCAACATAATATGGGGTGGACACAGTCTATACCAGCCACCTCCAGGCTGTTCACACACCATTGTAATAAAAAACATTGAGAAGAGGCCACCTTGTGTAGTGTTCTCTGAGTCTACATACTCTCCAGGAGTCCGGTCCTTCAGCGGCAGGCAGCTGTTTCCTAGTCTGCCTCCTCATAGCCCCACCTAAGCTGCCAGTGAGTGTCTTTCCATTGCCACAGCCCCAGTGTACAGGAAGATAAGAGACATGTTATTTCATGAAAAGGAGAGCATATTCTTTTTTTTTTTTTTTTTAGACAGAGCCTCAAGCTATCCCCCTGGGTAGAGTGCCATGGCATCACGCTCACAGCAACCTCCAACTCCTGGGCTCAAGCGAGTCTCCTGCCTCAGCCTCCCAAGTAGCTGGGACTACAGGCGCCCGCCACAATGCCTGGCCATTTTTTGGTTGCAGCCATCATTGTTGTTTGGCGGGCCTGGGCTGGGGATTCGAACCTGCCACCTTAGGTGTATGTGGCTGGCGCCTTAGCCTCTTGAGCCACAGGCGCCGAGCCACAGGAGAGCATATTCATTAGGGATTTTAAAATGGTAAATGGTCTATTGGGGGAAAGGGGCACAGAACTGTAGAGTTGCAGAATTCTAGAGCTGGGTCTGTAGTGATGACCTATTAACACCCTCATTTCTACACACAGGAGAGCAGACTGTTGAAGGTTAAATGCTAGTAAGGGGTAGACTGGGGCCGACTGCTTCCTAGTGTATGTGGAGATCTAGTGACAGTGTTAGATGTCACAAAGTCCCAGCTTTAAACAGTCCTTCCACCCAGGGTGACTAAACTGCCAGACTGCTGTAATCGAATCTGACCCTGGAAACCAAACCAAACTACCTGGCTTTTTTCCCCCAGTAGTATGAGAAGTAACCTGAGATCCAAGTTACCTGGGGCATGTTCTCCATATCAAGGTCTCTGGTTCTGTGGGGAAGGACTCCCCAGGCCTGAAAGGAAGACCTGTGAGTGTGTGAAGGATAGGATAAGACATGGCACGGTTTGCCTAAAGCCACCCCGGCCCCAGTTTTTCCAATTTCTGGCCTCAAACCATGAGTCGGATCACCTGGAGTGAGCTGACTTCGTGCTGCAGGACCCAGCATGAAGAGGGCTGACAGGGCTGTGTGACAGCCACTCCCTCCTCCTCTCCACAAGAAATATTTTTCCCTCTTCTAAGCTCTCCTGTATCTGTGGTTCATGTTCTGCATTTTCTACTTACATCTTGCCTGTTATATCTATGTGAATTTAGTTTATACCTGCTCTCTCCTTTCCATCTAAATTAGAGGTCCTTGGGCGGTGCCTGTGGCTCAAGGAGTTGGGCACTGGCCCCATATACTGGAGGTGGCAGGTTCAAATCCGGCCCCAGCCAGAAAAAAAAGGTCCTTAAGGCCAAGGGCTTAGATTACGTTTGTCTGAGACTCTACATGGAGAGGACTCAGTAAATGCTGTTTTTGAAGCGACCTGCCCTCCTTCCCACCTCTTTTCCAGAGTCCTCTTTTTCCTGTTTCTCTTCCTGCTTTCTGTGCTTCTTCGTGTTTCTGTGAAGAGTGTGATTGAAGTTTGAGGAAATACCAATCCAAGGTTTCAGTTGTCCACGAGCTGGTCTAGCTGTGCTCAGATATCTAAGACTTATGCTAGAAATGCTCTGTGCCCCTGAGCTTCCTGTTCCCTAAGCACAGAGAGTATCCTCCTATGTGTCCTATTGAGTCTTAGGCCTAAAACAGATTGCAAAGTGAGGAGAAGGGGACTGTTTGTAGGGAGAGAGGACAAACATGCCTGTGGTCTAGGTTCTATGTTTCAGTAGCACGGACAGGCTGACACTGATGTTGACTGAGGGTTCTTTTACTTCTCACGTCACCCTCAAGACATACTTGTGCCAAAATCCTCTGGGTCAGACTTTTAGCTCTCTTTCAATGTGGAAGACATTAGAGCAGATACTTGTATATATAAGACATATATCATAGATCAGGACTTGAATTGAAATTATCAGTAAAAACTCATAAAGTATTTACATGTTTAAAAAAATATTTTTTCTAGCTTTGTCCACTGAAAAGATCTAAAACCAATGACCAATCCAGGAACAACAAACAATACTGCCCATAGTGTTTGTGGTCTCTGAATACCATTTCCACAATAAGCAATCACAGACCCTTAGAAGAAATAGCTCATTCCAGCTCTTTGGCGAGAGAAATATAAGATAAGCCTGGACATCTAGTCATAACAGAAAGAAAGAAGCTCTGCTTCAAAAACCATTTAAGATTTTTTGTTAAAGGAACTTAAATCAACTTGAAGAGGTTCCCACTGGTCAAAGATGAGGACAATTTGAACATGAATGTGGATAACAATGGCAAAGGACGAAAACACAACAACTGCATTTAAAATCCATGAGTACATCACAACACGAAGGGGAAAAAACTAGAGTATCAATTATTTTGAAAACTGGTAAATATAAGGAAAGAGTCAAGAACTTGTTGAAGAAATGACAGATCAGCATCACTTTACAAAATAACACCATGGGAGTGCAGATAGTTTACGGAACAAACCATCTGGTTTCTTTATGAAATAAACTGCAAGGAAAACTTTGAAAATTGAGATGGTACATATGGACAAGAGATTTAAGGGATTTTGACCTATTGTAATGAAGGGAATTTAGATCCCAATTAAAAAAAATTATACAAAAGCAATTTACAACACAGGGAAATATAAGCAGTGATTGGATATTTACTCATATTAAGGAATTATTTTTAGGTATAATGGTAGCGTGACCACATATTTCCTAATAAAATGTGATATCTGAGATTTGCTTGAGTTACACAGAAGGAGTGTATGGGGTGGGGACGGGGGTGGGGGGAAGGTGTGGGTAATTAGTGAAACAGTGTTGACCATGAGCTGATAATTGTTGAAGCTGGGTAATGGAGTACACTGAATTCTTTTTTTTTTTTTTGTTTTTAGAGACAGAGTCTCACTTTATCACCTGCAGCAACCTCCAGCTGTTGGGCTTAGGCGATTCTCTTGCCTCAGCTCCCCGAGTAGCTGGGACTACAGGTGCCCACCACAATGCCCAGCTATTTTTTTGTTGCAGTTTGGCTGGGGCCGGGTTTGAACCCGCCACCCTTGGTATATGGGGCCGGTGCCCTACTCACTGAACCACAGGAGCCGCCCCTGCACTGAATTCTTTTTTTTTTTTTTAAATAGATTTATTTATTTATTTTGCAGTTTTGGGCTAGGGCTGGGTTTGAACCGGCCCCCTCCGGCACGTAGGGCCAGCGCCCTTCTCCTTTGAGCCACAGGCACTGCCCCTACACTGAATTCTTTATACTATTCTTTCTCTCTGCTTTTGTCTGCATTTAACATTTTCTATGACAAAAAGTTTAAAACTGCATTTTTATTATACTTCCCTAATTAGAGCTATCTAAGGACGAAAACAACCACAGAGAAATCTTAAATTGCAGTTAGTAGTGTTATTGTTAGCAATAACGTTACTATTCTCACTTTTGAAACGTGTGGGATTGAAGGATAAAGCAAGTAATTATGTTAATGCCATTAAAAACCAAAACTTTCAAATGATTGACACAAACATAAAATGAAGTAAATACAAACCCTGCAATCTTTAATTTGACTTGGAAATATCAATATGAACTAAACTTTTTTTGTTGTTGAAAAAAATGACCAATCTAGTAGCAGCCCTAGTACTCAGATTATGGTCACTGACGTGCACCAGAGATTTTTGAGAAATGTCTGATTTCGTGTCTGGGCAGAAAATGTAAAAGATAAGCTTGAGCTACCTTGTCTTGCCTAAAAATAGGAATATCAAAGGCTAGTGGAGTCAAGTCAAAAGAACACAGGAAACATCTTGAAGACAGTCCATTGGCCAAAGATAGTACAACTTGAGTCTCAACAAGAGTACCGACTACAATGGATTGAAACACAGATACATACAATTCACAAATTTGTAGTAATTATACTTAATTAAAAAAAAATAACCATTGGTCACTTTGGTGGTTGCTAGTGCACCATATCATTATTCTAAAAATTAATGTGATTAGAAAGTATCAATTTGTTTTTCATGCTTTTTCCATACAAACCATATTTCAGCATAACCAAATAACTAATGAAGAAAAAATTTTCTTTATAGAAGAATGATAAAGAAATGATTCTAGGCTCGGCGCCTATAGCTCAACCGGCTAAGGCGCCAGCCACGTACACCTAAGGTGGCGGGTTCGAATCCCCAGCCCAGATCCGCCAAAC
>NW_003852450.1:3496273-3523566 GCF_000181295.1 Otolemur garnettii | reverse complement strand
AAATGATTCTATCAGTAGAAAGAATGATAGAACTAGAAAATCATAATTTTGCAGTATCTAACAAAATAGGATCTAGTCAGCCAGGCATGGTAGCTCAGGCCTGTGATCCTAGCACTCTAGGAGGCCAAGATGGGTGGATTGCTTAAGCTCACAAGTTCAAGACAAGCCTGAGCAAGAAGGAGACTCCGTCTCTACTAAAAATAGAGTAAATAAGCTGGACGTAGTGGTGCACACCTATAGTCTCAGCTACTCGGGAGGCTGAGGCAAGTAGATTGCTCAAGCCCAGGAGTTTAAGGTTGCTTTGAGCTATGATGCCAGGGCACTCCACCCAGGGCAAGAGTGAGACTGTCTCAATTTTTTAAAAAGGGAGGGGTGGGCACGGTGCCAACACCTGTAATTCTGCCATTCTGGGAGGCCGAGGAGGGTGGATTGCCTGACCTCACAGGTTGGAGACCAGCCAGAGCAAGAGCTAGACCCCACCTCTAAAAATAGCTGGGTATTGTGGCAGGTTCCTGTAGTCCCAGCTACTCAGGAAGCTGAGGCAAAAGAATCGCTTGAGCCCAATAGCTTGAGGTTGCTGTGAGCTATGACACCACAGCACCCTACCAAGTGCGACAAAGTGAGACTCTGTCTCAAAAAATAAATAAATAAAATAAAAAAGGATCTAGTCAATGATTATCAATGGCTTAAATAAAAGATTGATGAAAAACTGTATAATGCTAGATCAGGCTGACACCAGCTGAACCTACTGATTGATATTAACATCACTAGCAGTAGGATAGCGAGGCCTTACGTGCCTCATGAGATAATGCCACAGGAAGGACACAACTCCACCTGAGAAATGGTCTTGGCAATAAATAAACATAATAGAATAAAATCTGAATCTAATAAAGCCTCTTTTATTAGCAGCTTGCAGGGGGAAAAACAGAAGACAAAGAACATCTTAACCCTGAGGATATTGTCCGCCAAATATAGAATACGGGTGGGCAATTCTATAAGAAAAAATGTTCAGTACACAGTTATGATTTAATAAAAACAAAAAAAAAGCTACTTAAGTCTTTAAAAAAATGTTCATAAATAAATGGCATTAAAAAAGAGGGGATCTGTTAGAGATTAAGAGAAACCTAAAAGGCATAACAACTAAATTTAATTTGTTAATATCAGTTGAATCCTGATTTAAACCACCCAACTATAAAAAGACATTTCTGAGGCAACTGGAGACAACTGCACATGGATTGAATAATCAAGGATGAAGAATTATTGTATACTTTGTTGGATATCATGGCATTGTGATCAAATGCTGAGGTGGGTGGATTGCTTGAGCTCAAAAGTTCAAGACCAGCTTGAGCAAGAGCAAGACCCTGTCTCTAAAAATAGCTGGGCATTGTGGCATCTGCCTGTATTCCCAGCTACTTGGGAGGCTAAGGCAAGAGGATCGCTTGCCTTAGTGATAAGCCCAAGTTTGAGGTTGCTGTGAGCTGGGACACCACCGCACTCAACCTATGACAACAAAGTGAGACTATCTCAAAAAAAAAAAAAAACAAAAAAAAACCTTTTGTTAGTTCCCAGGTACTCAGGAGGCTGAGGCCAAAGCATCATTTGAGCCCAGGAGTTTGAGGTTGTAGTGAGCTATGTGATTGGGCTACTGCACTCCTGCCTGACAAAGTGAGACCCTGCCTCTAATAAATAAATAAATAAAATTTAAAAATAAATAAAATGAGTCTTTACACTGGTGTCAACTGCACCAGGCATTCTGGAACTTAAGGAACAGGGAGACCAGTCCAGGTCGGCAGGGTCCAAGAGATGGCAACGCAGGGAAGACTCAGACCTGGACCTGGCACAAAGGGTGAAGGAAATAGGAGAGGGTGTGAACCAGTGTAAAGGGCATGAACCAAGGCACAGTGGTGTCAAAATTCTCACCATGCATTTCCTATTCTCTTGTGGTTGATGATGGGAGCTTGGTCCTTTTTCTTAGCTACACAGTGGGCCCTTTGAGAAGGAAACTGTCCCCACCCTCTCCTAGCTCAGACCCTTCTTGATCCTCCCCTATTCCTAAAGAAACTGCCCAATGCAGGGTGCAGCACTGCCTCGCCCAATCAGAAATCCATACGAAGAGTGCTAGTCTATGGCTCCATCTGCAGGTGGATGTTGGGAACTGAAGCTGCTAAGAGCCAAAGGTCACAAAAGACTGGGAGTTGAGAATGATTTTAGGGAGATCTGGTTCGTCCTCCTCAGAAAAGATAAACACATGCCAATTAAACATATAAGAAGCCTTTAATTTCATCACCATAAACATTATACTCTGATTGCTCACATACAGTATAAAATATTTACTCAGCTAAATAAATAAGACAACATTATTGCAAACGGCACTTAAACCCCCCAAGAGATAAGACCTCCTTAGCTCAGGCAGGGGGTGCTCCTGAGTTTCTGTGAGAGATTCACCAAGCACAGACATACCCTGGGGGCTGAGATGGACCAAGGCTTGAGGAACCACACTTTGTGCTTCTGGTCCTGTAACAGCCCCCAACAGAGGGCTGTAGACACGGAGGGGAAAGGTAGTGGGGTAGAAGGAAGGGGAGCGCCTTCATCAACCCAGTCCTAGAGGGAGTAGAGGAAGTGGAAGAGGTTAGGGATGCTGCTCAGACCTGAAGCCCTATCCTCCCCGTCCCCTTTACATCCCTAGCCTTGGGCAACAGTATTTAGGATATCTACTGATGTAGTTCCAAAGTCCTGGGTTAGGCATTTTGGGGGGCCAGACCCCAGGAAAAGGAAATCTGGCAATACTCAGCCCAATGACCAGCTATCTCAGAAGACCTGGTTGTTGGAGATCCCACCCTACCCAGCTCCTAGACACCAACACAGAAAACTAGCAATGGTTCCCTTCTACTCTGTTAAATAAATAAGTTAAGTATTTAAATGTCTGTGCCTGGCTTGGCGCCTATAGCACAGTGGTTATGGCACCAGCCACATGCACCAAGGGTAGTGGGTTCAAACCTGGCTTGGGCCAGCTAAACAACAATGACAACAGCAACAACAACAACAAAATAGCTGGGTGTTGTGGTGGCCACCTGTAGCCCCAGCTACCTAGGAGTCTGAGGCAAGAGTTTGAGGTTGCTGTGAGCTGTGACGCCATAGCATTCTACCAAGGGCGACGTGGTGAGACTCTGTCTCAAGAAGAAAAAGAAAGTCCAAAAATGTTGTCTCTATGATGGCAACAGAGGGACGGATAAGCCATGTTCTGATAAAAGGTAGGGGTGGAGGAATCAGCAGATAGGCAATGCTGTGGACCAAGAGAATGTGGTCCCTGGAGTTGCCTTGCCCCTCAGAACTCTTCCCTCCAAAATAACTTCCATACGTTCAAATCCTGTGGACAGAGTTTCATACTAGAAACTCCTCTGCAAGAGCTACATTGGGGAAACCTGCAAGATAAGGGGGCTTGGAAGTGGCTACGTTTTTCAGCTCCCCAAATCCCTTCTCTAGATATCTCAAGCAGGATACTAGCTGTCGACCCTGAAACTAAGCAATCCACCCTCAGGGCCACACATTCCAGTGCATGGAGCTAATCAAAGGCCCTGCCCTTCTGGCCTCCCTGTGAAACTCATTTAGAAAGTTGCCAGTCCACCTGCCCCAGAGACTGGTGAGAGGGAAACCCCAGTCCCCCAGCTGTCATGCTATGCACCTTGTCGCCACTTGGTGGCAACAGAGAGCCACACCACTGGCAGCAGCAGAAACAAGAACATCCCTGCAGCCTGATCAGGAGCTGGGTGGGACCCAAGAAGCAGACCTCCTCTCAGCCTGTATTCTACACGGAGTATTTGGCCAAGTCACTTTTGTCAAATACCACCTGTGTAGCAAAGTAAATGGCAACAAGACCCAGGCCTGCGGCAGAAACCATATAGGCAGTGACAGACTGGCTAAGCTGGACAATAGAGCCCATAAACAGGGATGGAGCCACCTGGGACAGCAGGAAAGCACTGTCCAGGATGGCGAGGTCTAGGCAGATGCCCCGGCCTGGAACAACCCTGGCCTCAGTCGGTTCGCCCACCACCACACGCATGGAGACATCACAGGCAGAGGCCCCACAGAGCGCAGGCGGAGATGGGAGCAGGCCGCTGCCTCCCCCGCCCATGTGTCCATTGGGGAAGGGAGCTCCAGTCTTAGGGCCTGGCAGGAAGCTGGTCGTCAGGCTGTCCTCACTGTTGCCACCTCCAGAGTCCCCTCGGTATTTAGGCAGGAACACCTATAGGGGAGGAGTGAAGAAAAGGAGAATAGGACAGGTATATATATACTCAGATTGTATACCTATCAGAACAGACCCTACCCTTCATCCCAGAGACTGGAAGAAACCAGCCAACAGGCTTAATGAAAATCAGGCAACAGGTCAGAAAACTGAGGAAACCTTACTTAGTCTGGGTTTAGCAGGGACCCATCCACCTAAGGAGCAAGAGCAGCCCATTAAGGGGGTGAAGAGGTAAAGACTAGGCGTGGTGACTCACGCCTGTAATCCCAGGGCTTTGGGAGGCCGAGGCAGGTGGATCGCTTGAGCTCACAGGTTTGAGACCAGCCTGAGCCAGAGCGAGACTTCATCTCTAAAAATAGCCAGGCATTGGGGCAGGTGCCTATAGTCCCAGCTACTCAGGAGGCTGAGGCAAGAGAATCGCTTAAGCCCAAGAGTGTTTTTTGTAGAGACAGAGTCTCACTTTATTGCTCTTGGTATAGTGCAGTGACATCACAGCTCACAGCAACCTCCAACTCTTGGGCTTAGGCAATTCTCTTGCCTCAGCCTCCCAAGTAGCTGGGACTACAGGTGCCCACCACAACGCCTGGCTATTTTTAGGCTGCAGTTTGGCTGGGGCCGTGTTTGAACCCGCCAACCTCAGTATATGGGGCTGGCACCCTACCTACTGAGCCACAGGTGCTGCCCAAGCCCAAGAGTTTGAGGCTGCTATGAGCTGTGACAGCACAGCACTCTACTGAATGAGACTCTGTCTCCAAAAAAAAAAAAAAATCAGGGCGGTGCCTGTAGCTCAAAGGAGTAGGGTCCTGGCCCCATATACGGGAGGTGGTGGGTTCAAACCCAGCCCCAGCCAAAAACAAACAAACAAAAATCAAAGAGGGTGGTGGGGAGGGGACAAAATCTAAAACTAGAAGTCTAGGTCTCCTCTATCCTCTCTTACAAGTAAGTAGCAGACAAACTCAGCACTGCAGATTATGAAAAGAACAGAGCCCCAAGGTAAAGGAAAAGACACAGGAAGGATGAAGACAGGAAGAGAAATGTCTAGAATAGAGGAACAAAATCCAAAGGCAGAGCCCCTACTGACTCAAGTACCCTCTCCTACCCCTCTTCCTGCCTGCCTACCCTCCACTAAATGATCTGGAAGTCCTCACTGTCCAGCACAGAAAGAAGTTCCCCCGCCCCATCCATGGTCCCAGTTGGAGCTGCTGCACTGCTGTGAGGTCCTAGGTCTCAGCCTTGGGGCCTGGAGGATTGGCTCTGAGTAGGAGAAATAGCCCTCTTCCTACCTCCCCAAGCTGGGCTAATGCTGAAGCCCTTCTCACTCCACCTCACTATGCTGTCACTTCTGCACAGATCAGAGTGACTGTGTCTTGTCTGGTTGATCCTCCTCACTCCTACCCTGCCCTCACTGCCCCAGAGCCTCTCATTTAAGGACAAGACCAGGTCTCATCTGACACTGTCCCTCATACCAGGCAATGTATAACATAGAAGAGTTTTTGAGTTGGCTGCAATTGTAAGCTGAGAGTCATAGCCAAGCTCAAACCTTATACCAGGGAAGCTCACAGCTCATCATGCAGCTCAACATGTAGGCAAAGGAGCAGGCGGACAGTATACAGGGCCCCATCTGCCATCAGTGGTTGCTGGGAACCAGCAGATACTCCCCTCCCTGCCTGCCACCCCAGGAAAGACCAGTGAGGCTGGAGCCTAAAGAGGTCTCTGAGGACAGACATGTTTCTAAGTACAAAACACATTCCCTGGCACAGCTGCATGTGCTCATGTCTGACCTCTGACACCAACTCCATTTCCCCAGACCAGGGTAGTAGAAGATTAAAGAATGATGAAGGGGGGAGGCGCCTGTGGCTCAAAGGAGTAGGGCACCAGCCCCATTGCCAGGGGTGGTGGGTTCAAACCCAGCCCCGGCCAGAAACTGCAAAAAAAAAAGAATGATGAAGGTTATCAGTGAGCCAGCAGGAATCTCAAGGACCGGGCCTTTCCCCTCCACACCTCCCACCCTGAGGACACCTGTGTGATTGAGCGGCCATGGATTTATCTACTTCTTCACTCATGTGCTATAAGGGTAGGAGCAAGTCTTCCCTGCAGCCTGGAAGCTCCATGAGGGCAGACGTGCATCTCCTTCTCTCCAGGGACATTCCAGGGGAGTGTCAGCTTCATGCTCCTTGGGGCAAGTTCTACACCTAGGGCTGCATCAGTGAGGCCAGTGGAGGGGAACAAGGGTGACCACAGTGCCTGGGTCAGGAGGCTTCCTGTAGAAGCCAGCTCCTGAGGGGCTGGCTAGTGTGGGCTGAGTGGGAAGGAGGCCCTCCCCCCCAACTTACACAGTGCCCAGGTGAGCGTTGTCAGGTGCCAGGTGTCAGGTTCAGATATCCGCCATGTGGGCGGGGGAAGGGGATGGAGGCAAAGGAAGGAGGCAGGAAAAGAAAAGAGAGAATTAGACAGAAAAGGAAGATAAACCGGAAAGAGTGGGGACAGGAAGGAGCCTTCCCAATCTCAGAGACCAAAGCAGGGCACAAGGTAGTAACACTGCCTCTCCCTAGAAAAGGAGAGGAGTTGCTAAAGCCAGACCATTCCCACTCAGCATCTGATGAAGCCTGACGCCCCAGAGGTCATCTGATCCAGCCTCCTGCCTCTCTGTAGAACCACCAGCCCAGGGCTTCAGCTAGCTGACTCTTCAGGATTCCCACCGTAAGATTTGCATTTCCTGCAATCATCCATTCAAGTGCTTCCCGGTCCTGACCCCAGGAAGTCATTGCCAGAATCTAATCTATACTCTTCTGCAGCCCAAGTCTCTGGTCCTGGGGCTAAGATGGGCTTCCTCTCTGATCAAAGAAAACCTCTAATGCCCCTTGCTAGACATCAAGTCCTGGACTAGTCAGCCTCCCCCAAGCTCCCTCATCTCCACTCCAGCTCCAACCACCAGCCATTGAGTACCTGCTTCTCCCGGTGGTAGAGGGAAGCCAGCGTGTAGGGCAGGATCTGCAGGGCCGAGAAGGTGAACCCAGTGAGGGCGGCGGAGGCTGTCACTACAGCCACATTATGAGACAGGCACGTGGCACCAGCAGCCACAGGAAAAGCCACCACACTAGCCAGATAGACTGCCCGGGTGCCGAATCGCTGCACCAGCCGGTCCATGACCAGAGAGAAGACCAGAGAGATGGTGCACTGCAGGAACAGCCCCAGGCTGCCCATCCGGATGCCTGGAGGGGGAAGGAAGGGGAATATAGGGAGAAAACAGTGGGGAGAAAGCTGTCAGATAGGGCCAGGTAGGGAGGGGCACAATACAGTCTGGGGGGAGTTCAGAAGTGAGGGCCACAGGTATCTGCTCCCCAGCACCCTCCCCATTCTACCTGTAGCAAAAGGAATCTAGGCTCTCCCACTGGCTCTCAGAGAGCACAGCCACAGCTGTTAGCTAAGGGGAGGGGAAGATGTCCTGTGGCTTTTCTGGGAGCCTCAGCTTTGGGGACAGGAAGGCAAGAGGGAATACAAGGATGATAGTCCTGCATAGGCTTCAAGAACACTTCTAGAATGCCTGAGCTGGAAGGCACGGGGGAGATTTAGAAAGTCATCGGGGGAACAGAGGGCACATTGAAGCTGCAGCCATACTGATTGGAAATCCAGCCTTGACTCCTCTGCTCCCTCTGGATTCTGAATAAGCTCAGCCTTTCCCTCTTTGCAACTGGGGCACTGACTCTGATTAAGTTCTCAGAGTAGCCAAAGGCCCTACTGAAACTGCTGGCAGAGCAGTTTCACACCCATGAGGAGCCATGTAGGCAGAATGGGTCTGTTTTCCTTTCCTAGTGGGGAAGTCTGGGCCCAGGATACCCAAACACCTGCCTAGGCAAAGCCTGTGTGTATCTCCCTGGCCCCAAGAGGGCAGCTCCCGCCATAGCCTCCACGGGCTGCAGGGGCCTTACCTTCATCATAGTGTCTCCGTGCCTCGGTGCCTGGCTTAGCCCTGGGCACACCCCTGTATAGTCCCTCACCCACAAAATCTGTATAAAACAGTGTGAAGGTCATGAGTGCCATCCAGCTGCATAGCTCAGCCACAAAGAGCCGGCGTAGGGTTCGAGGCATGTGGCAGCAGAGCTGGTGAAGCCGGGGAAGCAGGGTGCCCAGGTTCCGGAAAGCTAGACGGGCCTGGCATGGGCAGCAGTGGGGCTGCACAGAGGGGACCGACAACCCTTCTGCTGGCTCAGCGGGGCCCAGTGCTGCCTCCTCAGCCACTAACAGTGTGGCTGCCACACAGGTGAGGAAGATGAGAGTGAGCAGGCCAAAGAGGCACTCCTCCTGGGTGCCCAGGTAGGGGGCCAGGGCACTGGTGTCCCAGTCAATGGCAGGCAGGAGGTAACCTAGGCAGCCCCCAAGGCTGATCATGAAGGCATAGACGGAGTAGGCTTGGCGACAGTGGTCCGGGTCTCGGAAGAGGTCAGAGAGCAGGGCCTCCAGTGGAGTGAAGCACACCTGGCCACAGAAGTCCAGAAGCCCCACACCCAGGATTAGCAGTGCCAACTCCAGGGGCCTGGGATCCGGGCACAGCAGCCCTGCCAGCCAGCCGGCCCTCGGGATGAGAAAGAGGCTGAGGAGGATGCCCAGGGACAGGGCCCAGATGAAGGGCCTCCGGCGGCCATAGCGCCCATGCCAGTGGTCACTGGCTGAGCCTAAGAGTGGGACGGAGACCAGGCCCAGCACTGGACCAATACCTGTAAGAGGACAAGTAGTATGAGTCAATGGCTGGGACAACTAAGGGGCAAAGGGAAAGGGGAACTGAGCTGCTTGAGAAGGATAGAAATGATAGCACATTGAGGGCAAACTCTACATAAGATGCTGTGCGTAGTCTTCCCAGAGAGTCTAATTTATTCCTCATAATATAGGTATTACAAACACCCCTGTTTTCAGATTGGGGAAATTGAGGCATGGAACAACTAATAAGTGATACCTATGCAAAGCTGAAGAGCCACAAAGGGTAAGAGACAGTTTGAACAGGCAGTCTGACTCCAGAGCTTGCAATCCTACAAGGCCCCTCTTCCTGGGGTGGGGGCCTGTCCCACAATGGTAACTATTGTGTTTCCCTGAAAATAAGACCTACCCAAAAAATAAGCCTTAGCAGGATTTCTATGCGTTTGTTAAATATAAGCCCTACCCCAATAATAAGACCTAGTGATGGGAGTGGCTATGCGGCATATCTGCATAGCCACACCCTGCATTTCCATGTGGAGCTGTAAGGAAGACTGGAATACCTTTAATCTGCCACAGCTCCTTTCTCTGAGCCCAGCCGTTTGCACTTGTCCGGGTGCATGTGTGGTAACTACAGTCACAGGCATCCTATTGTGCATGTGCGAACAGCTAGGGGAAAGGAGTTTACTCATCACTAGCACCAGCCCCACCAACAAGGTCGGCTCCCCCTGTCATGTTGTTGCAGAAGATGTCTTAACTGTATTTGAATAAATGTAGATTGTTGTATTATACTTAATAAAAATAAGACATCCCCTGAAAATAAGCCCTAGTGTGTCTTCTTGAGAAAAAATAAATATAAGACCGTGTCTTATTTTCAGGGAAACATGGTGCTTCCCTTCTGAGGCCTTTGCAGAATTCATCTGTAGAGTCAGGAGCCTCCCCGCTGCCCCAGGGGTAAAAGCTGGCACTGAGTGGGAGACCCTAAACAAATCCCAGCTCTACTGATCAGCAGCTGTACAGTCCTGGCTAGGGTTAACCAAACCTTTTACAAGCCTCTTTTCTTCTCTGTAAAACATTATCTCAAAGGGTCCTTATAAAGATTAATTCAGGTAATAGACATTAATTATATAAGGGCTAGGAGTAGACAAAGGTTAGGAGGAAATTCTCCAGTGTCTCCTGGGATACAGAGGTGACTAGACTATGTCCTTATATTCTCTCCTTTTTCTCCTGGGGCACCCCTTCAGCCCAGGGTTACCTCACCCCCTTCTGACCAGCAACGCCTACCCACCAACCCCATAAACTGCAGGGAACCACCTTTTACTCCAAGCAGCTCCCTGAGCAAAGGTACTCCTGTCCTACATCCCAGGCAGCACATATCTGGAGCAGGAAGGAAGGAGGATGTGGTGACTCACCCAGCACCATGGTCATGAACTTCTCCTCTACCCCCACTTCTAGCAGCAGGGGTGGCACGTAGGTGATGCCTGCAGCCAGGCACACCTCCAGTCCAAAGGTCAGCAGGTTGACCAGGAGGAGCTGGGCTTTCCGATGCCGCAGCAGGCGGCTTGCCCACAGCCTCTGGATCATCACGAGCCTGGCAGGAAGGGCTCGGGGCCGTTTAAGCACTCCAGAACTGCTTCATCTCAGCTCTATTCCAGAAGCTGAGGGCTCTCCTCCTTTCTGCCATTGACTGCCTAGGATTCAGCCAGGCACCCATTTTGGCCAGCTCCATGGTACAGGTCCAGCTTCTCAATGAGCCCATGCTAAACACCTGTTGCCGTGGGGCACCTCAGCGGAGACACATCTCACTGCTCAGATCCTAAAGGATGGGAACAAATCACAATCACATGGGGTGTTAAGTCCTGAGAGGGCTAGGTCTCAAGGATCTGCTTGAATTTGTCTGTATCCTGTTCTTTCACAGGCCAGTGATTGGCCCTGCCACCTGGGTGCCACCCCCAACTGCCCAGTGAGGAAATGCAAGTTAATATTAGCCTAAGGCTGACATAATTAATAAGGTAAATATGTTTTTTGAACCTCAGCACACTCCAAAATCAAACAGATGCTGGTTATTCTGTGTTTTGGAATATCTTCGTAATTACCCTGCTAGTATGAGTGGGGAAGAATCAAATTCACTTAATTCCTAGTTGCCCAGGCCCGGGTATCAAGGTGCCCCTGGAGACCCTCTGCCAGGCCTGGTTATTTGTTTTTCTTTCTGTACTTCCCAAAGCTGGGCTGTTCTATTCTCCTTTGTTAAAAAGTAACACTTCCTTTTCTGCACTGCCTGGCTATGAGCCATGCTGTACCATAACCCCCACCCCCAAGGGCAGGGGTGTTGGGGGTAGGGAGGAGAGAGTCTGTGGTTTGCTGGGTTGGGTTTTAACCTATCATTGAAACCACTTAAAGACAGCTCCCCTAGAGGCACCTAGAACTGAAAAACCTTTCTTTTGAGTTTTCTCCTGAGCTCAAAGTTCATGGAGAAGAAAGTCCCATGGGTGGCTGTCCAACTGTCACAGGACAGTAGAGCTGTTCCCAGCAGAGAAGTCCCACCTCACAGGGACATGAAACCACACTACCTGGCAGAACCCGTGATGATGCTAGTGACCTGCCGAGCTGGCAGGATGCCCCACCACTTCTTGGGCAGCCTTTCTCTCCTCCCTAAATGGATCCGTTCTCAGCAGAGAAGTCCCCACCCCCCTTCCTGTCAGCCCAGTCTCCCGTGCAGAGAGAACCAATGCTGCTCTCACCCACCCTGTACCCCCTGCAAGCAGGCAGCCTTCAGGTCTCACTTCCCAACAGTGTACCCATGGCAGTCTACTTTGCTTAGAAGTGACTATAAAAGATGGAAAATCAAGTCAGTCACCAAGAGGAGGACAGACCAGACCTTACCTTGGTGAGGTAAGTAGGTAAGCCTCTACCCAGGCATCCATCCCAAGAAAGAGGCAGGAGGCAGAACTTCCCAGTACTACTGCCTGGAGTGCCTTACCTCTCCTCTCCAATTCAATCCCTCAAAAACTTTGAAGGACAGCTACTCTGGTGAGAGGACCACCATGGCTGAGGGCCTGGCTCCCATCACCTCACCAGGGAGCACCCCAAGCCCCCACTTATCACCCCTGCCAATCTCAGCAGCTCATAATAAAAAGTGCTTCAATTTCCTTTATTATTCCAAATAATATGAGCCCTATGGGGCCTTGCATGTGACAAAACACACTTGTAGGTGCTCTCTGAGCTGTGCCACTGAGAAACTGGATGACCATCAGTCCTGGGTTAAATTCTGTCCAGTCTGTAACAGCCTTCTGGGGCTTCACAGCTGGTAGATCAGGAAGGAAGAGACTTGAGGTAAGGCTGGGCAGCTGGCAGCCTCTTCCCCAAAGTCCGGCGCAAACCTGTACTTTGAGACTGAGTGTGGGACCTCCTATGGTATGGGGGTAGCCTGAGAATCAGAGTAAAATACTGACCCACATAGTACCAAAAGGGAGACGGGAAAACCAGACAGTCTTAGCCCAGCTGTTGTGGATTTAACTTGAGGCCCTCTCCACTGTTACATTTCCATAGCAGCCCCCAGGAAGGCAGGGGACAGTGCAGAGACCAAGGGGTAGTGCTATCTAGTCCAGAGGGAGGGTTTCTGGGTCAAAGGGCTTCCAGCCCAGCCCACCCTTCACCTTTCATCTGGGACACTCAACTGCTCTGGGTTTAAGAGACCAGGTCCTCCCTGAGCAAACAGACTCTGTTAGACCTAGCCTCACCCAGAACCTGTCTCCTTTTTCCGAGGCCTAGTCATTCTCTGTTGTCTAACATAAATTGCCCACAATTTATTGCCTGCATTCCTAGCATTCTGGAAGACTGAGGCAGGTGGATTGCTTGAGCTCAGGAGTTCAAGACCAGCCTGAGCAAGAGTGAGACCCTGTCTCTACTAAAAAATAGAAAAACTAGGGTGGTGGTACCTGTGGCTCAAAAGAGTAGGGCGCCGGCCCCATATACCAGAGGTGGTGGGTTCAAACACAGCCTGGGTAAACTGCAAAAATAATAATAATAATAATAAATAAATTCTGCTCTCTAGCAATGATTAGTCACCTCTACCTGCCTTCCTTCTCCCTTAATCCAGTTCCCTAGTCCTCCTAGAGATCCTTTTTAGCCCACAAGGGAAAAAGACCCAAAAAGGGGGAAGGAGGGATAAAAGGAATTGCCCTCCACGAAGATAGTTTATTAGCTGCCTCCTCCTCCCTGGGGTGCCTCTTTCCACCCCAGAGGTTCTTAGCCTGGTAAGTAGGGGCTGGGCCAGGTGAAGAATTCATTGAAAGGAGTGGGTGGGAAGTGAGCTGGTTCCAAGCTCAGCTGGGCATCCCTCTGTTCTTAGGTTGTGGTGCCCCCTCCTCCCTCTTCCAATTTCTACTCTGCCCTGGGGCTCCAGGGCACACCTGCCACCCCCAGACTTCACTCTTCCCAGCCCAGAACTGCCTGAGCAATACCTGCAGGTCTGACAAATAGAAGAATGAATGGTTCCTCTGGATACTGCTTCAGCCTTTCCCCTTTGGGGTTAAAATAAAACTCCACAGCTAAAGAACCTGAACCCTAAAAGGACTTTCTATTTGAGGGGGAAAACAGAAAGCCAATGGAATTTATGAAAGTCTCATCGTCCCTTTTAGCCTCTTTGAAAATGGTCTTTATTCTTAACTTTTCAAACTTCAACCTTTTTTTTTTCCTGCAAAGAATGTGTTTAATGGAACAAACTGATTCATGTTAAGAGGAGAATGGTAAGAACACTCCCCCTCAGAAGCCCCCCTATCTTACCTTTGCATCCTTCCCAATGCCCCAGTCCCCCTACCTCAACCCTACTCCAGGGTCCTCAGGTAAGGAAACTACAGAAGATCCTCCAGCACTAACTGCAGCCACAGGCCATCTCGTCCGGGCCTGCTTCCTTGGCCCAGAGAGAAGCCCAGGTTCAGGGAAACCAGAGAATATGAAGTCATTCAGCACCCCTTCCCTGCCCACCTCTGCTGTCAGCAACCACACTTCTCACCAAAGGATGGGGGGGTCAGATCAATATTCATACACCCCGCCCTCACCCCTGCTCATCTCCTGTCTACCAGGGAACAGAGATACAGGCAAGAGGACAGGGCTTAATTCTCCCCTCTACCCTCTGGTCTTGGAGATGTCTTTGACTCAAATCCTCCAGGCCCCACCACCCCTGGAGCACTCTGACAGATGGAGTGCTCACCTGCGGAGGAGGGGGCAGGAAGAGGAGGAAGTGGAGGGGCTGACTTCTCAGAACAGAAAGGAAGGCTTTTCTGGGACAAGTTCCTCTCAAGTTCCAAACGTCTCCCCTCCTCTCTGCCATCGTCACCACTGATGACAGAAAAGCAAGAAAGCTGGAGGAAACCCAAGACCTCTGGGAACCTTCAGGGAGCCCTGCCCCAGGGAGCTCATCCTTCCTCGTCCCTGGAGCCCTGGGCAAGGTTAATGAATCTGGATTCTGTCTGCCCACCTCCAGGTACTGAAAGACCTGCATATGCCATGTACCCCAACACATGGCTCCCCCAAGGAAGGCTGTGGGCTCCATCACAACCTCTCTGGGACCAGTCCTAACAAGACAAAGGACCTGGGAAATGTTTACCTAATGAATGAATGGCCCAAAACACAGGGTGGTGTCCAGAGTGGGTAAAGACTTAAGTCCTCTCCCTCCCACATATGCTCACACACCAAGGAAATTCTAAGCCCACCCCTAGAGGTCGAAACTCTTAAGGGCTGAAGTTGGTGAGTGGCTCAGACCATCCCTCCTGGTCTGGAATGCCCCCACTGCTGACTGGACCCCAAGCAGGGAGTGTGGGGAAATGAAACTGAGCAACGGAACAAACTTGGCCTGAACTTTGTCCAAAATTCAAAAGACAGAGTAGAGGAGGCAGAGGAAAGGCAACCGAGCCCACTCCCTGGTAGCTCCCTAAGGGAAGGGAGGGTCAGAGGGGGCCATATAAAGAGGCCTTTGAGGGCTTTCAAAGGGGCTCCTGCCACCCTGCATGGCTTAGGTGGAGCTGGGGGAACAGACTCCCTCTGCTGACAGACAGAGGCCAGAGGGAACAGGGCTTGGGGCAGCCCCCACCCTGGGCCAGTGTCACTCAGCAATTCTATGGCCTCTTTATGCAGACCAGCATCCCCATACCCCACCCAAGCACATCAAACGGCCGAAGCCCCCACCCTGACCCAGCCAGCTCAGCGACCTCGAGTCTTCCCTGCACACTCACAAAGACTGTGCTTTCTCACACACTCCTTATCACTCCTTGGGGAGTGGGAAGCAGCCCCTCTGCCCCATAGCCACCCAGCAGCCCTCCTCACAGAAGGGGAAACTAGCACTGGGGAGACTAGCCACGAGGAGTAATGACTCAGCTGAAGACAGGGGGTAGGGTCACCTTAGGCCAACATCCTTCATACACACACCCCCAGGCTGTCCTATCTCAGGCCAAGACAGGAGGTCAAAGGCAGTGAGATGCTGGGAAGGGGAACCCCAGTGCCTTGCTCCAAGAGGAGCTCTGAAGAGTCCTCCAGGTTGGAGTAGAGGACAGGACCTCTCAAGTCTGGGGGTTCACCAGCCCAGTGTCCCTATTACCCTTCCCCACTTGCCCTTGTCCCAAGGACCAATCTCGTTGGCCTTATTGAAACCTGACACACTGCACTCCCAAAATGAGCTCAATTCTTAGGGCAGCTCTCCAAGGAACCTTAGGGATACCCAAAGAGCCTGCATCAACCAGGAGACCTGGAAAATAAGCATTCTTGTGATGCAATGAGCTCCCCAATGTTACTGATCCCCTTTGCCAGGCCCCTACACCCCGCCACCTCACTTTCTCCACTCCTGTGAGAATTCCTACCCGGGCTGCTGGGGAGGGGAAACACAGCATCAGACTACACATGGCTTCCGTGCCTTCCAACACATTCAGTCTTGGATTCTCCTAGCCCAGATATTTCCAAATCATGAGAGTCTCTGCTTTCCCCAGTCCTACCCTAGAAAAACACAGCAGAGATTTGCACCAATAGCTGAGGCCCAAGAACACTTGCAGGGCTCCCATCACAGCCACCTGAGGACACTGCTCAGAAAGCAGCCTTGCATCTCAAGGGAATCAAGAAAGAATAAGGGCAGCGGGAAGGGGTCTCAGGCTGGCTCCCTGGCTGCTGCGTCCCCAGGGCTGGGAGGCCAGGGATTTAGAGTTCGCCCTGCTGAGCTGCCTTTTCTTCACTTGGACTGGGAGCCTTCTGCTTAGCAGCTTGTCAGAGAGAGTGAGGGGGCTGCAGGCTGGTACACAAAGGGGGATTAGGGAGAAACCTCTCGGCCTGCGGAGTAATCCATCAAACTCCCTCCCGGCTGCCAGCAACGGCCCCTTCCCACTCAATTCTCCCTCCAGCTGCTGCGGGCCTCCACCCCCTCCAGCTCCTGAGCACTGTCACATCGGGCAGCAAAGAGAATCCCAGGCCCTAGGGGGGCAGCGGGGGCAACCCACAGACACTGGGAAAAGGGCAACGGCTCCCTCCCCCCACTCACCCCCAATGTGTGAAAACCCAACAGGTGGCAGTGGCTTGGAGAAGACTTGCTTTTGTTGCCCTGTCTGAGAGCCCCAGTCCAGCTTTGGAAAGGAAACAAATGCCAGAGGAGATTGGGGGAAGGGGCGGGAAAGGGACAGAGCCTGTGGTCCTTAGAGCCAGCACTAATCTCCCCTCCCCTCTCAGATTTGGTGACAGGGATTTGGGGGCTGGACTGACCCTCACCTTGGCCAGTCAGTCCCAGCCAGCCTATTCTGAGGCTAAGGCACTGAGACCCTCCCAAAGGTCACCTGGCAATCCCATGGTGACAAGTCAACACAGACCCACATTCTGAATCCAGGCTCATCTCCCAGCCAGACTTGATTTCTGAGAAGAGCTGCTACCCAAGGTCACTCTGGGCATGCCCTCCAAACTAGGACATCCAGTACTCCCCAACCTGGAGCTCCCTTCCATCCCAGGAGCCACAGGCTCTGTGCTGACATCCCTAAGCCTGGCAGACTCTGCAGGGAGGCCTAGGTTTGGAAGTCAGCCTGACCTGGGTTCACATACCAGCCCTATCACTTATTATAACTGCAGGAGCATGTTACTGGCCTCCAAGCCTCAGTTTCCTCATCTACAATCAACAGTGGCAGCTCATGATAAGGTTTACTCCACGCCAGGCACGCTGCCAAGTGTTTTAGTCTTCCCACCATCCAATGAGGTGGGTACAATTAAGATACCTATTTCACAAGCAAGGAAACTTTGATCAAACCACTAACTTCATAGATGTGAAAAATGGGTTCGAGACAAAGGATGTGAAAGTTCCTAGCAGCCACTTCTTTAGTGGCTTGGTCTTCCTCAGTGGAGGAAACCTACGAGAGGGCTTCTTATTCCAAACAGGAACAGCAGTGGTCAGAGCAGACCAACTCCGCCTTCTTTCTCCCTCAGCTTTGGTGCCTCCCCCATCCACACCAGAAACTCTTTCAGACCCTGGCAGCAAGAGGAATGCCAAGAATGTGAACACCTCCCCAGGTGCTGGCCCCAACAGGTGAGGAGAGGTCACTGCAACAGACCTGCCTGGCGATGGAAGAGCGTGAAGGGAGCTGGAGGGTGGGATAGACACCCCACAGTTGTGAGACAGGGTGATTTCCATCCACAAGGAAAATGAGCACACTGGCTGCCCCCTACTAACTGCTCAGGAGGTGCCTGACATGTGCAAGGTACAACACACTGCATCTGCTCTCTAATAATTCATATAATCCAAATACAAAGTAGGTATTTAATATTCCAATTTCACAAGGATGAACATCAGTCTCAGAACATGCCTAAGGCTGCACAAATAAAATGTGGTTGAACAGAAAATTCAAACCATTTAAAAATTCTGGAAACTGCTCCGAAGTGAGAGCCAGGACAGTACAGACCTGTTTCAGCAACTGTTATAGCTGTGCAGCCTAGACAAGCCATTTCACTTCTCTGGGACTCAGTTTCTGTGCCTGTAAAATGAGAGCTAGTCTAGATAATGTCGAGGGCTCTTTACAGCTGTACAGCCAAGGGACTGATCTCACACCCACCCCTGGCCCCAGATAGGTGTCTTCCTGGACAGGTGCCCACTGAGGACTCACTGACAAGGCTCTGTGGCATTCAGAAAGGAGGTTTTTATAGACTTCCATCAATAGGAACCAAGTTCCCTTGAATTTGCAGGTGGAAACGTCTCCCCGGCTGCACTTACCCCATCCTTTACCTGCCTGCTAAAGTACCAACAGAATGCCAAGGGTCAGCAGTCCCCTGAAACTAAACCAAGTAACCAAGACATGTGAGGGCAGAATTGCCCTCTTCCCTACTTTCTTCCAGAGTTGGACTCTGTTCCTGGCAGAAATTAGTAACTAAATTCACCTCTCCTTGGGCCACAATAAATGCTTCCCTGTAAGGTGGGGCTGTGATACAAAAAATCCCTTGGACTTGGCACCCATAGTTCTGTGGTTAGGGCACTAGCCACATTCACTAGGCTGGTGGGTTCGAACCTGGCCTGGGCCTGCTTAATAACAATGACAACAACAACAACAACAACAACAACAAAAATAGCCTGGTGTTGTGGTGGGCAGCTGTAGTTCCAGCTACTTGGGAGGCAAGAGAATTGCTTAAGTCCGAGAGTTCGAGATTGCTATGAGCTATGACATCACAGCACTCTACCGAGGGTGACATAATAAGACTTTGTCTTAAAAAAAAAAAAGATAAGAAAGAAAGAAAAAAGAAATCCCTTGGTTCAGAGCAGGGAAGAGGAATGTGAGAAGGGAACAGGTAACTCAGCACCATATCCAGGGGACTCAGAAGTTGTCTCCCCTACCTCCCCTCTTCCTATAGCCCCTGCAAAGTGAAACCTGAACCGCCTCCCTCCTTGTGAACTTAAACCTTATGAGTTAGCCAGGCCAGGTAGCGCTCTTCATCCATGCACAGATAATCCTGGTCCTGTCCTTCATCTGGGCCCCCCTTAGGAGGGAGGATATAGGAAAGAGGCCAGGAGACTACAGATCTGAGCAAAGGTATGGATGGGCAATGATTTGGGCCAAAAGGCAGACCACGGTGCCAGTCCCAGCTCAGCTGTACCCTGCCTCTAGGGTCTTAAATTTAAAGGCCGCTAAGGCCCTCTCAGATCTGATATCCCAGGGTTTGTGATCAGCCCTATTTATAATTAGAGGGCTGACTCAGACTCAGTTCTGTGTTCTCAAAAACATTCACTCAGTAGTAAGCAAGGTAAGAATTGGCCCCAAAAGAGACTTTTAAAATTTTCATTAGAGGGCTCAAGTTTGCTGACCTTGGAAGAGGTATACCTCAATGCATGCATACAACCTAACCTCCAATAAAGGAATGTCAAAGAGCACTAAACCCATCCACCCCTACTGAGCCCCAGTTATGTGTACGCCCACTGCAAAGGTGTCCGGGATGCAGAAACAACCCACTGCAATTGGTGTGCAATGATGTGGTCCAGGTGCTAAGACACAAGTGTCCATAGAGTTGGCTTGGCACCCATAACACAGTTGTTATGGCACCGGCCACATACACTGTGGTTGGTGGGTTGGAACCCAGCCCGGGCCAGCTAAACAACAATGACAACTGTAACAAAAAAAATAGCTGGGCGTTGTGGCAGGTGCCTGTAGTCCCAGCTACTTCAGAGGTTGAGGCAAGAGAATCGCTTAAGCCCAAGGTTGCTGGGAACTGTGACAGCACGGCACTCTACCAAGCATAACAGTGAGACTCTGTCTAAAAAAAAAAAAAAAAGTCCATAAAGTGGGCACCCAAGGTGTGTGTGTGGTGGTGGGGTGTTTAGTTCTTCTGGGGCTTTCTGGAAGAAATGGCCATGACGCTTACGTAGCCTTGGAAGTTAAACAGGTAGCCACTATGCAGTACAGGGGCAGAAGGGGGATGATCTCTTTCTTCCCCATCTTTTGTTATGGCCAATAATCCATAAAAAGACAGGTTAACAAGATAAAAGCATAACACATCTATTTGATTACAGTTTTATGTGACATGCAAGACTTCAGAATGAAGACCCAAAAACCCAGAGTGAACTATCCATTTTTATGGTTAGGTTCAATAAGGCAGGACAGCTCTGTGGAAATGTGATTGGACAAAAAGGGCATGAGCTAATGTAATAGATTGAGTAGGGAAATCTAGCAAGGCCTGTCCAGATTCTTCTCAGCCTCTCTGTTAAAGCATTTTTTTTCTCCTGGGCAGAAAGTCAGAGGCCTACTTCTGAGGCCTTCACTTTGGGGTATCACTTTTTGATCCCCCACAATAGAAAAGGGCATATATCTATAAAACAATGCCCCTGGAACCTGGAATTTCTAAACATGACCTCCCCTCCCCAGTAAGGCATTCTAGAAAGAATACCAGAGCCAAGACCACGGGACTGGGTTTTGGTCTCAGATCAGGCCCACCTATCTGTATGTCCTCAGATGAGTCATCATACCTCCCTGGGGCTAAGAAGAGGGGAAGAGGTGATACATAAAAAGCAATGGGCTTGTTTTTGCTTCCAAAGCGGTCACCATGCTCCAGTTACTTCCCCTTCCTGGGCTGCTTTATGCTTCCGCCAAAACCCTGTCCAGCTTCAAATCCATTCTCCTTCAGGGCCCTCTGGGACCCCAGCCATCAAGTATCCCCTCTCCCCACCAGTCTCAACTGTGCTAACCAGGGTTGGATACTGCACACAGTCCTGAGGGTCTCTGGTTTGCAGTCCTTCCCCCAGTGCTACCCTTACCCCTAGTGCCTCAGCTCCTGGAAAGTAGAGAACACAGGTCTAGCACAGGTCTAGCCCAGGCCCTGAGAAGGACTGGTGCTCAACAGAAAACCTATGGGTGAGGCCAAATCAAGATTCTTGTCAGATGTGATTTGACTAGCATGCCCAAGGCTCAAGCAAGGCCTCACTCAAGGTAGCTGGGTGCTCAGCTCTTTCTAGGGACAGGAACCAGGAGTTAGGCTCTAGATTGCCACATCACTTGGAATGGGCCAGATGCTCCTAGCTTGGACACTGTTTGCCAATTCAAAGTACACAAGATTAGAAAGGCCTGGAGGTGGGAGTACAGAGAGTACAGGGGAAAGAGGTACTGCTATTGTGGGCTGGCCACTCCTGAGAACATCCTACCTGGCTGGCTAGGCATTCTGTCTGGCCTGGATGTAGTGACTAAGGAACTATGGGATGTAGAACAAGAGCTGGTCTCCAATCCCTTTCTTTCTTTCCTCCCTTCCTAAGACAGAGTCTCACTTTGTCACCTCACTTTGGTAGGGTGCCATGGTATCATAGTTCACAGCAACCTCCAAATGTTGGCCTCAAGTGATCCTCTTACCTCACTTTTTCTATTTTTAGTAGAGATGGGGGTCTTGCTTTTTGCTCAGGCTGGTCTCAAACTCATAAGCTCAAGCTATCCATGGCCTTGGCCTTCCAGAGTGCTAGGATTACAGGCATGAGCCACTGCGCCCCGCCTCAAGTGATTCTCCTGCCTCAGCCTCCCAGGCAGCTGGGACTACAGGTGCCTGCCACAACACCTGGCTATTTATAGAGACAGGGTCTTGCTCTTGCTCAGGCTGGTCTCCAACTCCTGAGCTCAAGCAATCCACCCGCCTTGGCCTCTGAGAGTGCTAGGATAACAGGTGTGAGCCACCTCACCTGGTCTCCAATACCTTTCTTGCTAGCTTATCCCAGCTCCCCAAAAGTGATCTCCAAAAGTAACAAAGAAAGGGAGGGAACAAACATTCACTGAGCATCTGGTCTGTGCAGGCACTTTGCTAAATATGCATATACATTTAATCCTCATCATAATCTTGCAAGGTAAATGCTATCATCTCCATTTTACAGGCAAAGAAATGAAGGCCAATAGAAGAGGCAGGCCCATCTTCAATAACAGAAGCAATACCCACAAGTCATTCAGGGTTGGTAGCAAAACTGTGGACTTCTTCCTATGGAAGAGGAAACAGACCACGTAGCAGAAAAAGGGATTAAACAGGAAGTTCTGGCCAGGGATCAGGACTATCCCGTGATGGCTCTGTCACTAGTCTCTGCCCCCAAGTAGGGACACTTAATACATTGGACAAAGCTCAACACTCCAGCTCTATTGCTGGGAGTCAAGTGGCATCAGCGTTCAATACACTGGGCCTGGTACCAACTGGTCCAGCCTCCACCCTTGCCGCCCAGCAAACAGGGCCACTGACTGTTCAAAGCAAGCTAAGCTACATTTTTTTTTTTCTGGATACCAAAGAGCAGTGCAAAAGGGCCTAAGAGTTGGAATGGAAGGACAGAGCAGAATCCCAACTTCAGGACACCCTCCCCACATAGTTTTCCTTAAAATAACAACAAATAAGCTTTCCACACAGAAGGCTCTTAATTTTTCAGAATATATAGTCACCTTCACCTCATGGTACCCTTTTCTAACTTGAGGAGTATACTTTTGGGAGGTAGGCAGGGCAGGGATTTCTGGACTAATTAAAATACCAGTCACAGGGTGGCGCCTGTGGCTGAAAGGTGTAGGGCACCAGCCCCATATGCTGGAGGTTACAGGTTCAAACCCAGCCCTCGCCAAAGACTGCAAAAAAATAAACAAAAACAAACAAACAAACAAAAAAATTACTGGTCACACAATACTGACTGGGGAGAAAAAAAGACATCCAGTTCTGGTGCGATCTTTGCACCAGACAAGTTCAACTGCAGATGTTTCATCTGTAACTTACATACAGTTATATATGGTCCAATTCCCTTGGTAAGAAACTCTGGTTTCTAACCACCATGATTGCCTCCATTGTCACCAAATAACAGCAGCTGACATCTATCAAGCTCTTTTTACAAGCAGCTGCTGTGCTCAGAGCTCTACCTACATCAGTTTATTAATCCTTGCAATACTGTGAGTTAGGTACTATTATCCTCATTTTACAAAAGAGAAAGCTGAAGTGCAGAAAGTTTAACTTGTGCAAGAGGCAATGAGATTCAAACCATGTTGCCAGAGCCCAGTATCTTAACTATTCATACCAACTCCCCAAAGTCCAGGAGACCTGGCTCCTAAGGAAATAAGCACTGTGGCAAAAAAATAATAATAATCTGTTTAAAGGAAAGGCCCAAAAGTCTCAGGCTGGGTGATGTTGTCCATTGAGACACAGATGATAATAATAATAGATACATTTATTTAGCACTTACTACATATCAGGCACACAATTAAGGACTCTATATGCATTGTTTAATAATTTTTAGACTTTATGATTATATATTTGCAAATACAATTTATATCTGTTATAATTTAATGATTAATAAAAACTATACAGTAGACATTATTATCATTCCCATTTTTTAGTTAGGAATACTGAGGCTTAGAAAAGGTTAAGTAACTTGTCAGACCAGTAGAGTAGCCAGTATATAGACTGCCTTTCTAAAAGTCTGGGTTTTTATCCATAACATTATCAGGCCGTCATGGTCCAAATGATAGTACTTAAAGTTAACTTCACTTTCAGAGTCTCCAGACCAGCCCTGCCCTGGCTGAGAGCTGAAGCTCCAACTTGGGTAAGGGGAGAGCTGCAGAGGGGCCTTCATGCAATCCTTCCACCACCCAATGTCCTGGAAAATGGCTCAGTGAGCCACCAGGGATCACTGTCCAGCTCCTACCCTTCCTCCCTCAGGGCTACTCAGAGCCAAGAGGGCAGGGGGAGTTCACGACACACCCCACGAATACACAGGAAAACTCCCCCCCAACACACCCACTAAATTGGGGCTTGTCTGTCCACAGCTGTACATTCATCCACAGCTGTATTTTTATCTTTGGACTCATCCTGCTGACTCAAGCTCCATTTTCTGAGCACTTTTAGAACAACAGAGTCCTGGCTCCATGACAGGCCTGGTGGGAGGAGATAAGGGAGGAATGAGGGGATGGGACCGGTCCAAGAGAAGGGCCCGTGACCTCAAATTATGTCCCACTTATCCCCTAGGACATGCTGCTATATGGGTTTCCATAGGCTTGCCATCTAGTCTGTCCCTTCCCCATCCACCCCAATAAGCTAGCTTGTTCCCACCACCTTTTGGGCAGGTGAGTCCACACCAAAGTTGTCTCTGCTCTCAAAGATCCATAAAGTGCATCAGGAAAGGTAGTGAGAAGCTCCCAGGACCTCAATTCCACCCCTAAGCAAAGCTTCCAGGAGCCCAGCAAGGGTCACTCTGGGCCCTGGTTTACTGGCAATGCTGGGCTGCAGGCTACAGGGCAGCAAGACAGCAACTGGGCTATTCTTAGTCCCAGCTCCACTGGGATCGGGTCAGTGTAACAGCTGAAGGGCGAGCCCTCACCAGGTACCCACCATGCCAAACTCCTCCCTACCCCCAACTCTGGCCCCTTGGGAAAAGAGGAAGCATGGGAGAATGCGCCGTGGGGAGAGGGGGAAGCTGAGTAGGTCAGGAGTTGCCGTCAGGAAGATGGAAGCTGATTCAGAAGTCAAGGGCAAGAGAAACTCGCAGGACTCCAGTGCCTGAGGAGAATGGGAGACTATGGGAAGGAATGCCCCTCACTCTCGGCAGATCCCTGGGGGCTTCTCCAGCAGGCCTGCTGCTTCCTACGCCTAGAGCTCTGAGAAGCTGCACCCACTGGCCAGGTACCACCGCATCACACCAGTCTGCTGTTGGGAGAACTCGCACCACTCCCACCTGAACCCCGGGAGTCGAAGAGGAGAACGCATCGGCCTCTTTCCTCCTCCCAAGAGATAACCGAGGCTGAAAAGGGGGGCACTGGTACACAGAGTCCAACCTCAACTCTCTGCCCAGAGCCTCACCCCAGACTAATATCCGAAAGGGCTAAGTCCCTTTTCCCTCCCTTAATAACCGTCTTGTTCTCCCAGCAGAAAGCTGGCCCGAGCACCCCACGGCTCCCAGCCGTCGGCCTCTTTCCCCGCTCCCCCAAGTCCCTGACTGTGCGCGCCCCGGTGACTCATCCTGCCCCTTTCCGGTGAAGCCCAGACAAGGGAAGAAAATAAACGCAACTTTCCAAAGAAAAGTCTGACGCGGGAGGCTGCAACAGGAGCGAGCGGCCGGCCGGTCCGCCAGCCGTCGGCCCGACCCGGAGCTCCGGGGAGGGGCCGTTCCCCGCCCACCCCGCCACCGGCCTGGGATAGCCCGGGCGCCTCTCACCCAGCCCGCCCTCCGCGGAAGAAAGCGCAGCTCAGTGGGGACCCGAGCTGGCGCTGGGCACTGGGCGCCCGCCCGCGGCAGAGCAGGGGCGCGTTCCCAGGCGCCCGCAGCCTCGCGCCCTCCTGTGGGATTCGCGCGGGACTCGGCCAGCAGCGCCCGGGACGGCCACAGCGCGGGCCCATCCCGCGGGGCGCAAAACACGCGACACCGCGGAGCTCAGCCGCGAGCGCCCCTCCCTTTCCCGCACCGGGAAGCCTCTCCTCTGGGAGAGGAGGGAACGCGCGCCTACCTGGCCGAGGCGTGCGGCTGTCACCCGGGGCCAGCGCGCGCAAGCTCTACCCCCCGCCTCCTTCCCCCACGCGCGCCAGCGGCGGCTTTTAAATCTCCAGGTTACTCCGCGGGGGGAGAGAGCATGCGCGCTGGGGCTGCCAGGAGGGGGGCGGGGCGAGGCGGGACGGAGGTGGGGGGTGCTAGGAGGGGAGATGGAGGGGTGGGGCTGGTACCCTAGGGAAGAAAGCCCGAGGTCTCCTAGCTGTCTTTGTAGCAGTGGCCGCGACGGGCAGCCCCCGCGTGGCTTCCAAGAATGCCCTATCATTACCTAGGGCAGTGCACCGCCCTCTCTGCCGTTCGCCACCAAAACATTTAGGTAGAAGCTCTGTGGCTCCGTGGGGCACCTCCCTTCCCCGGAGCCAGTCTGCGACCATTACCTGTGGGTGCCATTCCAGCCATTCTGGTCTCCAAGCAAAGCTGCCCTCCACCTGTGCAGGACCATCCCTTGAAAAGAGATATCACATTCTCTCCGAGTTACTCTTCCTACTGTTTACTGCTCTCCGATGCAAATTTTATCCTTCCTTCTACAGCTAAAAGAAATTCCAGTTCTTATCTCCTTAAGAGTGTGTTAAGGGGGAAGAAGGGATAATAATTTCTCTGTAAAATATTTTCTGTGCTAGCTGTTGAGCAAGGTTCTAACAGATACCTGTTTCCAGAATGCCTTTGAAGGAAAGAACCCTTCAGACAGGAGGCAGATAACTGGAGTCCTAGGCAGCCCTGGTCGTGGGCAGTCCGATTCTGAGTTGTGTCTTCCGTGGAGTTTTATTAGGGTAGAGAGAAATCCATTCTAGGCGGATTGTTGACTTAAAATACTACAAAGTCCCAGAAGATGCCTTTGAAAGGGAAGGTTGGCCTTAGCCCTGGACTGAGCACTGAGGTGCTGCTAGGTTCCAGGGCTGGCCCTGTATCAACCCGCTGTGTGATTATGGGGGCAAGTCTCTTCTGAGTTCTGGGCCTCTGTAAGAAGAGGGGATTATTTAGATGATCTCAATGGACGCCTCCAGCTGAGACGCACAGGGAAGCAGAGAAGGAAGGCAGACAGAGAAGGAAGAAGAAAACAGTGGAGCCCTAGTGGGAAAGAGAGTAGAGAATCAAAAACTCAAGAATCTTCTGAGTCACTAAACAAGTTTAACTTGAAAACTGCCTCAGCGTTGCCTTCCTGGGAGCACATACACCTCTAGCTGGGGTCCCTCCTGGCAATGGCTTTCCAAAGTCTTTGGCATACCCATTTGTGGCCAGCAGAGAAGGGTGGAGTCCTTGGGGTCCCTGAACTGGGGCCCCTCTGCCCCAGGAAACAGGACAGGAGTCAGGGGGAATTCCAGGTCAGCTGGAAAATTACAGAGCCAGGAGAGAGTAGACGGTGTTATTTTCCAAGCTTGGAAAAGAACTAGGGAGCAGAAGAGAGTTGTCCCACCACAGAGGAGTTAGAGCCCTCCCCCACCTACACTCACCCCTACTTCTTGACCGGCCCTGTGTGCTTTATGACTTGTGACAGAGGCAAGGGGAAAGAGGGCTCAGGAGTGTGAACACACAGCAGTGATCCCAGACTCCACCCAGGGCCTGGCCACCTGAATAACTCCCTGGCCACTCCTCCCTGACCAAGGTGACTGTTTTTACCAAGTTAGGTAGATACACTCTGGGTCCAACTCAGTACAGGGTGCAGTAGGGCCCTCTGCTCTGAAAATAAGCCCTACTTTCTACATATGCAGCCTCATTACATATAATAATACTAGATAAGCATTAATGATTGTGTCAAGCACTATTTCTAAATATTTTTTGTGTATTAATTCATTCCATCCTTTGAATATCCCAATAGATGAGTACCATTTTCAGATAAAGAAACTGAGGTAGGGTGGCGCCTGTAGCTCAAAAGGGTAGGGTGCC
>NW_003852450.1:3479672-3493765 GCF_000181295.1 Otolemur garnettii | reverse complement strand
AAAAAAAAAAAAAAATTACGGGAAACTGATTGAAGGGCATATGGGGACTCAAAATTATCTGTGAAACTTCTCCGTAAAGCTAAAATTATTTCAAAGTAAAAACTTTTTAAAATTAGGTATATATCAATAGCTAGACTGTCTTTGAAATTAAAAATAGGAAGTAAAATTAGGTAAATATCTAAAGAGAAGAAATAATAAGAAAGATGCAGCTAAAATGTGAATACTGGGTTTTTAAAATTTTTTTATTTATATTTTTTAAGAGATAGTCTCACTTTGTCACCCTTGGTAGAGTGCCATGGCGTCACAGCTCACAGCAACCTATAGCCCCTGGGCTTAGGCAATTCTCCTGGCTCAGCCTCCGGAGTAGCTGAGACTACAGGCGCCCGCCACAACACCTGGCCATTTTTTTGTTGTTGCAGTTTTGCCGGGGCCGCAAACCCGCCATCCTCATTACATGGGGCCGGTGCCCTACTCACTGAGCCACAGGTGCTGCCCTAAATATGATTTTTTAAAGAGCAAGAATATTAGCCAATTCTCTGGGTTAGAAAACAAACTGTTTTAAAGGGCAAGAGTTTGTCGAGGAAGATGTTAAAAAAAAAAAAAGAATAAAAGAGCAAGAATAAAATAAAATGAAGGAAGGAGGAAGAAAGGAGTGTGAGATCACCACTGTGACTGCTTCCCAGTGTGGACCCCCACACCTGCTTTCTGTCTAAAGGGCTGGGGCACAGGAATCCGGAACCTGAAAGACTCCTTAACTGAAGGGCCTGCAGCCATTTGGGAAAAAGAAGTAAGATGCAGCGGAGTTTGGAAAAGGTGAAGAAAGAACCTGAAAGGGTTATATATATGCACACAAACCTGTTTCTACCAGCACCAAACACTTTGGGATATTTTGTGGGGACAGAAGAGGAGGAAATTAAAAAGAAAGAATTGGACAGCTGCTTGCTCCCTGTCAAACCCCAAGCTTAGCAATGACCGTGGCTTCTAGTTCTTGAGGTCACCCATGCCCTGCCCTGTCATTGCAGAGCCTTGGAGTTGCTGACAAATGAGCCCTTCAGTACACAGCAGGGGACACTCCAATTTGAGTGGCACCCCACGCAGGGAAGATTCTGAAACAACAACAAATGTGAACTTCAAGGGCACTTTCTTCAGGGAACTTCCCCCTGAAAGTGAACAGAAATACCTCTATAAAGAGAACTTTCTTGTGTATTTAAACTCTGTTCTGCTTGTCCTCCCCCTGCCCCACTCAGACCTATAGAGGATCCTGGGAGAGACCAAGAGTACCTCCAAAGCAGAAAGATTCAGCTGAGCATGGAGCTCAGGTGGGGGAAATGATGAACCCATTCTTGCCATGGAAAAATATTGGCTCCACAGGCGGAGTCCGTGTTGAAAAGAAATGGCTTCAGGCAGGTGCAGTGGCTCATGCCTATAAATAATCTTAGCTCTCTGGGAGGGGAGGCTGGTGGATCACCTGAGCTCAGGGGTTCAAGACCAGCCTGAGTATAAGCGAGACCTGTCTCTATTAAAAATAGAAAAACTAGCTGGACAGTGCGAAGGGTGCCTGTAGTCCCAGCCACTTGGGAGGTTAAGGCAAGAGGATCGCTTGAGCCCAGGAATTTGAGGTTGCTTTGAGCTATGATGATGCCACAGCATTTGACCCAGGGTGACTGAGTGAGGCTGTGTCTCAAAAAAAAAAAAAAGGAAAGTCTTCAGAGGAGAAACCTAGAGAGAGGAGAGAGGGAGCCATATCATATCATAACTCAAGACAGGGAAGATGAGCACTAAGGAGAGACTGGAGAGTTCACTCAGGGGACAAGTCTCAAATGGCTCTAAGCAGAGAGTAAGGACCAGGTAAGGGGTGAGGCTGGATGAACACAACAGCCCTTTTCAGTTCTGAAATCCAATGAAACCCATCTGAATTTCCTCTCAAAGATTTGGGTCTTTTAGCCTCCCATATTTTAGGGGCACCAGCATATTGCTCAGAGAGCTGAGGAGCTCTACAAATGGAGCCATGATGGCTCAATTTTTAAAAAGTGAAGTAACAGGGCGGCACCTGTGGCTCAGTGGGTAGGGCGCCGGCCCCATATACCAAGGGTGGCGGGTTCAAACCCGGCCCCGGCCAAACTGCAACAAAAAAATAGCCGGGCATTGTGGCAGGTGCCCGTAGTCCCAACTACTCGGGAGACTGAGGCAAGAGAATCACCTAAGCCCAGAAGTTGGAGGTTGCTGTGAGCAGTGTGACGCCATGGCACTCTACAGAGGGCAATAAAGTGAGACTCTGTCTCTACAAAAAAAAAAAATAATAATAAGTGAAGTAACAAGACAGGTTGGGATTGGGGTTAGATGACTAGGTGGAACTCACTCAGGGCCAAGAGGCAGAGGCATAAAAGGTAATGCTATCTCCTTTCCCCTAAGGGCTTCAGGATGGAAACAGACAACCTCCCAATGAGTCTCTAAATGGGGAAGACGCTGAGTTACCCGGCTGGCTTCTGAAACGCCTGGAGCGAGGAGGTGATTATGTCACTCTGAATACCAGGGATTCTACTCCCAGCTCAGACTGCCTGAGGGGCTAACTACAGGGTGGGGCTGGAAAACTGAGAGGGACAGCCAGAGGCAACAGAGCTCTGCCAGCAGCCCCCATTCCCTCCAAAACCTTCCCCCAGCTAGTCCCCAAGAGGCTGTGTGCTACAGTGGAGAAGTGTGAACTCTGGGCTCAGATAGACTCAAGGCCATCTAGCAAGCATCCAATCATTTGTTTCTTATTCAGTGACCACTTATTAAATAACAATTACAAATCAGGCTCAGTGCTAGGATCTAGGAACTTCATGCCTACAGCAAATCATTTAACCTCTTTTTTTTTTTTTTTGAGACAGAGTCTCACTTGGTCTCTCTTGGTACAGTGCTGTGGTATCATAGCTCACAGCAACCTCAAACTCCTGGGCTCAAGAGATTCTCTTGCCTCAGCCTGCCAGGTAGCTGGGACTACAGGTGCCTGCCACAACACCTGGTTATTTTTAGAGATGGGGATCTCACTCTTGCTCAGGCTCGTCTCCAACCTGTGAGCTCAAGTAATCCACCTGCCTTGGCCTCCCAGAATGCTAGGATTACAGGCATGAGCCACTGTGCCTGGCCTTTAACTTCAATTTTTAAATTCATTTAAGTCTCAGGTTGTTTGGGGTTTTTTTGTTTTGTTTTGTTTTTCTGCCAAAAGCTTCTTGAGAGGACTGCAGGATAAAAAATGCACTTAGAGGAGGGTCTTGATTCATGTTCATTCATTCTGTCTTCTGTACAGAATCCTAACCGTGAGGGGGTGCGGAGATGGAGAACATCACATTTGATACAGTTCCTGCCCAGTGGAGATTAGTCTTCCCTGGGAAATAGAACATGGGGCCCAAATGTGATCCAGCAACCGGCAGCAAGGGCAAAAATCTCAAGGTTACAAACCAACCCTCTGGAGGTCAAAAATAATTGATGGGATGAATCCAAGGAAGTTGGGTAGAGTGGGGAAAGATCTGAGCAGGGTTTCTGAGGTAGTCTGCTGGTGATAGTGAATGATAATTACTTGTTTCTGTGCTATACTTAACGGCTTTACAGAGTACTTTCATAGTCATCATCAGGTTTGATTCTCACAAGGACCTCTAAGGTAGTCAGGTGCCACCTCCTTTTTCAGATGGGGAAATGGAGGTTAAGTAACTTGCCCAACATGGCAGAGCTGAAAAAAGTGAGGGGCTGAGGTCCCATCTCCTGAGTGTGCTCAGAGAGTTCTGAGCTTTCCTTCTGGCTGCAGAGGCAGGGGCTGGGCTCTCACTAAAATCAGTCCAGCACCTAGGCTATGTGTTGTTATAGCAGCAGCCAGCTCAGACAGAGCTCAGATCAGGAGGCTGAGGAGCTCAAAAGGGATTTGGTAGCTGGCTGTGACTCTACAGTCTTCAGAGGGGGAGAATAGAGGGGTCAAACAAGGGGCAGGAGGGCGCAAGGGGAAAGGCCCTGAGGTCTCACTCCCATTCTCTCCTGTAGGGCTGACTCTTTGACTGCAAGGCAGGAATAAAAGGAGGAGGAGACTGCTACACCCACCATTAAGTGCCCTCACAGTATTTACTCAACCAGTGGCAAGGAGAGCCAAACAAGGGGAAAACACTAGGACTGCAGCAAGCAGAGTAGGAGTCAGACTAGAGCAGGGACTTCCCAGGACTTACGAGGCAAGGTATGAAATCCCTAACCTCACTCTGTGTCCTCCCAAACCTTCTGAGTTTAGTACAACATAGCCTGAGGATAACAGATGGAGATGGCCTATGGCAGGCCCTATCTCAAGGGTCTGATGATGTTGAGAATACTGCTGGCTGAGCAGTTTTTTCCATTCTGGAAGGAATGGCTTGGATGTACCGGTTATAGGAGCTAGGCTGGGACTGGAGTGACTTTTGGCAGGACTTACTACTGTACCTGGTCTATGTGTGTGTTAAGGGGAACAAGGGGAGCTGATACTACTTCAAGTGGCTATAAAGCCATTCTCACGGTCCTGATGCAATGCTCAAGATAATAAGCAAGTGAGTAATTAATAACTAGGTTGTGAACTAATGTCTCGCCCTAGGTTATAGTACTACTTTTACACAATCCTTCCCTAGTCTCAAGAGAAGGAGAGGCACTGGCCTGGGTCCAGGAGCCTGGGCAGGGACACCAGTTCTAGAATCTGAATCCCTAGAGGAATTGGTGGAGAGGGGCCCTCTGCTAGGTTCTAGGGTCAGGAAAGGGAGAGGGAACAGGTCACAAGTAGTGGCTGAGCACCATCCAGCCATCTTGGCCAAAAGATGTCTCCTTCACTCAGTGAGAAGTGAAAAGATAGAATTCTAGAACGTGGCTTGGCGCCAGCCACATACACCTAAGATGGCGGGTTCGAATCCAGCCCAAGCCCGCCAAACAACAATGATGGCTGCAACCGAAAAAAAATAGCCAGGTGTTATGGCGGGCACCTGTGGTCCCAGCAACTTGGGAGGCGGAGGCAGGAGACTTGCTTGAGCCCAGGAATTGGAGGTTGCTGTGAGCTATGCCATGGCACTCTACCCAGGGGGTCAACTTGAGGCTCTGTCTCAAAAAAAAAAAAAAATTCTAGAACATCCATCCATCTCTGCCTGTCCAGAGCTGCTGGTCCAGCAGATGAAACAGCATTTAACTGGTGGCGCCTGTGGCTCAAAAGGGTAGGGTGCCGACCCCATATGTCGGAGGTGGCGGGTTCAAACCTAGCCCCGGCCAAAAAAAAAAAAAAGAAAGAAAGAAACAGCATTTAACAAGCATCCACACCAAGGTAAGCTCAACAGGCAGACTGAGAGGGCAGCACAGAGACCGGAGGACACTGAAGGACCTGGTCTGGATTTGGAGGGGAGAACGCCCTCCCTCTACCATGCTTCTTTGCCTTTCTTCACGTGTATGTATTTCTTTCCCACATTTCTTTTCTTCTTCCCCATCCTTAGTTATTCTTTACTATTTAACTCCCTCTTTTCCTGGATTTTGTTTTGTCTTTTCTCCTTTGATTAATTAGTTAACTAATGAATACATTTTGGGGCTGGGTACTGTGGCTCATGTCTGTAGTCCTAGCACTCTGGGAGGCCAAGGCAGGTGGATTGCTTGAGTTTAGGACTTCCAGACTAGCCTGAGCAAGAGCAAGACCCCATCTCTAAAAAGTAGCCAGGCATTGTGGCAGGTGCCTGTAGTCCCAGCTACTGGGGAGGCTGAGGCAAGGGGATTGGTTAAGCTCAAGAATTTGAGGTTACTGTGAGCTATGACGCCTCAGCACTCTACCAAGAGTGACGAAGTGAAACTCTGTCTCAAAATAAATATAAATATATATTTATATGTACATAGTAAATATATATGTTATTAAAATAAATAAGTTTTCAGAGTCCCTCCTGAGGGTGCCATGTCCATTTGCACGTTATTCACTTCATTAGCATAACTAGGCAGCATGGCTCTTGGTTGCAACTATCTTTTTCTGATTTGCCTAAAAGCAGTGTATGGGCCAGCAGTAAGTAACCCTGGCACCTTCTGTGGGCCAGGAACCATGCCAAGCACTTAGAAATACTTCCTGTGTCTCACTTCCTCCACTCCAGCTGACTCTTCTCCTTCTACCCCCATTTTAATCTTACGCCTACACCCAAAATCGGTTCGTAAGAGACTTGATGGGGTGCAAAGGACATGGACTCTGGACTCAGGCAGCTTGGGCTTGCTAGTCAACTCTGCCCTTATTGGCCATAAACTTCGGGCAAAGTACTTAACTTGCTTCCTCTGTAAAATGTAGATTATAGTACCCCATCATGGAACTGTGTGCGGATCAGAGAACAGAGCACTAAATAATCATTTTTCCCCACTGTATCCCTACCCCTTCACCCCTTTCCCCCTCTGTTATCCCCACCCCTGGCTCAGGGCAGTTGCCTGGGTCCACCCCTATTATCCTTCCAGTCTGTGTCTGCTTCCCCATTCTCCATTCCAGAAAAATATCAGTCCCCTGAATGTAAATGGTAGCATTTCCACAATACCTTCATAACTTCCCATTCCCATTTGTCCCTCACCACTCAGGGAGGGGGATAGACAGGAAGGACGTCAGTTCTGAAATTTGTAGGATGAGGATAAAGCTTTGGAAAGTAGGTGACTCAGTAAGGGCTTCATGGCCACAGAGTGGCGGGCTGGACTAGAATTTGAGTCTGCTCCCCTTCAAACTGAGCTCCCCTTCCAAGAATAAACGGGGGGAAGGGGTGCCACCTGAAATCTAAACCTCCTGAGCAGATGAGTGGCAGAGGAGGGTCAGGACCCTGGAGAAGGGTCTGCTGTAGCACCAGATCAAGTGGGAAGCAGACCACTATCTCAGTCTAACTGCCAGGGCTGAAAGAGGAAGGCTGGGCCCTGCCAGAGATGCAGTGACCAGACCACAGCGTGATAGCATCTCCAAGGCCTTCTAACTGTGGGAAGGGCCTTCCTCTCCTCACTCACATCTTCTAGATTGGATATAGCATCTTGCTGATAGAGGCCTCATCCCCTGACTTTGCTTGAGGGTATGTTAATGCTTTGTTGCTTCCAAGTCACTCAGCCACTTTAGGCTTGTGTCACCTTTAGTATGATGGATAGGCTCACTTTGTCCACTGGGACAGCATGGGCCCAAAGATCATGGCTTGTTCCTATGATTATTCCTTCTTGGGTTTTACAGTTTTCAAAGTGGCTTCCTGTGCTTTATGTCATTTAGACCTCACAATGACCTTGGGAGACAGGTATTATTATGAAAGGGAAATGTAAACTTAGAGAAGTAGAAAGTGACTTGCCAGGGCCACAAAGCCACTGAGTGTTGGAGGGTGTCTTTGACTTCTATTCCTATAATCAGATCTACTACCAAGGAAGGTGACCCAATGGGAAAGAGGCTGCTGGATGCTTGGAACTGGGGATGGCGAGAAAGGACAACATTTTGTCCATCTCTGCTGCCTGAGAAGTCTTTGGCAAAATGGGCCTTTTCTTCCTTAGAGGGAGCAGGGTCTGGGTGGAGTCTTGGCCTAGCCCCCCAGATTCCCCAGAGGTGTTGGAGGAAAGAAGGATGCATTCAAGTGGACACCCTTCTGTGCTGTGCCCTCACCTCTGCTCTCAGGATATCAGGCAGCATTGCTTCCTTCCACCAGCTTCCTGCTCATCTCCAGCACCCTGGCTTTTGCAAGGACCTCTGCATTTGCATTTTGCTTTTGTCTTTCCTTCATAGCCCCATGAATGTGCACCCATATCCCCACCCCGGCAAAGGCCACACAGCAGCTTCCCTCCATGTCATGGGTTCCATCAGCCCCAGAGTCTCTGCTGCACGAAAGGGAGCCTCCCAAGGTGATTATAAGTTCCCTAGAGAGAGAGGCCTGTCATTACCAGCAGACTTTCCACCTCCCCGAAGCAGCTAGCTCTCCTGCTTTTCCTAAGAATAATCTAGCAGGGCTCTTGCAGACTGCCCGCCTCCCTGGGGTCTGCGGTGCTGATGTGGAGCAGCCTCTGGGAGGAGAGAGGGCACCTGGAGCCCCTCTTGGGTGATCACCTTTTTTTTGAGTGTTGATGTTCCGAAGTCCAGCCACTTTAACCCTCCATCCACACCTTACAGAGGAAACTAAGCTCATGGAGAAGGGAGGTCAGAGGAGCTGCCAGGGCAAGGGGCCCCCTTCTTCAAAAGCCCCACGAGGTGGACAGCTCCCTCAGGCACTCCTGGGCGCTAGGAGGTTGGCACTGCCCTTGCAGCCCTCTAAAAAAGCATGCAGCAGAGAGCCCTGGACAAGGAACAGTCCTCAGAGGTTATTCTGTCTTCTTCTTGTCACTATGCAGTGTCTTAGACAAGCTCCTTTAATTATTAGAATCTATAAAGGGCCAGATAGTAAATATTTTATAGACTACATGGTCTCTGTCACAACTACTCAACTCTCTGCAGCCACAGATAATACATAAATGAATGGCTGTTGCTGTGTTCTAATGAAACTTTGTATATGGACCCTGAAATTTGAATTTCATACAATTTTCATGTATTATGAAATATTCTTCTTTTGATCTTTTTCCAACCACTTGAAAAATATAAAAACCATTCATCACTTTAAGGCCGTATAAAAACCAGTAGTGGCCCGGATATGGCCTATGGCTGGTGGTTTTTTGTTTATCCCTCCATCAGGCTTGTCTTCTATCTCAGCCTCCTTAAATGGAAAGCGTGATAAAGTTGATTCAAGGAATGGAGATAAGATTAGTGTGTAACAGCACCCAGGCTCCATTTTACTATCTTTGGATAACCATGTGGATTATTTTTAATCCATATCTATTTTGTGCTTTTATATAATTCTTTCATCCTTACCACAAACTTCTAAAGCCAAGTGGTAGCACTTCTGTTGTACAGATGAGAAAAATTAAATTCAAAGAAGTAAAGCAACTTGCACGGCTAATGTCACCAAAGCTGGTATGCAAACTTCCACTCGGTTCTTTGCCCTAGATTTGTTTTTTTAGTCTCCAAGGCCAATGTTCTGCCCACATGTGGGCCCATCCCAGTCTCACTGCCAAGCTCAGGGGCATTCCTTTATCACCCAATGCAAGATTTGTTAAGCCCCTTCTAGATCCTGGGGACACTCAGGAAAACAGGAAAGGCAAAGTCCCTACTGCCTTGGAGTCCTCACTTGAATCAGTGGGGAAATTACAACTCACAACTCAATAATTTCAAGTGGCTAAAAAGGAAGCAGAACAAGATGATGGGTTAGAGGGCTGGGCAGGTGGAGTCAAAGACGGAGGGCTCTCTAAGGAGGTGACATTTGAGCTAGCCCTGGGAGTTAAGAAAGAGCCTGTCCTAGGAAGATCTGAGAGGAAAGCACTAGGACAGAACAACAAATACAAAGGCCCTGAGACAGGTTCAGCTCTCCAGGTGAGTGAGTGCCAGGAAGAGAGAAAGCCAGAGCAAAAGAGGGAGGCGGAAATGGGGACCAATAGTGGGGAGAATCTAAACCATGTGAATTTTATTCTCCAGCAACAGGAAGACATTAGTAGGAGTCAAGCAGAGGAGTAATGATGTCATTTACATTTTTAAAGATTGCTTTGGAAGGTATGAATTTGGCAGGAATTAATAAGTATAGTGATGAGGGTCACTAGGAAGTTTGGAACACAACAGGAAATGTGCTATGACCATGAACAAGGCAGGGCAGGCCCTGGCTGGGGGGTGGCACCTTTTGACTGGTCTCATTTATCTCCATCCTCCTCCTAGATCCCCTGCCCTGCCCCCACATTTGAGGAGGCAAGACCAGAGACCCAAAGGGCAATGGGAAAGAGAACTGGCAGAGGAAAAAGATTGCATTTGGGAGGGCGGTGGCTACCACCACCATTGGCTTCAAATGCCAGGGGCTCCAGTGGGAGGAAGTCTGGAGCTGGGAGGTGCCAGAGGCAGGAAGAGTAAAGGAGACCAGGGTACAGAGTCAAGAGCCTGTGAACCCCCTCTCTTCCAGAAGGACCCAAATGGACCCATTTCTCCTTGTTCAAAAGAAATGAGAGTGGAAACAAGGAAAGGAGGGTTCTTTCTCCCTTTCCAGTAACTTAGGGCTGGGGACAGTTGCATGATGGGATCCAAAGGGCAAGCACTTTGTCAGATCAAAGGACGCCCATGGAGGAGGGCTGTGCAGGGCCAGGGACTTTCTGGAAGGCATTGGAAGCACCAAAAACTTTGGCTGCTTGACAAAGTTTTGGAATCTGAAAGGAGGGTGGTGTGGTGGTTAGTTTGCATGTGCTTGAGCCGGGGCAGCCTTCTGTCCAGCATGTCCTACTAGCTGTTCCAAAGAGGGAGGCCCACCATCCATCTCAGGCCTTTAATAAAGTAAGGAGAAGCTCATCTTGAAAGTAGGAAAAATAGAGGGTGGATACCTGGCCGGCCGAGTGGTAGCTGAATCAGTGACCCCTTAGGGCTGAAATTGGGAATTCTTGCTGTCTTTGAGGCAACCCCCTGTGCTCCAGAGAGGTGGCCTGCATCTAATCCAGCCCACTGCTGAGTTCACTCTCCCCACCTGAGTTCAAACTGTCCTCTCTGTTGCTCTTATGTCCCCCTGCAGGCTTCCTTTAAACCAAACTTCTTTTCAAAGATCTTTCCTGATTTGCCAGCCTCAATATCTGTTACTTCTTTACTTCCACTTAGGGAGGAGAAGGAGAAAGGAAACTAACATTCATTCAGGGAATATGGTGAGTCAAGACCTTTATATATACTATTTTGTTTATTCTTTATGACTCAGGAGAAAGATATTGCCTTCATTTTACAGATTAGGAAGTAGAGTCTCAGTGAGATTAAGTGCCTTGCCCAGAACACACAGCTAAAAAGTGGTGGAGACAGGATTTGAATCAGGTGTGTTCTCAGAGCTTCTGTTCTCATCATTGTTAGAGTTGTGACAGCGTTCCAGTAACATCCTTGTATGTAATTTCAAACACTGTCACATGCTACTTGTCAACTGTCATTCCCTTTCACCTGTGTATTGTTTTTGGATTTTCTTGTTTTTAAGAGACAAGGTCATACTCTGTCACTCAGGCTAAAGTGCAGTGGTTCAACTGTAGCTCGCAGCCTCAAACTCCCAATCCTCCCACCTCAGCCACCCATGTAGTTGGGCCTACAGGTGGGTGGCACTACACCTGACTGCTTTGTCTTTCCTTTTTTTTTTTAAGAGATGTGGGGAGTCTCGCTATGATGTCCAGACTGTTCTTGAACTCCTGGCTTCAAGTGATTCTCCTGCCTTGGCCTCCTAAAGTGCTGGGATTACAGGTGTGAGCCACCAAGCTCAGTCAATTTCACCTATAGGTACCCAACCTTGTGTTCCCTTTATATAATTCTGGCATCCTGTAGCCCTGACGTCTTAATGTCATTGATGACCATGTGTCCTTTGAGCAACCCTTTCTTCAGACCAAGGCTTGATCTTGGTTTGTCATTCTCGGAGACTACCATCATCCACCATCATTCTTGCTTTCTCCCTACCCCCACCTGGACTGAAGTACTAGAGCAGACTGTCCACAGGTGTTACCTGGAAGCACTGGCTGAGCATCTACTATGTGCCTAGCCTGATGCTGTCACTGAATAGAAAAACACTTAGAAACTTGATGTTCCCAGAAACACCTGTACATGGATTGCCCATAGCAACCTTATTTGTATAGTCCCAAACTGAGAACAACCCAAATGTCTTTCAACAGATGAGTAGCAAAAATACTCTGGTATTAACATACCATGGATTACTCGTCCGCAATAAAAGGGAACAAACTATGGCATGCACTAATCTGGATGAGTCTGCAGGGAATTACACTGAAAGGAAAGCCAATTCCTCTGAAGTCACAGCTACTCCAGAGGCTGAGGCAGGAGGATGCTTGAGCTTAGGAATTTGAGGCTGCCATGAGTTGGGCTGATACTACAGTACTCTAGCGTGGGTGACAGAGTGATACTTTTTTTTCTTAGTTTTTGGCCAGGGCTAGGTTTGAACCGGCCACCTCCAATATATGGGGCTGGCGCCCTATTCCTTGAGCCACAGGCACCACTGATACTTCTTTTTTTGAGACAGAGTCTCACTCTGTCACCCAGGCTAGAGTGCTATGGTGTCAATCCAGCTCATGGCTGTCTCAAACTCCTGAGCTCTAGCTATCCTCCCGTCTCAGTCTCCTGAGTAGCTGGGACTACAAGTGCCCACCACAGTGCTCAGTTAATTTTTTCTTTTTTTTGGTAGAGATGGGGTCTCGCTCTTGCTTAGGCTGGTCTCGAAGTCCTGAGCTCAAGCGATCCTCCCACCTGGGTTTCCCAGAGTGCTAGGATTACAGCCATGAGCCACACTACACCAGTCTTTGGTACTTTTTTAAAGATGGGGGTCTCACTCTGTCACAGAGGCTGGAGTACAGTGCACAATCATAACTCACAGAAGCCTGGAACTTCTAGGCTCAAGTGATCCTGAGCCTCCCACCTTGACATCCAGAAGTGCAGGGATCACAGGTATCAGCCACCATGCTGTACAAGGCGGATTTTGTTTTCTTAAAGGAGAATTGGGAAGTAGGAGGCACTTAGAAGCTTCAGGATCAGAGTAAGGTGAAAGAGAAAAGGCCGCAGAGGTTGAGGTTTTCTCCTGTGTGGTCCCACTTTGCCCTGGCTCCCAGCTGATCAGCTTCCTTCTCACTGTATTGAAGAGACTGCTGGACTGCTGTGAGCCTCCGTCCCTTGCCCTACCTCTCTCTCTCTCTCTCTCCTCTCTCAGTGGAAAGAGGAAAGGTACCCATAACCCTCACATGCTGGAATCTGCTTTAAGAGCCATCTCTCTAGGGAAGCAGCAGCCCAGCTGTTTCCTGCCCCATAACTGCTCCTTCCCACCCCTCACCTGTAGTCTCAACGGACAGTTTTCTAAAACCACCTCCCATGGATGGTTCTAGCTAAGGGAGGCCTGGCAGAGGGTGGGTGGGGGGTACACAAGATTTTGCAGCCCTGTCCTGGGACTTCAGCCAATCTCTCCTGCCTCCCCACTGTGTTCCTGCCCTGCCCCCACCCCCAGCCAAGCTTGAAGCAGCCGGCTCTGTCCCCAGCAGCTGTACACAGCAGGAGTAAGGGACGGCCCTACTCCCTCTCACTCCCAGGCAGCAGCTGAGGGCCTGTGAATAAAAACCTTGACTTGGGGAGGGGGGCTTTTTGACATCCAGCTGGTATCTACTACCTAATCTCATCCTTTGCATGTCGGGGTGTTGCCCAGTGGTAGGTTCGGAGGCCTCTGCTGGCAGGATACAGTCCATGTCTCCAGGTTGGGCTGGGCACCCCTGGCGGGGGCGGAGGGGGCGAGGAGTACGGCAGCTGCTTCCTTTCTTGTCCTTCTTATGATACTCACGATGAGGGGGCACCAGGGACATGGGTTTCTCAGCTCAACTGAGGAAACGATTTCCTTTCATTAAAGAGGCATGTAATTAGCCTGGGGAAATGGGAGGACCCTGGAGAGTGAACACAACTTTCGGTATGATGACAAGAGACGGCTCCAGAGGGGTGAAAAGCCCCCTCTCTGGGCCCCAACAATCCCAAACACACAAATGTTCCATGCTCTGCCTCTCTGTTTTTCTCTCATATACATGCCTGGCCACACACACACACACAAAATTAAACTGATTTTTAAAATCAATTTAATTAGCAGGGTGTGGCAGTGTGTGCCTATAGTCTCAGCTATGGCTGCTCAGGAGGCAGATGATTCTTAGGTGTAGGGGGCTGTCCCCTACCTAAGAGGCATAGGAAATACCTCTAAGTACCTTAGAGTCTATGAAATACCTCTAAAATCTTGTGCCCTTGGGAGCGTTCTGTGGCAGAAGGCAGGCAGATGCAAGACCACCCCTAGCCTGCGTCCAGCCTGGGTTCCTAGAGGGGCTGCTCCTCCCCTTGATTGTTTCTCCCTGCTTCAAAGCCCAGAGCTTTGCAGAAAGGGCTGCAGCAGTCCAGGGGTAAAAATAGCTCTCTTCTTTGAGATTTTCTAACCTGGCCAGGGCAAGTGGAGGCTGAGGATTGCGCTTCTTCAGATGCAGCCAGTTTTAGTCCCCTCCTCTTAGATTAAGACTCATGGAACAGGCTCGGCGCCTATAGCTCAACC
>NW_003852450.1:3477018-3479350 GCF_000181295.1 Otolemur garnettii | reverse complement strand
TTGAGATCAGTAGATCTCAGCTGGAGGCAATTTCTCCCTGGGTCTGGAGACTTTTTTTCTTTTTTCTATTTTGAGAGATGGGTTCTGGCACGCAGGCTGGGGTGCAGTGGCATCATCATAGCTCACTGCAGCCGGGAACTCCTAGACTCAGGGATCCTCCTGCCTCAGCCTCCTGAGTAGCCATAGCTGAGACTATAGGCACACACTGCCACACCCTGCTAATTAAATTGATTTAAAAATTTCTTTTTAGAGATAAGATGACCCTGTGTCACTCAGCTGGCCTCGAACTCCTGGCCTCAAGTGATCCTCCCAACTCAGCCTCCCAAAGTTCTAGGATTATAGGTGTAAGCCAATGTGCCTTGCCAGGAGACATTTTTGACTATCACTACTGGAGGAGAGGGTGCTATTGGCACCTGGTGGGTAGAGGTCAGGGATGCTACTAATATCCTACAGTGCATGGGACAGCCCCCCACACCTAAGAATCATCGAATCCAAAATGTCAGTACTAAGGTAGAGAAATCCTGATTTAGATAAACCAACACTTCTCTAACTCTTTAGGATCAAAACTCTTTCCATTCTAGGAAAAAAAAAAAAAAAAAGAAACCCCTCAAACTCTGTACTTAACACAACAGCATGTCCTGATTGCTTTGGGTCAACTTTTCTTCTCTCGAAGAAAAATATGAAAGCAAAACTCCCCACTAATAAGAAATTTGTCTTCAAACTAGCTGGCATTCCCTTCTGTAGGGACACATTAAGGAGAAACATAGCCAAACAATAAGACAATATATCTGGTAAGTAGAGCCCAGCCCTGCTTACCTGTCACCATTGCTTGTTCTGAAAGTTTGCACTGAGCAAATAGTGAGTCTGGCAGTGAGGCTGAAGGGAAGGGTCTCTAAGCCAGCATGGTGCAAGGTTCTTCAGCATCCACCATTTCCCTTCAGAAGAGCAGGCGTCGGACCACCGCAGCCATGAGCAAGTTGAGTTCCTAGAGGGAGGTAGTTCTACCTTGTGGTCCTTTTCTTCCTGCTTCTTGTTTCTTGTTAACTTCCCATTCATCATCAGTTCCTCCCACCCTACTCCCAAGACTGAGACCCTACAGCTCCACTTGGCTGACAGTCAGTCTACACATATCCACCTAAGTGTGCATGTAATTCCAGCCTCCCCCAACGCTCTGTTGAGTCCTTACAGAGAGGAGGAGGCTTGCTAAAAGCTGGGCTGATGGGAACCACCTTTATGTCTTCCTGTGGTCATGGCTCAGATGGACTCAAGTCATTTGCTCCAAGGGAGAGAGGGAAAAAGAACAAAAGAGCCAGCTGTGTGGGATTATTCTGCCTCTCACTGCCTGCCACCTTGTCTCTCCTTCCTTTTTAGGAATCTACTGTAATATTAGAAAGAGAGGGTTTGGTAGGATCTCACACCACTCCCAACCCATCCCTACCTAACACCCCTTATTATACCTATTTCCTAGGCAGAGATCCCTTATTAAACTTTTCATGTGAAGTGTACTAGTCATCATGCACACTTCCATCGTGCACTCCTGCCTACCACCTAACCGGAGAGATCTGACCACCAAGAGAATACTGTCATGAGGCAGGCCTGGCCTGTGTCTTCCTGAATTAGGGCTTTAGGGACCTGTCTGGCTCCATCCCATAAGTATCAAGGTGTGTGTAAGAAGTATGTTGTTTACCAGATAGTTCACATGACAAGAATAGATAAACAGATAGCATCTGAAGCAAGGCACACAAGGAAGCACACAGGGAGGCAGTTAAGAATGCTGGATGATTCCCAAACCTCCCTCCCTTCCCTATGTACCTAGATTGCGCCATCATCGCACCCTCAGGAGAAAGTACAATCAGAGAAAGGTAACTTTCCTCTGCAAAAAGAATGAAAGGCACAGTGGTTTGGCAACCAAGCATGCTCTTTTTTTCTCCCACTGGTGCATGGTTAACTTCTTATCCCCCAGGGAGCAAATATTTCTGAGAGGCCTTTTGCTAGACAGTTTCACCTATGATCCTTACAACAACCCCAAGAAGTAGATGTTACCAAGTTAGTTAACAGTCTCAGAAACTGAGACTCAGGGAGATCATCTGTCTTGCCAAGGACGCATTTGGTTAGTGGAGAACCAGAACTTGGACCTCGGTCCCTGACTTTCTGTCTAGAGATTGTCCCACTCTCTGGACGCCAGCCCCATATGTCAGAGGTGGTGGGTTCAAACTCAGCCCTGGTCAAAAACTGCAAAAAAAAAAAAAAAAAAAAAAAAGATTGTCCTACTCTGTCTCTCTTTTCATCTATTTTTGGTCAATTTACTTTTCCCTGAAGCTTTTTCTAGAAG
>NW_003852450.1:3472634-3476039 GCF_000181295.1 Otolemur garnettii | reverse complement strand
GCTGGGACCACAGGCACCCACCACAATGCCCGGCTATTTTTTGGTTGCAGCCATCATTGTTGTTTGGCGGGTCTGGGCTGGATTTGAACCCGCCACCTTAGGTGTATGTAGCTGGTGCCTTAGCCACTTGAGCCACAGGTGCTGAGCCAGTAGTCAGGATTCTTAAGTCAGGATAAAAAGTAGGTGTCAGAGGAGGTGAATGACAGTGGGATTCTCCAAGAGAAAAGAGTTGGTCCTATCTCTGGTGACTCCAACAGAAGAATGAAACATCCGAGAATGAAGACAATTATTTCCAGGAATGGGAAATCCTGCAACTCTCAGATTTATTTGGTACTGTTGAACCAAATCCAGATGGTACAAAAACTAGTCTGTCTCCCTAACATCACTCAGGCCAAGGTGCTTTTCCAATAAGAACAGATAAAGATTCGTCCAGATGATGCTTTGGCATGATTTAAACTAGTAGTAGCTGTCAAACTTTAGTGTGCCTCAGAATCAACTGGAGGGCTTGTTAAATCCAAACTGCTAGGCCCTATCCCCAGAATTTTTGATTGAATAGATTTGGGGTGGTGCCTAAGATTTTGTATTTCAAACTAGTTCCCAGCTGATGGTCCAAGGACCATATTTTGAAAACGACCAATTTAAAGCATTTTTCTATGAGAAGCCAAAGAGTATCAAATTGCAGAATTCTTTTTTTTTTTTTTTTTGAGACACGGTCTCACTGTGTTGCCTAGGCTAGAATGCCGTAGTGACATAATAGCTTACCTCAAACTCCTGGGTTCAAGTGATCCTCTTGGCTCAGCCTTCCCAGTAGCTGGGACTACCGCTACTACCACCATTTTCAGCTAATTTTTGAATTTTTTTGTAGAGGTGAGGTTGTACTCTGTTGTCTCAAACACCAGGCCTAAGGTGTACTCTGTTGTCTCAAACACCAGGCCTAAAGTGATCTTCTGCTCTCTCAAGGTTCTAGGATTACAGAAGTGAGCCTTAGTGCCTGGCCTAAATGACAGAATTCTTAATACTTTTATTTTAAATGCATATAACCATAGTATTTAGTTATCAGCCTCTCTACCCTCATGTATCACATTGATTAGAAAATGAAGATGTGCATTTTCAACTAAGAATTTTATGTTAACCACAGAAAAAAATAAACCCAAATCCCAAAACAAAGAAATCTCTTTTAAATGTCTGATTGACATAAAAAGAACTGACTTAGATGGTTAAGTGGGTAGAGAAAAGGGGCTCAGGAAGCAGAGCTCCATCTCACTCTGCTCTTTTACCACTGGATGCTTTCAGACTGAGAATCTGCCTTGGATTTTTATGTTTCTCTCTGACTAAGCTCACATTCTGACTCTGCAAGAATGTCGTGAAAGCTAAGCTTGGGGGAAGAATGCTACTCTAGTTTTCAGTTAAGTTTTCTTAATACCATACTCTTAAGAGGGAGAAAAAAAATCCAGTTCTCACGACCTTAAATGTTGACACTTGTCCAAAATGCCTAATGAGGGGAAGCCTGCGTCATGCACATTAACAGAACTCAGCGATGGTAATTGGGTTGAGACAAGTGAAAATTTTACTAAAGCCAAATGACCAGTTCTATCTCTTTCAGCATGATAACACAACAAGAGGAACTTTAGATTTCTGGGAGTTATCTTATCTATCCAAGAAGCACAAATGACGGTCCTCACAATCTGTCGGAAGAGGGTGTTACAAGATAACAGACTCCTGACCAACAGTTTGTTATTTATACCGTCTGTTACTCAACTTACATAAATCAAACTTAAAAAAAAAATCTTTAGTATGTTGAAATTGGGTCTTTCTTCCCCAAAGATTTAAGAGAATTTTCAGGGGAGAAGGGAGTGGTGTTAGTCCACAAAAGGGTCTCATGATGGGAGCCCCCCCCACCTAAAAGCTTCAGTATCGTGAGAACACAGGATATCACATTTCATCAGTAAGACAGTTCAGTGGAGCCCCTGGTCATGGCTTCAATAAATAGTTTTGTTGCTTCTTTTCTGGTATTAAACTTGAAAGACCAAGGACACAAAAATATGGTGATTTCATATATGGAAAAGAAGCTTCTGACAAGTATTTCTTTTTTTTTTTTTGAGACAGAGCCTCAAGCTGTCCCCCTGGATAGAGTGCTGTGGCATCACAGCTCACAGCAACCTCCAACTCCTGGGCTCAAGAGAGTCTCCTGCCTCTGCCTCCCAAGTAGCTGGGACCACAGGCGCCCGCCGCAACGCCTGGCTATTTTTTGGTTGCAGCCATCACTGTTGCTTGGTGGGCCCAGGCTGAATTTGAACCCGCCACCTTGGGTGTACGTGGCTGGTGCCTTAGCCACTTGAGCCACAGGCACCGAGCCCTGACAAGTATTTCTAATCAGCTTTCCAGTGAATGTTCTCTTACTTGTAGTATAGATCCCATAATGAGTAATATAGTTCGAAACCATTGAATTAAATTCTTTTTTTCCTATGAGAAGCTAAGGATGAAACTCCAATCAGCAGTTCTGTGTACATACGCTAGAAAAGAACTTTTACTATGCTGTCTTATGCTTGTCTCTCTCACACACAAACTTTATTAGTGGAGGTGACTTGGGAGCTACTGTCACTCTCTCCTTCTCTTTAAAACTATCCTATATTGTGGGCTGGTTAAAGTTTACTTTTTTGCAAGAATGTTCTGACTAATAAATAACTCATTTGTACTTCATAAACAAGGCTAAAAGGATTTCAGTCCTGCAGGAATGAGGTTTTCACAGCCATGTGCCTTGCCTGGAGGTACATTGCTGCTTTTGTTTGAGGCTAGTTGGTCTACAATGCCAACACCAACTTATGTGCGTGGAGAACTTGTTTTCCAGGCATCCAGTATGCATAACCTCACTGGCCCTCACAATGTCCCTTTGAAGAGAAGAGAATCAGTCCCTTATTATGCCCATCTTATAAAAGGAAAAGTATACAGGGTGATGGGTGGGCAGGTAGGTGACTTGCCCAAGATCAACCTGTAAACTAATCTTTTGACTCCATCCACAAGCAGCCACAAAGCTTCTCCCAAGCAGGTAACCAGAAGAGGAAAGGTGACTGAGGGTGCAAACAAAACAAGAGACTGACTCCTCAACCTATAGTGAGCATTATGTGCTATTTCTCTCTCTCTCTCTTTTTTTTTTTTTTTTGCAGTTTTTGGCAGGGGCTGGGTTTAAACCCATCACCTCCAGGTATATGGGGCTGGTGCCCTACTTCTTGGGCCATAGGCGCCAGCCAGTATGTGCTATTCTCAACTTTGCTGTGTAATAGCTGTTGTGCCTTTTCTACTATTCACATGAATTCTCTAGAATAATCTAGTTTTAGGCTTGGCACCTGTAGCTCAAGTGACTAAGGTGCCAGCCACATACAGCAGAGCTGGTGGGTTCAAATCCAG
>NW_003852450.1:3471296-3472421 GCF_000181295.1 Otolemur garnettii | reverse complement strand
AAAAAAAAAAAAAGAGAGAAAAGAGTAATCTAGTTTTAAATATTTCATGCTTCAGTACTTTAATTCATAAAAATATCCTGGACATCCCAATATTCTAAGATCCAAATATATCTTAGAGATTGTTTTTCCTATTGACAAATATGACAAAACACCTCATTATAGCTCAAGTCCCAATTTTGGGGCTGGAATGGTTACCATGATTTTCATTGCCAACGAATAGTGTTGGCTAACTCAAAGGTGACCTGTAGAAGCAACAGGTGCTCTAGGAACTCCCATTTCTACTGTCTGGCATTATTAGCGTGTCCTCACTTAGACTTAAATCTCCCAAAGAGACTTCTGTTTCTCAGTGACTGCCCAATGGTGGTGACTCTAGAGAAGAGTATGTCATGAGTCAAATATTAGGTCTTTCTCTATTAGACTGGGCATGATGGCTCACGCCTGTAATCCTAGCCCTTTGGGAGGCCAAAGCAGTCAGATTGCCTGAGCTCATGGGTTCGAGACCAACCTGAGCCAGAGTAAGACCTCGTCTCTAAAAAGAAAAATAGCTGGGCACTGTGGTAGCCTGTAGTCCCAGCTACTCGGGACGCTGAGGCAAGAGAATCACTTGAGCCCAAGAGTTTGAGGTTGCTGTGAGCTAAGATGCCTCAGTATTCTACTGAGGGTGACAAATGAGATACTGTCTCAAAAAAACAAAAACAAAACAAAACAAAAAACCAAATATTAGGTCTTATTGCTTCACTTGAGTATGTGGGAGGAGAATGAGTGAAAACAGAACAAGAGAAGGAATGACATGCTTTGGTAATGGCAGCTAAGACTGGCCCATTGTGTGAAGTCTAGGACAACAGCCATCCTCTTAAACTAGATACTGTGTATCCTGCGTATCTGAAGTCATAGCAGCATTTCCTACAAAGGAGCTTTGGAATCTAAGCTCTGCGTTGTTCCAGGTTTACCAGGAAATGCTATTTATCTTGTACTCAGGCCAATTGTGTGGGTCTCTCCACCACAGCTGGTTCTTTATCCACCTCTAGGTCTACCTGGTTCATGTATAAACAATATATTATATTTGCCTCAAAATCACTAACCCCATGGAAACCAACTGTTCATTCACACCTGGAAAAAAAAAAA
>NW_003852450.1:3468347-3469742 GCF_000181295.1 Otolemur garnettii | reverse complement strand
TGTTTGGCGGGTCCGGGCTGGGGATTCGAACCCGCCACCTTAGGTGTACGTGGCTGGCGCCTTAGCCGGTTGAGCTATAGGCGCCGAGCCAAAGTTAGATTTCTAAACAAATCACTTCTGGGTGCCACCTTAGAGCTAAATGAAGGCAAACTATACTATTATTTACAACGTTTTATGTGATCATATTTTAAGGTAATTATTTGCTCTACTAGGATGGAAACTCTGGCTGTACCCTCTCACTCCCTGACCCCAGAATCAACACATTTATTTCACAATATTTGTCCAAGACTTTACTATTGAAACAGGGGCACACCCATGAGTAATGCTGATTTCTCTGGGTGGTGACCCAGCCAAAGCATGTCAAAATGTATACCTGTCTATTCCATTAAGATAATAGAGGGAAACAGAAGCATGCCATCAAGATAAAGGATCACAAGGTACCACATTACCTGGAAAACAACTTTCAGTATTCATTGTGTGCAAACACCCATCCATGCTGCTTATGCAAGACATAAGGCTTTTGAGCTGGAAGGCTATTTCCAAAGGCAACACCTGTTTCAAAATAGGTCCAAGAGTTCACAGCTGCATTTTGAAATCTCTATATACCCTTCCATTTGGGGATGTCATCCACGTAGGCTCAGGAGATGTAAAAAGGGAACAGCTTAAGAGTACAGAGTACATAAATCAAGAGGTCCTATTTTCCACTTGAAATCCAGAAAAGATTTCTGCTCCATATACTAGGATATTAACTGGGCACACTGATCACAGAACCTCTATAACCCAAGTAGGTGGTAAGGTGTGGCGACACTGTGGATGCTGAGTGCAGAGGATAGTACTTAAAACAGCTGGAGAGAGCAAGAATTCCACTAAGTAAATGGAGGACAAACACTGCCCTCTACTGGCAGAGGGTAGCTGCTAATATAGTCAAGATGATTAATACTTTGCTCAATACAGTCACTATCTTGAAACATAACCAGAAAATAAGACTTTTGAACCATTTGAAGCTTTGTGTCTAGGGGGTCACAGGGATTTTCAAGCTAATTGAAGTATTTAATGAGAAATCTTCATATCTCATGGAAAAGAAGTTTCAAAATTTCCCCAGTAATTCACTGGACTGATTCAAGTTATCTCTGTTAACTTGGAGATGCTAAAGAACAGCAAGAAGCTCAAAAGCTCCATACCAGGAAGAAGGCTCAAGGGATCCATCCATTTATCCAAGACAATGGGAGCCGATGTTAGAACCAACAGCTGTGACAACTTAAGGTACAGTGACCTGATCCAAACCCCGCAGTACTACACGCTAGCCATGTCAGGTGCCACATCAAACCTCATCCTGCTTGAACCAGGTTATCTTCTTTAACATTGGAGGAACAGGCTCGGCGCCTATAGCTCCAC
>NW_003852450.1:3452713-3467242 GCF_000181295.1 Otolemur garnettii | reverse complement strand
ATTTGAACCTGCCACCTTAGGTGTATGTGGCTGGCACCTTAGCCGCTTGAGCCACAGGCACTGAGCCGTGAATATACTTTTATCACATGACTGTATATATGACTATGTATGTTGAAATGAACTTTGTCCTCCACAATATTTGCATAACCTTGTACATGCACATGAGGAAAAATGCTAATTCGGAAACCTGTGGTGCCCAGTCCACTGCTTCCTTAATTAATCAAAACCCAGTGAATCTATAAGCTCTTGATTCCATGTTCTAAATAATTAACTTTTGAGACGAGACACACTTTTTTTTTTTAACCAACAACAGGGACAGTCACTGTTGAAGTTTTTAAATAATTTATTTGGGAAGTATGTTCCCCCCAAAGTCAGGCTGGACTGGGAGCTGATGGGCAAAGGTAATCAGCTGTATAAGTCAGTATATTTGCCTTTGAGTATTACAAGAAGTACACAGAGCACACATCTGGGTTATAAAAGCCCTTTTATAAAGCCATTTTTAAACAAAACAAAACAAAAAAAAGGTTTACAAAAGAAAAAAGATACAGAAAAAGAATTACTTGCTTCATATGTCCCAAAAAGAGAAAAAAATAAAGGGGACAATGCCAACATGCTCAACAATAAAGGGTTCTTTTTCTTATTTTTTTAATACAAAATACAAGCAAAGGATACACATACTTAAAACAGAGCTCAGGAGCAGACACGCAGTCCTGGAAACCCTTCAATGAAAGCAAAGCAGGAGTTTTTTTCTTTGTCTATGCAGATACATACAGAGACTGGGATATGTAAAAATTATGTATCACAAAAGACCATCACACGATTCTACCAATGCATGTTGCATCTATAATTCACGAACATGGTCAACAAAATCATGTTCACTTCAACCCCATTTTATTTAAATTAAAGAAAAAAACCTTTTAAATAAAGTGGTTACATTCAAACTTTAACTTCCTTAGTACCATGCTGCAGATTTCAGCACTGTTAAGGTATTGCAAGAATGCCCAACCCTCTGGTGTCTGATCATGTATCTAGCAACATTGCAGGATGAAGAAAGAGATGCCTCGGTCTTAGCCTATCAACTAATACATTTAAGCAGGTTCCTCTTTTACCCTTCCTGCTCAGAATATGAAAGATTAAGAACTAAAATCAAGGAAGACTGGGAACTTTAGAGCTGGCAAAATAAAAGATAAATCAAGGCAAACAATTACTGAGAACTCGGCTGTTACTTAACCTGGCAAGTCTTAAAGTCTTTCTGTAACTCTTGCAGGGATTAGGTGTATAAGGTTTGCTGCAACACGTTCATGGTAAACAAACTAAGTAGAGCTCTTATTTACAAATCTTGTAACAAATACTTCTGGAGGAAAAAAAGAAAAGAATTCACTAAGTTCCAGAAGACAAAGGTTTAATTGCCAGACGTATACAAACACACACTCACACACACACCCACACAATATTCAGGGGGTTTTATACATGTTATTTTAGGGCATAAGCTGAGTACTATACCCCCACACCCCATCAAAAAAGGAACAACAAAAAGAAATCCCAATTTTACCCTCCCCCAATAATCTAGAAAACCCTCCCTTCACCCCTGATGTACAAAGTGTATGCACACTGTGGCATCCTACCAGCCACACAAAGCATGCTCCAACAGATGTCACCAGTTCAGTCACTCCACTGGCATGGCAACAGGCAGGTTTACGGGATTTTTCCCAATAGTGGTTATTACACAGTCAGCACCACTGCGAATTTTGTGAATTAGGCTTTGAAAAAAATGTAACTTATGGATTCAGAATTCAAAAGGAATCATGTTGTATTGAGTTCATCCAAGACAAAGGGAAAATGAGTTGAAACTGAAACTTTACTGTAAATAGCTTGATGTCCCAATATTCAAACAATAAACTAGTTCTCTATTTTCAAGTAAACTCAAATTCATCCACAGAGAAATGGACAATTTTCTAATTGAGAGCAATCAGCTTGTTACATTTTCCCTATCTGGCAGCAAGAAATGTGTACTGTATCAGCCTAAATGCCATTAAAACCAGGTCAGGTTTCTTCCTTTCCAAACTCCTAAGGTTAAAGTTTTTCCTTTTCAGCGCAGCTGTTGGTGACACAGGCAAAGAAATAACTGTTCAAAACCGGCACTCATTCTTCAAAACAGCAACAATGGCCACACGACCTTTTGTAAAGCTTTCCCTGTTGCTCCTGGTATTAAATTCTGCTCTTGCCTTTCTAACACTCTCAGAACAACTCCTAAACTGTTTAACAAAAAGTACTATCCCTATTAAGAAAAACGTGTCAAGTTCAGACTAGCTGACCATATGCACAAGTGTCACAAACTTTACTGGAGTATAACCTCCAATTCCATTCTTGATTTGTTAAGAAAATGCTATTTGAACCAGTACCAAGAATAAGCATTAAACTGAGGATTGAACTGGGGCAAACCAGTTATTGTGAAAAAACAAACAAAACAAAAAAACCCAACATCCAAGCTCCTTCAAAGGAAATCAACTACTATTCCTCAATATTAAAAGATTTCCACTCATTACCTCCCTAAAGGAAGAAACACCCTTATTTTCCTTTATGGAATCAATATGGAGTGGAATTATAAAAGGGGGAGATGTTTGAGAAAGCAGGAGAAACTGACCTACATTTACTGAAATGAAAATGTATTCTTTGGGCCCACTCCATTGACTCTGATCTGAGGTTGAGGACTAACAGCAGCAGCAAGTTGACAGATTAATTTGTCAACTAGCCATGTCTAGCTGGGGGTGAGGGGGGGTGTCTGGTAAAAAGAACTTAAGTTTTAGGATGTAGTGTCATTCAGCATAATTGCCGAAATCTATGTTGTAGAGGTAAACCTAGCAGAGCCACGTAGAGAATTCAAATAACACAAACGAGCACCTTCAAAGTTAACATCCCACTTCCTGAGCACTGCAAAATAAGACAGTGAACGCTATTGCCATTTCACCATAGGCACGCTAGAAAAAAAGAGGATGTTTAGTCAAAGGTGGTGCCAATGGCCAGTCCCTATTGGCTTGCAGCTCCTAATCTGTCCTCACATCACTATCAAGCCTGACTATTGAGCACCTGTTTCCAGTTTGAGTCATCACAACCATCCACCTACTTGCATGCATGATTTAAGGGAAGACTAGAGTGTTTTAAATCAATAAAAAGTGGAGAAAACAAAGGTTCTTCAGAGCCTGTCTCACTTGGGGACACAGATCCTCCTGTCTAGTCTATTAGAAATACAGAATACATATTTCAATCTAATGAGTTTTAAAAGGGACCCCGAACAAGAAACTCAATTAAATGCACGCAAGTAATCTACAAGACATGATTACCTCTCAAAGAAGTGCATATATCACAGAGATGTTAGTGCAGATTAATGTCACACAAAAAAATTTGAGACTGAAGTTTTAAGTCTCCCTTCTCCCATCTTCATGAAATATAACCTAAGAAAAGCCCAAATGTTACTAGGAATGTAAGACAAAATCATAAACTCCTAAAAAATCGAAGTGCATGGTGGAAACACTGATAGGTCCTTTACTATATGAATTTAAACCTTTTGTTAAAAATTGATGGATACCTGAACAACCCTACTTGAGCAAATAGATTAATCTTTAACACCCTTTTTACAAAGTTCACAACTATGAATTTCACCATCATGAAAGAGAATAATCCAGTTGCTACTTATGTTCACGTCCTGTATTTTTGGCCATGTTAAAAAACTCCTTATTCATGCTTTAACACATAGTGCAACAGTGAAATGACTCTGCCACAGGGTGTGTAAAGATACAGTAAGAATGTTCCTTAAAGTGTCTTAAAAATCAAGAGTAGAAATATTCCCTAAACAATCTTTAGTCCTAGCAACACTTGCAAGGAAGCCATGTTGTCTGAGAAAAGTAAGTTGTCACTTAAAAGGCAGAAAAAAAAACCCATGAAGTAGGATGTTAAGGATGTAAATCTAGATTAAAAGGCAGGAAAAAGGCATAAGTTAAATTTCACTAATTTTTCAATTTATAAGCATACTAGAACTCTAGAACCTTGCTTCCATTAGCTCATGGTGTCAGGATGCAGAGGTTCAAACCTATAGATCTATCTCCTGACTGCTTTCATAAGGCAAGTAAGATGTCTGTTATCAACTGCACACAGGCCTCTAAAATGCATGGATTCTCTAGTCCTGCTGAGTCCCAGTCTCCTGCTTTGAGCAATATGAGCAGTAAGCAGGGAGTTGGGAACAACTAAAAGACAAGAAGAGCAAACTAGTATGGGAGCAGCATTTAACATACTCCCAATGAAGGACAGAATGGGAAGTGAAGAATAAGAGCCAGGAAAATAGTGTCCTATAGTAGAGCTGGCAGGCACTGGGGGTAGAGTGCTCAGTGGTGTCTTATGTAGCAGCAGAAAGTGGAAAGACATACTTCCTACTGTGTTTCCATGAAGAAATGGGAAGATTAGAATATGGAAAAGAAAACGTTCTATTCCCGAATAAAGGCAGAGCATGGTTCATGGAATCTGAACACACATTTATAGCATAAAAGAATCTTAATTCTTTTATCATAAAGGAAAAATCTCAACTCTTTGTAACTCAGTTTCACATTAACTGGAACTTTATTTGCTTAAAACCTAAACATTGTCAGTCTGAAAAAAAAAATCCATTGCAGTGTGTAGATTGATCTTGCCAATTAAATTCTAGGATGGTTTTATTTTGGAGGGATCCTTGGTAAAATTTCATCAAAAAAATTAAAAACCAGGATACATATGTATTTTTAAAACATGAACCATCAGAAAAAGAAATATGAAATCAAGAGTGATTTTGGTTTTGGCGGCCCCCTGTGTTTTTTTGTTTGTTTTTTTTTTGTTTTTAAGCTCCTAAAGACTGTTGCAGAATAAAAGGATCACTGGCTCCGAGTCTCTTTGAGATAACAAATGATGAAATAAAAAAGAAAACGCACACCCTCAAATAAGGTCAGGTAACCCCATTCCCCACCCTCCCTTCAAGGTAAAAAATATGAGTACTTTTAGTAACAATTCAGAATTCATCTTTTATCTCCTACCTGCTTCATCAGTGGAAGTTTAAAGTCATGAATTTTTTTAGACATTTATACTTGTGTATTTAGACATATAAACTCAGTATTAGATGACAATTAATTTTTAAAAGTCCAAGTAGAGAATGAAGCAATCAAAACCTCTCTACATTTTTGGATTACTATTCAACTTGCCATCATTTAGCAAAAAGCAGTTTCCATAGTGTTCACCTCAAATCTTATTGCTTTACAATTGTGGCATACCTTCCATTAAAATGAAAAGATGAAGCAGTTAATCCAGTGATTAATTTGACATGGCTTTCATTGGGAAAGGGATGGTGGCGGTAAAGAGACCAACAGACAAAAAGGTAACTTAAACATACAATGGTTCTCTTTAAAAAAAGAGAAAGAGAGAAAGCAAGCAAGAGAGAAAATGTTACTTTTAACAAATGAAAAAAAATAATGAAAGCCCATGAGTCAAGCCATAGCCAAAACCATGTTCTATCTTAAGTAGGTTCTTTTTTTCTCCCTCTTTTTTCTTTTTTTTTTTTCCTTTTTTTTTAATAAAATCTTTCCCCAAACCATCATCACTTTTAATCCTCCCCAGACTGGGCTTCATCTTCAGACCCTTCATCCCCAGACTTCTCAGGTGGGGGGCTTGCGGATGTTTTCTTTTCTGGAGGGCTTTCTGGTTCCTCATCATCTTCTTTGGGAGAAGGAGTCTTTTCCTTTGATGCCTTTGAAGCTGTGGGGCGACCCACTTTCCCTTTACCTTTCACTGGACTTGGTGTCACTGAAAGGGAAATAGAGATGTGGAGAGAGAGAGAAAAAATGTCTTTAATAAAAATCATCTATAAAACAAAATAATTTGGAAGAATAAAATCTATAAAGACAACATCTCAACTTACTAACAGTCAAAGTGGGCATGAGGGTACACATACATCCCCAGATAAATCTATCCGAATGTCTAAACTGGTCATGATAAATTATTGCAATATGTTGTAGTAGTTTCCTATCAGGTTTTACCAATACTCTAATGTTATGTTAGCTGAGTAATACTTATAATGAAGAACAAGATGCTATAGAAAATGTAAATTAATTTTTAATGGTTTGTGAATCTAAAAGTTATTTATCTTTAAAAAGGAGGAAAAAAAGAGGGAAGGATAAGCCTTAATCTGAGTAGAAACTGAAGCCATTAAATAATTTGATAGTTCCATCATTCCCAACAGTAAGAAGTAATGAGCGAAAGTTTAAAAATCACTAGTTTTCTTTGCCAGAATAAAATCACTTTTATAAGAAGCAAATCAATTTTTAAGTAACAAACTAGCTCCAACTAGGAGAATACATGGCAGAAACCATCAGAACCCAGAGAAAATGAACTCAAGTACATAGAGGATAGCATAGAAGAGGGAGTAGAGATCAGAACACAGAATTTAAGTATATTACTACAGGTTTGCACATTTTCAGTTTCAAGTCTTTGCTAGCTAATGGGACTATGACATGAGTGAGGGGAAAAAGGCAGTAATAGCTATGCTGATACAGAATCTATCACTGTGCCTGAAACAAAATGGTCATTCCTGAATCTTGCTTATATATGGCAATAGTTGAGAAAGAGTTAAGCACACCAGACTCTTGAAGGAACTAGAGTTCCTATTAATAAGTAAGTGATACTTCCAGATACGGAAGACAGGATCCCTTCACATTTTTTACATTCCAGTTAAATGTCAAGCCAACGCTAAGACGTCATAAAGATTTCTATAGGGAAAAGTATTGGTTCTTAAAATTTTTAATTTCAGTTCTGCTGAATTTACCTGTAGCCTTTAGCCTGGGTTTGGGCATTTTCTTTTCTTTTCTCTCAGGTTTTGACTTCTTAACCATCTTTTTGTTTTTCTTTTTTGAACTGCCATAGTCACTATCATCATCGTCTTCCATTAGGAAATCTTCATCACTGCCGGAATCTTCTGAGAGGAAAGAAGAATTTCAACGTCCAACTTAATGTACCCATCCTTCTAAGTGAACAAAGGAAGAAAGTGCTAAGAAGACTGGAGGATGAGATTTGGTAGTCAAATACTCTTGGATTGTTATTTGTAGCTATACTACCATTGGCCTCATCTGTAAAATGGATTTAGCAAGCACCTCACGTGAAAGCTACATGACTGACAGGTCTGAAGAAAATTGAAACGATCAAACAACTTCTGGTAGTTCCAGCATTCCTATGCAGTACTACTGGTTGAGATCAGGGAAACGAAAACTGAAATGGGCTCAGTGCCTGTGGCACAGTGGTTACAGCGTCGGCCACATACACTGAGGCTGTAATAAGTTAAATAAAAAAAAAAAAATGGAAAACTGAACTGGCCTGGTGTTTTTTGGTCCAATTATGAATATAATAATTAACTAATCTCAATAATCTGTGAAATACCTAAATCCTATTATCAACATTTTTGTGGGAGGAGGAGGTATACAACCACACCACCAGACCAAAATGCAAATGTCAATCACAGCATCCAACCTAACTGGTATTTAATACATGTTTATTCAATGACTGAACACAAACATTGAATCTTTATTATTAAATAAAGAATGCAACCATTACAAATAGTGGATAATCATAAGAATCTCTGATTTTTTATTTTGTGACAAGAGTCTCACTCTTTTGCCCTCCATAGAGTGCTATAGTGTCACAGCTCACAGTAACCTCAAACTTTGGGCTTAAGTGATTCTCTTGCCTCAGCCTCCCAAGTAGCTGAGACTACAGGTACCTGCTGCAAGGCCCGGCTATTTTTTTTTTTTTTTTAGAGATGGGGTCTTGCTCTTGGCTTATTGAATCTGTGGGCTCAGGTGATTCCACCCTCCTTCGCTTCCCAGAGTGCTAGGATTACAGGTGAGCCACCGTGCCTAACCAGAATCTCTCTGCACTTTTAAAAATTAATAAACACAGTCATTTCTTTCTTTTTTTTTAAGAGACAGAATCACACTTTGTCACCCTTGGTAGAATGCAGTAGCTTCACAGCTCACAACAACCTCCAGCTCTTGGGCTTAGGCAATTCTGTTATCTTAGCATCCCGAATAGCTGGGACTATAGGTGCCCGCCACAACACTTGGCTATTTTTTTGTTGCAATTTGGCTGGGGCTGGGTTTGAACCCACCACCCTCAGTATATGGGGCTGGCGCCCTACTCACTGAGCCACAGGTGCTGCCCAGTTATTTCTTTTTTTTTTGAGACAGAGCCTCAAGCTGTCCCCCTGGGCAGAGTGCCGTGGCATTACAGCTCACAGCAACCTCCAACTCCTGGGCTCAAGCGAGTCTCCTGCCTCCGCCTCCCAAGTAGCTGGGACCACAGGCGCCCGCCACAACGCCCGGCCATTTTTTGGTTGCAGCCGTCATTGTTGTTTGGCGGGTCCGGGCTGGGGATTCGAACCCGCTACCTTAGGTGTACGTGGCTGGTGCCTTAGCCGGTTGAGCTATAGGCGCCGAGCCCCAGTTATTTCTTTTAATAGGGAGTTATCCATCCACCTACTGTAGGGAATGGTTTTAACAGTTAGCATTGCAGAAAAAGCCGAAGTAATTAGGGTCACAAAGTACAATCACAACCAAACAACTAAAGTGCACAAGCCAACTTCACATACTTTCCTGGAATGGTGCCTCATCCTCTTCTTCTTGTTCCTCCTCACTGCCCACATCTTCCATGAGCATCTCCCTCTGTTTAGAAGCTGCTTTGGATGCCGCCTGCCGTTGCTGGCGCACATTTTTGTGATCTTCTTTTTCATCGTCACTGTCCTCTAGAATATCAAAGTTATCATGATACAATGATTACAGAATTTTATATTTGACAGCTGACTATAAAAAGCCAACACAGTGGCCAATATAGGATAAACCTGTAGATTTAATTATAAAAGGAAAAACTCTGTCCTTAAAAATTTCCATAAAATATATAAATGGGAGCTAAAATTCATAAAAAGTGAGTTTGAAGACTACGTACCCACTATTACATGTAAAATAACGTTAGCATATAGTTTAAAGCACAAGCAAAGCTGAATTAAAGTGTGATCACATGCTTTCTATAATATACTTTAAGGTTATTGCTTTGTCCTCAAATTGTCAATTACATTCAAATCTGTTTATTGTTTTTAGAAGCTAAAGTTAGATAGTAAGTCAGAGGGGAAGAATGTTTTCCAATGATCTTTATTCTAAAATATAAAATATATGAACCCTAAAATAATGTCTACTACCCTTTATAATAAATAGGGTATGACCAACTGAATTTAGGCGGGATTGAAGGAATTTTCAAAATACATATTTAGGTCAATTAGCTAAAGACCTTTGGACAAGCCTCTAAAAAATTTGCTTTTTACATACAGTCTATTAATAAAAATCTTCAATATAGTGTTTGTAATTAAATGTTGTCAAAGAGAAGGCTGCCAGCCTATTGGGTCCAAGCCAAGATACACTGCCAGGCACAGAGGCTCATACCTGTAATCCTAATACTCTGGGAGGCCAAAGTGGGAGATCACTTGAACCCAAGAGTTTGAGGTTGCTGTGAGCTAGGCTGGCACTACAGTCTGGGCAACAGAGTAAAACTCTTGTCTCAAAAAAAAAAAAAAAAAAGAAAGAAAGAAAGAAAAGAAAAGAAAAAAAGATATATCTGTATTACTCTCTACCTACAGATCTTTTCCTGGACTTTTAGGTTCCCTTATTCTGTTAAGGTTTATTTTCATTTATTTATTTTTTTCTACTCTGTTGCCCTGAGTAGAGTGCTGTGTGTTTTGGCTCACAGCAAACTCAAAACTCTTGGGCTCAAGCAATCTCCTTGCCTCAGCCTCCTGAGTAGCTGGGACTACAGGAGCCTACCACATGGCCTATCTAGTTTTTCTATTTTTAGTAGAGATGGGGTCCTGCACTTGCCCAGGCATGTCTAACTCCTGAGCTCAAGCAATCCCATATGCCTCAGTCTCCAAGAGTGCTAGGATTACAGGTGTGAGTCACCATGCCCCAGCTTCTGTTACAGTTTAGCTGTCATTCTTCTAAAACACTCTTAGTCCTATACACCCCACCATGGTCAGTGTTCAAGTTATCACTTTCACTACCACAAACTTCATCTAAAGACAAATAGGGAAAAATGTTGACCTTAGCAGACCCCAAACTAAACCTACCTGGTAGAAGCTACAGGTTCTAACTACTACAGTTTTTCATCTTGAAGTGCTCAGTAAACTAATAAATGTAAGAGATTCAAACTGAAATTTATAGGGCAAATGAATGAAAGTATCTATTTTTATCATTATAAGATCAGTAGGTAACACAAAAGGTTAATGTAATTTCTTTTCAACTTAGGCAGCCAGATAGCATACTTAAATAGAGAGGGAAAGCAAAACAGCTCAGGATAGTAAATTTACTTCTTAGTTAAATAGCACTCTCATTCAAAGAGATCTAGGAAGATAGTAGGAAGGGAATGTAGGTCAAAACTAAAGTGGCTGGAAGTAATATGGAATAAAACTCTCAATTCTTAGAAAAGTCACATAAATACCAACGAGTCATCAGGATCGAACATTTGATATAGAAACTCCTCATTAATTCATACTAATTCTTTAAAGCTAAAATTCTTACAAAAAAGATTTTTCTATGCCTTCAAAAGTCTTTCTACTGCTTCAAAAGACTGTCTTGGCTAAAAAGAGCAGGAATAAAACTAAACTTTGTTTTTCAACTCATAGTCAATCACTATACCCCCTTCCCCCCCTTTTTTTTTTTTTGCCATTTTTGGCTGGGGCTCAGTTTGAAGCCCCCACTTCCAGCATATGGGGCTGGCACCCTACTCCTTTGAGCCATAGGCACCGCCCAACTATCCCCATTTTATACCTTTATTACATTGAATATTATAAATTCGCTGAACATTATAAATATATAAATGTATTATTCTATTTAGTTTGATGTCTTTTTTAAAAAAAAAAAGCACCAATGGCAAACTAAGTCTACTGAATCAGAAATGTGGAGCTGGGACTCAGATTACATATTTTACTTATTTTCTTTTTTTCCTGTATCCCAAGTCATCAAGCAAAGAATACACATTTTATAAAAGCTTCTTAGATGACTGCAATAAGCCACAGCATTGAAAAATCACTATTTGCTCTTTGAAGATAGACACATCTTTGTAATCCTGGATTTGCAATAGCGCCTGGCACATAAAATCATTTGTTAGTATGTCTGATGAATAAATATATGAATAGAAGTATAGCTACAATGTTAAAAATAGTTTACTACCTGCTGAATGAGAATCATCCTTCTTGGTCTTCACATCTTTCTCTTCTGAGTCCTCACTATAAGCAAAAGGGGAAAAGATGCTTAAAAGTCTTCGATCGAAATCTAAGTGAACACAAAGTTCTGACTTGGGAAGAATTGGAAAATGCCTTCTTTATATATAAAATGCCAAGGAGTACAACTGCTTCCATCATTTCCCCACTTTACAGGGACGCTGGTAAATTAGCACAATTTTATCTATTTTGGAAAACACTGCTTCCAGAGACCCAAAGAAAAAGAAGCTCTCTCAATACAGGCTGAAAATTTCTCACCCATGGATAAGATCTGGCTTATAAGAATACATAATTAAAAAATATATATCCTTTGTGGTGGGTGCCTGTAGTCCCAGCTAAATGGGAGGGTGAGGCAAGGAGATCACTTCAGTCCAAGACTTTGAGGTTGCTGTGAACTATGACGCCATAGCACTCTGCAACAAAGTGATTCTCTGTCTCCAAAAACAAAAAAAAAAATCTTGGATGAGGAGGAAGGAGTCCCATTGGACAACCTAGCCTTGTGGGCCCTCCTTTCATGGCCAATGGAAAGCTTTGTGATCCCAAGTCAGGAAAACAGAGTAGAAGATACCTGGAACAAATATAACCAATAAAGACCTCATATCTAGAATATATAAAGAACTTTTCCAAACAAGCCATTAGAAAAATTGGCAAAAGACCAGAATAGACACCTTATAAAAATTGAGATCTGTTTTTACATGTGAACAAGTATTCAACGTCATTAGTCATCAAATGAATACAAGACAAAAATACACCACTTTGAAATTGGAACTCTTGAGCACTGCTGATGAGACCATAAAATGATGTAATCACCGTGGAAAACAGTATGGTGCTTCCTCAAAAAATTAAAAATAGAACTATGATATGATAGTCCCTCTTTTGGGCATATGCCAAAAAACTGAAGACAGGATCTTGAAGAGATATTTGCATACTCATGTTCATAACAGCTTTATTCAAAATAGTCAAGAGGTGGAAGCAACCCAAAAGTCCACTGACAGAGAATGGACAAACAAAATGTGGTATATACATACATACGTACATATATATATAGGCCAGGAGCGGAGGCTCATGCCTGTAATGGTAACACTCTGGGAGGCTGAAGTGGGTGGATTGACTGAGCTCATGAGTTAGAGACCAGCCTGAGCCAGAGCAAGACCCTGTCTCTAAAAAAAAAAAAAAAGCCAGGTATTGTGGTGGGTGCTTATAGTCACAGCTACTCAGGAGACTGAGGCAAGAGAATCACTTGAGCCCAGGAGTTTGAGGTTCCTATGAGCTATGATGCCACTGCACTCTAATGAGGGTGACAAAGTGAGAATCTGTCTCAAAAAAAAAAGGTGTGTATACACCTTTAATACATACATATTAAAAAAACACTTTTCATTTAATAAAGCTTCTTTACTTCTTTCTTAGCTGTGTGATCTTTTTTTTTTTTTTTTGAGAGACAAAGTCTTACTATGTCACCCTTGGTAGAATGCCATGGCATTACAGCTCACAGCAAACTCAAACTCTTGGACTTTCGCGATTCTCATCTCAGCCTCCCAGGTAGTTGGGACTACAGGTGCCCGCCACAATGCCTGCCTTTTTTTTCTTTTTTTTGGTTGTAATTGTCATTGTTGTTTGGCAGGCCCAGGCTGGGTTTGAACCTGCCAGCTCCAGTATATGTGGCTGGTTCCCTAGCCGCTGAGAGGGAACTAGAGTTGAGTTATACAAGTTATAATATGCTTAAAAATTTATTTAAAACAAAATGAAAATAAGTCAATTTAATTATCTTTTAAATAATTTTTGTTTCAAATCAGCTCACAGCAACCTCAAACTTTTGGGCTCAAGGGATCCTCTTCTCTCAGCCTCCTGAGTTGCTGGGACTACAGGCACAGGTCACAATGCCTGGCTAGTTTTTACATTTTTAGTAGAGATGGGTCTCGCTCCTATTTAGGCTGTTCTCAAATTCTTGAGCTTGGGCAATCCTTAGCCTCAGCCTCCCAGAGTGCTAGGATTATAGGCAAGACCCACTGCACCTGGGCCCTTTCCTTTTTTTGAGACAGAGACTCTATTGTCTAGGCTAGAGTGCCCTGGCTTTGGCCTACCTCACAATAACCCTTCTGCCTCAGCTTCCCGAGTAGACGGGACTACAGGTACTTACTACAATGCCCAGCTAATTTTTCTTTTTCTTCTTTTTGAGACAGAGCCTCAAGCTGTAGCCCTGGGTAGAGTGCCATAGCGTCACAGCTCACAGCAACCTCAAACTACTGGGCTTAAGCAATTCTCTTGCCTTAGCCTCCCAAGTAGCTGGGACTACAGGCACCCATCACAATGCCCAGCTATATTTTGGTTGTAGTTGTCATTGTTGTTTGGCAGGCCTGGGCTGGATTCGAACCCACCAGCTCTGGTGTATGTGGCTGGCACCTTAGCCACTTGAGCTATAGGCATGGAGCCTAATTTTTCTATTTTTAGTAGAGACAGGATCTTGTTCTTGCTCAGGCTAATCTTGAATTCTTGAGCTCAAAGGATTTTTCCACTTGAGCCTCCCAGAATGCTACAATTACAGGTGTCAGCCACAGTGCCTGGCCAATGAAAAGTGTTTTAAACCTTTTTTTTTTTTTTTGGTTCGGGGCTGGGTTTGAACCTGCCACCTCCAGTATATGGGGCCAGTGCCCTATTCCTTTGAGCCACAGGTGCTGCCCTAAACAATTTTTAAAGTCATAAACACCCACATACTATACTTTCACAAGTCTTTTTTTTTTTTTTTTTGAGACAGAGTCTCACTATGTCGCTCTTGGTAGAGTACTGTGCCCTCACAGCTCACAGCAACCTCCAAGTCTGGGGCTTAAGTGGTTCTCTTGCCTCAGCCTCCCAAGTAGCTGGGACTATAGGTGCCCATCACAATGTCTGTTGTTGTTGTTGTTATTGTTGTAGTTGTCATTTTGTTTGGCAGGCATGGGTCGGGTTCGAACCCACCAGCCCCAGTGTATGTGGCCAGTGCCCTAGCCACTGAGCTGTAGGCACTGAGCCATATACACGGGAGCTGGCAGGTTTGAATCCAGCCCAGGCCTGCCAAACAATGATAACTACAACCAATAAATAGCTGGGCATTGTGGCAGGCGCCTGTAGTCCCAGGTACTTGGGAGGCTGAGGCAAGAGAATCTCTTAAGCCCAAGAGTTTGAGGTTGCTGTTGAGTTGTAATGCCACAGCACTCTACTGAGGG
>NW_003852450.1:3446386-3450933 GCF_000181295.1 Otolemur garnettii | reverse complement strand
AGGAAGCTCCAACTCTTGGGCTCAAGCAATTCTCTTGCCTCAGCCTCCCTAGTAGCTGGGACTACAGGCACCTGCCACAACGCCCAGCTATTTTTTTTTTGTTTGTTTGTTTAGCAAGCCCAGGCCGGATTCAAACTCACCAATTCCGGTGTATGTGGCCAGTGCCTTAACCACTAGCTATAGGTGCCCCCTATCGTAATCATTCTTGATACTTAGAATAATAAAATCAAAATATTTAGGCTAGATATTAATTACATTGATGAGGCATATTAAAAAAGAAAGTCCATGAAGCAGCTTATTCCTAGGAGAAATAAAATAATGGAATGTAATGAACAACAGTTCTGTACTGGTGCTGCTATATAAAACTGTTTTAGGGATATACTATGAAACTCTATAAGACTTGTTTACCAACAGCATAATTTTGTATTATTTTTCCTGAAAAGTATGTTTCTAAAATTCTCCAGCAAAGTAAACATTAGAGGTTAGCTATAGAAGCAAACAAAAAATACTAGGTAGCCAGGCATGAAGGCTCACACCTGTAATCTTAGCACTCTGGGAAGCCAAGATGGAGGATCACTTGAGCTCAGGAGTTCAAGAGCAGCCTGAGCAAGAGTGAAACCCTTTTCTCTTTTTTTTGAGACAGAGTCTCACTTTATCGCCCTGGGTAGAGTGCGGTGGCATCACACAGCTCACAGCAACCTTCAACTCCTGGGCTTAGAAAATTCTCTTGCCTCAGCCTCCTGAGTAGCTGGGACTATAGATGCCTGCCACAACGCCTGGCTAAGAGTGAAACCCTTTTCTACTAGTAGTCCCAACTACTTGGGAGGCTGAGGTAGGAAGACTGCTTGAACCCACAAGTTTGAGGTTGCTGGGAGCTAGGCTGATGCTAAGGTACTTTAGCTTGGGCAACAGAGTGAGACTCTATCTAAACAAACACCCTAAGAAATAAGGAAACGACTAGGTAAATGCATGTTAATAGTGATTGATAATAGTGATTTTAGCAATCCAAAGGTCTTAGAAGAACTAGCGAGAAATACTACTTCATTTCTTTGGACTGCTCTTCCATAATCGTATTATTTGGAAGTGGTGTAGCTTAATGGTTAAAAAATGGAGTTTGGGAGTTAGGCACAGTGGTGTACACCTGTAATTCCAGCTACGTGGGAGGCTGAGGCAGGAGGATTGTTTGAACCCAGGAGTTCAAGACCCCCTGGGGTACACAGCAAGATTTTGTCTCAAAATTAAATTTAAAAATTAAATTAAATTAAAACAATAGACCTTGGAGTCCAACAGACATGAATTCAAAACTCAAAATCTGTTTGTTCATTTGCTGGGTAAATGAACAGACCTTTGGTTAAATCACTGAATTTTTCTTTTTCTTTTTTTTTTTTTGAGACAGAGCCTCAAGCTATCCCCCTGGGTAGAATGCCGTGGCTTCACAGCTCATAGCAACCTCCAACTCCTGGGCTCAAGCGAGTCTCTTGTCTCAGCCTCCCAAGTAGCTGGGACCACAGGCGCCTGCCACCACACCCAGCCATTTTTTGGTTGCAGCCGTCATCGTTGTTTGGTGGGTCTGGGCTGGATTCGAACCCACCACCTTAGGTGTATGTGGCCGGCACCTTAGCCACTTAAGCCACAGGCGCCGAGCCCTGAATTTTTCTAAGTTAGTATTATTTACTCTAATAGATAAATTGTGAGCATTAAGTGATACTTTATGTAAAACACATAATAGAGACTGGCACATAACATTCATAAATGATAGCCATTATTCATCATCATTAAGGAGGTCTTAACTTACCCTACACTAAATGTGAGAATATGTGTGTATACCTTTAAAAGCAAGATGTGAAGTTACAATGTCCTGGTATTATGATGTAAATTAGAGGTAAAATTATCACTCACATGAAGTTTGTAAAATTAAGGGAAAAGAAACAAAGGAAAATTGATTATGATACAGTAAAACTCAGCAGGCTATACACATTAAAAGATTCTATAAGCTTTAGTTATAATTCTCCTATTAATATGTGACTGAATGGGACACAACTTATACTGTTACCAAGATAATAAAAGTGTCAATAGTAACCTGACATAACAAATTATATGCTTTATTTATTTGTTTATTTTTTGTAGTTTTGGCTGGGGCCGGGCTTGAATCCGCCACCCCCAGTATATGGGGCCTGTACCCTACTCCTTGAGCCACAGGCGCCGCCACAAATTACATACTTAAGCACAGCCTGAGATAATGTGAAATAGGCTAAATATTAAGTAGACCCTCAATACTTTCTAGAAAAGTATGTGAAAATTCCAGCAACTCAAAGACCAGAGGATGCCTTCATCTCAGAGTGGTGACAGTGTAAGCAGGAACAGAAACACAATGCCACTTACCTATCTTCTTGTGAATTCTTCCCAGATCGCCTCTTGTTTTTAGCTTCCCGGGGAGATGATCGAATTTTCTTAGCTGGAGGGCCCGAATCTCTTCCATAATCTTCATCTAAACAGAATATTTTCAAATTCAATTAACTATACTTTTAATTTGTCAAAATGTATTTTCTGTATACCAATTACTGTATTTACGGACATGATTATCTCTCATGCTATTTTTTTCTTTTTTTTTTTTTGAGACAGAGTTTCACTTAGTCACCACTAGTAGAGTGCCCTGGCATCTTAGCGCAGCAGCCTCAAACTCTTGGGTTCAAATGATCCTCTTGCCTCAGTCTCCCAAGTAGCTGGGACTATAGGTGCCTGCCACAACACCCTGCTATCTTTTAGGGACAGAGTCTCACTCTGGCTCGGGCTGGTCTCGAACCTGTGGAAGCAGGCAATTCACCCACCTCGGCCTCTCAAGTGCTGGGATTATAGGCATGAGCCACTATGTCTGGCCTGTCATGCTGTTTTTCGCTGGGGCTGTATTTGAACCCGACACCTCTGGCATATGGGGCCGGCACCCTACTCCTTTGAGCCACAGGCGCCACCCCTCTCATGCTGTTTTTAAGTGGCAAGAGGGGCAGGAATTCCCTACTATCTTTTTTTTTTGAGAAAGAATCTCAAGCTGTCACCCTGGGTAGAGTTCTGTGGAGTCAAGGCTCACAGCAACCTCAAACTCCTGGGCTTAAGTGATTCTCTTGCCTCAGTCTCTGAAGTAGCTGAGACTACAAGTGCCCACCACAACGCCTGGCTATTTTTTGGCTGTAGTTGTCATTGTTGATTGGCAGGTGCGGGCTGGATTCCAACCCGCCAGCTCTGGTGTATATGGTTGGCACCTTAGCTGCTTGAGCTACAGGCACCGAGCCCCCAACTACTTTCTTGATTTTTTTAAAAATTAAATTCTTTTCCATCCCAGTCCTACCACCTTAATTCCATTTTTGCATCATATATATGTATTTCATATACCTATAGCTAAATATCTCTTTTTTGGGGGGGACAGAGCCTCGCTATGTTGTGCTTGGTAGAGTACCGTGGAGTCACAGCTCACAGCAACCTCTAACTTTTGGGCTTAAGTGATTCTCTTGCCTCAGCCTCCCAAGTATCTGGGACTATAGGTGCCCACCACAACACCCAGCTATTTTTTTTTTTTTTGTCGCAGTTGTCATGTTGTTTAGCAGGCCCAGGCCGTTTGAATCTGCAAGCTCCGGTATATGTGACGGGCACCCTAACCACTGAGCAATGGTCGCAGAATCTAAATATCTCTTATCATTTTATATCTTACCATGTTGACTGATAAAAGATCTTTTCATATTTCTGCATCTTCACATTTATTTGAAAATTATTATAGTAATAGTTATATTACAAGTATTTTAGAAGGTAAAGAACCTATAATTCTACACAATTACTATTACCAATTACTTCTATTTATTTATTTTTATTTTTTTATTTTTGAGACAGAGCCTCAAGCTGTCCCCCTGGGTAGAGTTCCATGGCATCACAGCTCACAGCAACCTCCAAAATATATACATATATTTTTTAGACAGAGTCTCACTTTTCTGCCCTCGGTAGAATGGTGTCATGGCTTATAGCAACCTCCAATTCCTGGGCTCAAGCAATTCTCTTGATTCAGTTTTTCTATTTTTAGTAGAGATGGGGTCTCACTCTTTTGCTCAGACTGGTTTTGAACTCCTGAGCTCAAGCAATCTACCTGCCTCAGCCTCCCAGAGTGCTAGGATTACCGGCATGCCAGTCCCAATTAACTTTTAGTAACATAATTATGTAAGAAAGATATTCTTACAGAGGGGTTCTATGGGAATAGAATCCAAATCATAGCAAGACCTCAACTATATTTTTAAAAGGAAATAAAAGATAAAAGACTAAGAATGCACAAAAGGTAAAAGCTAGGTGCTGGCTAATGGAATTTGAGTGTAATGTCTGCCTCAGTTTCTTTAACTGTAAAATGGGAATAATAATAATATACCCTATATTAACAGTATTTTTCTTTTTTGTTTTTTTGAGACAGAGCCTCAAGCTATCCCCCTGGGTAGAGTGCTGTGGCATCACAGTTCACAGCAACCTCCAACTCCTGGGCTCAAGCAAGTCTCCTGCCTCAGCCTCCCAAGTAG
>NW_003852450.1:3441111-3446366 GCF_000181295.1 Otolemur garnettii | reverse complement strand
GCCCAGGAGTTGGAGGTTGCTGTGAGCAGTGAAGCCATAGCACTCTACCCAGGGGGACAGCTTGAGGCTCCGTCTCAAAAAAAAAAAAAAAAAAAAAAAAAAGATTTTCTTAGAGCTAGCCGCGGTCTGTGGGGAATTCAATTTACTTATAGAAAATCACTCCCTTACAGTGGCTGAAAATGATTCATAATAATAATGCAGGTTTTAAAGAAGTGTTTTGGAGTTTATAAAATACTTTAATAAATAGTATTTTATATCATCTTGGTTGAAATCTAGATTAGTGGTATCCAATAGAACTTTCTGCACTGATGGAAATGTTTGAATCTGCTCTGTCTAATGTGGCACCTATTAGCCACTTGGGCTGCAGAGAATGGGTGGAAACTCAAGTAAAAACCAGGATATTTCTACCAGTAGATAAAATAAAAGCTTCGGCAAAAATACATGGCAAATGTCCCCTGTGATACTCTTTCCGTGAGATACACACTATATTCTAAAATATAATAAAAGCTATTTTTGGTCCCTGCCCACTGGTTTACAAAATTTAGTAATTGCATGAGAAAGAAGCCAACAAGCTTTAATGAAGTTTGTAATAATTTTACCAGCTAAAACCTAAACTATTTTTAGGTCCTTTTATTAATATGACAAGTCAACTTAAAGAAATATTTTAAACTTTGCTTTCAATTTTCTTTGTATTTTTTCTGGCTGGCAAGACTTGTGCCTATTGAACAATTGTATTATCTAACTCCTAGTTCAATCTACCTGGGCAGTAGATTATCTTGAATTCATCTTGCCTTACTACTAAATGCCATGTGATATTCTGGCACTTTTCTCTTTTTACATTACGGTAACACTTCCTTCGTCCATCGTACGCGGACATCAGTTGGCCTTCTGCTGTGTGAACCTAACAGGCATTAGGAACAAAGGTGGGAGAGTTGCTGTCATTTTGACGTGAGGCCACACACACTCAGTGGTAACCAAATGTGCTTGCCAACATATTAAAGGTTAACTACTCTTACCGTGAATCTAAACATAAATACAAAAGCCTGCACTGAAACTTCATTGCATTACTTGGCTATCCAGAATAGGCTTCTATTAATCTGTAAGTACTATCCTTAAAATAAAAACACAACATTTAAACGTTCTTGAAGGTTAAGCTCAGGCTTCTCAGAATAGGTCTGGACACCCTCTGAGTCTGTTTGAGAAACACTGAACGAACAGAAAGGGCCGAGCTTTGCAATTACTCCCTTACCAAATGCTCTCTTCTTTGCTGTGGGACCTTATGCGAAATAACCAGAGGGGGTTTCCTTATTTTGAAATTGGGACTAGGACTCATGAAACTGGATGTTGGATATGCCATGCTTGGCACAACTGATAGAGTAGAAAGCCCAGGGAATGAAAAGCACACAAAATTTATAATCAGGAGAATATCAATCCGATTGGGCTTTGCATTTCTGGTCATGTGATCTTGAGGAAGTGAGAGATTTGGACTTTGGATTTGTTCATCCATGACATAGGAATGGTACCAGTGTCCTCCCACTAGGTTAAGAGAAAGCAGGGAGGTTAACTTCCTATTCTTTTCTTTCACATCTTCCCACTTCTCTTTCTCTTCCTCTTTCCCATCCCCCCACAAAGACAATTTCCAGATGTTGCCTAAATTCCCCATGAGTATTCCATGCTTTGTATGGATAGTGTTTGTCTTGGGTCTTCTTTTTAAAAAAGAAATATTTTTGAGACCACCAGAACATAGACTACTTGTCAATTTTCTCATGAATTCAACTGGTCTAGCTGGGTGCCCGAGGCTAAAAGACATTGGACTCAGTGGGTCCTTGCTGGGAGAAGAGAAAAATCCAGGAAGTTCAGCCTGCCTTCCCACGCCTAAATAGTTTTTCGCGATTTTGTCTCAGTCTAGCACATTTTTAGAATCTTTGGTTACAAAGGTCCTTTTATTAATATGACAAGTCAACTTAAAGAAATATTTTATGCTTATGAAAGGTATTCTTTGCTGACACTGTCCTGATACATATAAAAATGGAGATTAATATCATTACTTGATGCTTAAATCTTTAAATCCCTTTAAGTCTGTCCATCAATTAAAATTGTACATGAAATAGTACCCATGTGTTCAGTTTTCTATTTGACTTTGGGTTTTTTTTTTTTTGAGACAGTCTCACTCTGTTGCCCTGGGTAGAGTGCCCTCACATTATAGCTCATAGCAACTTCAAACTCTTGGGCTCAAGAGATCCTCTTGCCTCAGTTTTTCTATATGTACATAGAAAATATATACATATTTTTTGTTTGTTTGGTTTTGAGGCAGAGTCTGACTATGTCACCCTTGGCAGAGTGCCATGGTGTCACAGCTCACAGCAACCTCAAACTCTTAGGCTTAAGTGATTCTCCTGCCTCAGACCCCCAAGTAGCTGAGACTACAGGTGCCCACCACAACACCCAGCTATTTTTTTTATTGCAGTTATCACTGTTGTTTAGCTGGCCTGCGCTGGGCTCGAACCTGCCAGCCTAGGTGCATGTGGCTGGCACCGTAACCACTGTGCTATAGGCACTGAGCCAGTTTTTCTATTTTTAGTAGAGACAGGGTCTGGCTCTTGCTCAGGTTGGTCTTGAACTCCTGAGCTCAGGAGATCCATCCACCTCAGCCTCCCAGAGTGTGAGGATTGTAGGTGTGAGCTACATGCCTGGCCAAAATGTAAGACTTTTCTAAGACATCAGAACACACATTTCTATTCCATAAACAGAACTGAACTAGCTCTTGAAATTTTTTTAACAGCCTCCACTTCAGCCAAAATATTTCACATTTTGTTACAAGGAAGTGCAATTTAAACCAAAAGTATTTAAAACTACATTTCTCATACTGCTCCATATTGGTTATCTCAGTAGTGGCTCAAATACCGCCCTTCCCCACAAAACAATGTCCCACTTCTCACAACATACAAACATAGAACAGCAAAACGGGCCAAATTATCACATACCTACATGTTTATTATATAGAGGCGCCACAATTATAAACCAAAATTGTAAATATTATTTTATTTTTACTGCTATACATACAAAACATGTATGCTTGATAAACAAGGCCACTACCAAGCTTGGTTCAAAGGCAAAAACAACTTTTAGATAGAACAGTCACATTATAATGCATAAAAATTATGGTAACAATAAATTAAGCCTTACATAGTAGGGAAAAGAAAAAAATTCAGTGCTTGCTTTGGCAGCAGATATACTAAAATAGGAAAAAAATTCAGACAGGCCCAGTCAACAGATCCTTTTCTTTTCTTTTCTTTTTTTTTTTTTTTGAGACGGAGCCTCAAGCCATCCCCCTGGGTAGAGTGCCATGGCATCACGCTCACAGCAACCTCCAACTCCTGGGCTCAAGCGAGTCTCCTGCCTCAGCCTCCCAAGTAGCTGGGACCACAGGCGCCCGCCACAACGCCTGGCCATTTTTTGGTTGCAGCCATCATTGTTGTTTGGCGGGCCTGGGCTGGGGATTCGAACCCGCCACCTTAGGTGTATGTGACTGGCGCCTTAGCCGCTTGAGCCACAGGCGCCGAGCCAACAGATCCTTTTCATTAAAACTTACATAATTAAAAAAACTATGAAAGTCATGGCTAGGCTTGGTGGCTCATTCCTGTAATCCTAGCACTCTGGGAGGCCAAGGCAGGAGGATCCCTTGAGCTGAGGAGTTTAAGACCAACCTGAGGGAAGAAAGAGACCCCCCCCCTACTAAAAATAGAAAAACTAGCTGGGTGTTGTGATGGTTGCCTATAGTCTCAGCTTACTGGGCTGGAGGGTCCCTTGAACCCAGGAGTTGAATGTTGCCATGAGCTGGACTGATGCCTTGGCTTGGGCATCAGAGTGAGACTCTGTCTCAAAAACAAACAATAAACACCTCTGCCTCCCCCCCCAAATAATGCACAAAAATCCTCAATTTATGTATCTATTTCACTTTTTTAAGACAATATTTTCCCCCCTGCTTTTTTCTTTTCAGATCTGGTTTATCACCATTTATAAAAGCAGACCTAGGCAAAGAATTAGGTTTGGGGACACATGCATGGTCTCAACGAAGTGAATGTTAGCCTGTCCTATTACAAAATCAGACTAACAACAATTTATACAATTATCTACTTGACTCAAAATAATTTTAAGTACCTCCTACCAAGTAAGGCATCTTTTAACATCTTACACAAATCCTAATTTCTAGTTTCCCATTTTGTATTCTAAAAGTTTAATATTCTTCCTCTAGAACAGTGGTTCTCAACCTTTCTAATGCCGCAACCCTTTAATACAATTCCTCATGTTGTGGTGACCCTCAACCATAAAATTATTTTTGTTGCTACTTCATGAAGTATCAACATTTCAACATAAAGTATAGATATAAAGCTCCATGTTAGGAGCCAAAGAGCCTAGGAGCCTTAGATAAAAAAAAAAAAAAAAAAAAATCACTGTTAACTATAAGCCTAATAGATACAAATGAATTTAAAGGATTAAGGGAAATTTATGCCACTAATTACACTTAAATCTGAGCAGAGGGATATATCCCTGATTGTATAGATTAAGATACCAATTAAGTTCAGAATGCTAACATGGTATGGGTGGGGATGAATTCTGGGGGAAAAAGGCTTGGGGTTTATATGTAGATACAGCCATACTCAGCTTTAGAGGAGAAAAAAAGACTCAAGGAGTTTTGCCTTCTGTTTTTCTTTTCACCAAACTATATAAAGCATGATCTAATTACATATTTTATTATGAGAAGATATCATACTATTAGGAAAGTTAATTTAAAAAATATGACTATTAATCTCACTTAAAAGGGACCTAGAGTAGGCAAATTCAGAGAGTAGAATGGTGGTTGCCAGGGGCTGAAAGGGCAGGAGTGGGAGTTGTTTAATGGGTCTAAGTCTTAGTTTCACAAGATGAAGAGTTCTGGAGATTTACTGTACAACATGAATGTACTTAATAGTACTGAACTATACATTTAAAAATGGTTATGATGGTAACTTTTATGCAAAGCATACTTTATCACAATAAAAATATCTTTTGTTAAAAAATGGCTATTAAAAATCTAGTATTTGGCTCAGCGCCTGTGGCTCAAGTGGCTAAGGTGCCAGCCACATACACCAAAAGGTGGTGGGTTCGAATCCAGCCTGGGCCTGCCAAACAACGACGGCTGTAACCAAAAAGTAGCCAGGCATTGTGGCGGGTGCCTGTGGTCCCAGCTACTTGGGAGGCAGAGGCAGGAGACT
>NW_003852450.1:3415909-3440187 GCF_000181295.1 Otolemur garnettii | reverse complement strand
GACTCGCTTGAGCCTAGGAGTTGGAGGTTGCTGTGAGCGTGATGCCACGGCACTCTACCCAGGGGGATAGCTTGAGGCTCCGTCTCAAAAAAAATAAAAAAATAAAAAAATAAAGTTGCTATGACCTAAGCTGACGCTATGGCACTCTAGCCCAGGCAACAAAATGAGACTCTGTCTTTAAAAAAAAAAAAGAAGGAAAGGAAAAGGGTGTATCATATGAAGAACTGAATACATCGAGAACATTTAACTTGCAAAGGAGAAAGGTACCTGCTTAGCATTAATGATCACACTTAAGTGTAGATTCAACATAAACAACTTTCTGTTTCCTTAAGCTATCACTAAACACACTTGAGAAAGGTATTATATAGTAAAAAGTATAGGATCTCTGTTAATAGGAATCCTGGGCTCTGGTTCTAGAACTTCAAGCAAATCATTTAATTTCTCTGAGGCTCTGTCTCAAAAAAAAAAAAAAAAGAAAAAAGAAATTACAGACTACCCTGTCAAAATCAAATTGTCATCCTAAAGAGGGAGAAGAAAAAAATAATTCCCATATATATAGGAATATATACTGAAAGAGAAGGAGAGAGAGACTCTCTTTCTATTGCCCTGGGTAGAGTGCTGTGTATCATAGCTCACAGCAACCTCAACATCTTGGTTGGGCTTAAGTGTGATCCACCAGCCTCAGCTTCCAGAATAGCTGGGGCTACAAGGCACCCACTATGGGGCCTGGCTATTTTTTCTATTCTTAATAGAGATGGGATTTCATGCTTGATCAGGCTGGTTTTGAACTCCTGAGCCCAAGCAATCTACCTGCCTCAGCTTCCCAAAGTGCTAGCCACTGTGCTCAACCAAGAAAAAAGTAATTTAAATATCTGTGGTAACAAGGGCCATTCAAAACTCCTTACAATAACATAATAATTTGGTTCTTTCCCAAACTATGTCTTGCCTTCTAAAGGTATTTATTCAAAACAGCATGCTATTTTTACCACCTGGAAATTTGCTTTGTTGAAGCCTGAAATACATTCGTGAATTTGTTCCAATAAAAACTGGAAATAGAGAAGACAGGATGGAAAGAAGTCCAGCAATTAAGAGTAATATTAAGTCCCAGAGAATGGGGAGGTTCTATTTCTAGCTGAAAATAAACATTCTTAGTTCCTCAAAATATAGCACTGCACTATGTAATGACATTTTGGTAAAAAATGGACTGCATAACAGTTACAAGTTATAATGCTGCATTTTTACTGTACCTTTCCTATGTCTAGATACACAAATGCTTACCATTATATTACAACTCCATGTAATATTCAATACAGCAACCTGTATATATACTATATATACAGCAGAATGATGTGACATCATAGCTCACAGCAACCTCAAACTGTATATATAGTTCATAGCCTAGGACAAAGAGGCTATCCCAAATAGCCTAGGTATGTAGCAGACTACACCATCTAGGTCTGTGGAAGTATACACTCTGTTTGCATGACAGTTGCTTAAGGTGCATTTCTTAGAATGTATCCTTGTTAAGTGACATGTGACTGTACTATTACTTATACGCCAATAACTATTCAGGGAAAAATAGGTATCAACAACTAGAACTGGGAGGCCAACATGAGATTTCAACCTAGCATAGAGGTTAAAAATACATTATATCTGAATTGGAATTAAATCCTGACTCTGCAACTTACTAGTTTTACCTCCTTGAGCAAGTTACTTCTCCTCTCTGAATTTCAGTTTCCTCACTTGTAAAACAGGAGTAATAATACCCATCTCTCAAGACTGTGGTCAGGAGTGCCAGATACATAACTATCCAATAAATAACAATGATCATTACTTACAAGTAATCATTTGTGCCATCCTGAGTAATACCATAATTTTTAACACATAATTAACACTCTTATTTGGATGTGATGATTAAGTCACTCCATTAAAACATATGTAGGACTATGTAGGTCTTATAAGTATTGGTTCCTGTACTATTGAAAAAGATACTCAAGTTTTCTCATTCGTTTTAGTAATATGCAATACTTTGAGGTGAGGAAAGCTGAATAATGAAGCTGTCAGATACAAACATATATTTAATTACATGGGTCATTACAAAAGGGAGATACACAAAAATCAAGAAACATAAAATCCCCTCATAGAGAAATAAATGAAGCTCTTCCAGCAACTGATGAGCTGAGCAAGTCAAAACTTGCACAGTGAATCAGAAAGGACATTATCGACTGTATTTCTAGAAAGTGAAATAATGGACCATAACAGTATGTCTCCAAACTTTCTTTTTGTTTTGTTTTTGAGATAGAGTCTCACTTAGTCACCCTTGGTAGAGTGCTGTGGTGTCATAGTTCATAGCAACCTTCAACTCCTGTGCTCAAGTGATTCTCTAGGCTCAGCCTCCCAAGCAGCTAGGACCATAGGTGATTGCTACAATGCCTTGCTATTTTTAGAGATGGGGTCTCACTCTTGCTCAGGCTGGTCTAGAACTCCTGACATCAGGTAATCCACCCACTTTGGCCTCCCAGAGTGCTAGGATTACAGGTGTGAGCTACTGCACCTGGCCTTGTCTCAAAACTTTTGTAGTGACCTATGTAATTATTAATAACACCCTAAGCTTTTTAACAAAATCATTTAAAAAATTAAACCCCACTTTTAAACAATCTACTACATAATAAAAACCATCTTGCTATTTTCCAGAATGTAACAAGCACTTAAAAAATGCTTTTCAGGCTCGGTGCCTATAGCTCAACCGGCTAAGGCACCAGCCACGTACACCTAAGGTGGTGGGTTCGAATCCCCAGCCCGGACCCGCCAAACAACAATGATGGCTGCAACCAAAAAATAGCCGGGCGTTGCGGCGGGCGCCTGTGGTCCCAGCTACTTGGGAGGCTGAGGCAGGAGACTCGCTTGAGCCCAGGAGTTGGAGGTTGCTGTGAGCTGTAATGCCACAGCACTCTGCCCAGAGGGACAGCTTGAGGCTCTGTCTCAAAAAAAAAAATGCTTTTCAAATTTTGAGTTTTAAGAAACCCACAATAGCCAACATAGCTAGTCTTACTAATCACCTAGGTAGTGAACATGTCATTCATAAGATAAAAGAGATCCTATAGAACACTATTCTTCAATCTGTAGCCACGAAACTCACTGGGTCTTGAAATCCACTTATTGATGAATAACCAGCAATTTTAATAGAGAAAAAATTAAGGATCACAGAAAACTGTATCTAAGTAATCCTAAACTTGTTTCAGTTGTTTGTGTATAGCAGATTACAATGTAAAATGTCTTTCCTTCCTTCCTTTTTTTTTTGTTTTTGAGAGTGTCTCACTCTGTGCTCTGGGTAGAATGCCCTGGCGTCATAGCTTACAGCAACCTCAAACTCTTGGGCTCAAGCTATCCTTTTGTCTTAGCCTCCTTAATAGCTGGGACTACAAATACCCGCCACAACACCCAGCTAGTTTTTTGTTTTTTATCCCTCTTTTTAGTACAGACAGGGACTTGCTCTTGCTCAGGCTGGTCTCAAACTCTTGAGCTGAAGCAACCAATCCACTTGCAGTGGCCTCCCAGAGTGCTAAGATTACAGGGATCAGTGTGCTTAGGCCCCCTTTTTGAGACTGTCTTATTTCTGTCACCCCAGGTTGAATGCAGTGATATTATACTGATGTCATCACTTCAACCTCATACTACTGGGTTCAAGCAATTTTCCTGCCTCAGCCTCCCAAGTAGCTGGGACTATAGGCTCTAAACATAAAGCTCAGCTGAATTTTTTCTACTTTTCGGAGAGATGGGGTCTTGCACAATTGTTCAGGCTGGTCTTCTGAGCTTAAGAGATTCTTCTGTCTTGGCCTCCCAGAGTGCTAGGATCACTGGAACAAACCACTGCACCTGGCCATAAAATGTTATTTTTTATATCAAAAAAGTCTGAGAGCCATTGCTTTAGAATAAAAAGATTAAAAAGAGACTTCTAAAGTAGTCTCTGGTTTTACCTTTACAAAAAATGACAGTCAATAACCTGTGTATAGTCACAAAAGATTGACGTCTTTCCTATTTTGTCTGAATTTAAAAAACAAATCACTTTTTCCAAGTTTAAGCATTCACAGAGCCTATTAAAGTTTGATGGTAGTGGTGGTAGGAGGGAGAAAATTCAGTGGTACCTAGAATATTGTACGTACTAGAGCTAATGGACAATGAAATCCAACCTTTAGTTTGTATCCTGTCAACAAATCTCCCTAGAAAGGAATGACTAAGAACCTCTCCAAAGCAGCCTGTGCTAAAGAACTCCAATAACAGTTCTTTACGATGACATGGAACCTCCCTCTAATGTCTACTCATTGGTTCTACCTATTCTACCTCCTGGAACTAGGGTTCCTTTGAACATTTACTCATGATCTATTTCAAGTACCCTCTTCATGCATGAGTTAGTGGCTTTCCTCCATACCACTTTCGATTTAGTAAAGTCTACCAAGCAGTGCCAGAACTAAATGTAATATTTAAAAAAACGGGAGTGGGGAGTAGATCAGAATTAAGACCTTCCTTTTCCTATTTTACTCTATACTTCTAATACAATCCAAGATCTCAGTTGCCTTTTGGGCTGTTCCATCATTCAGTAGAATTCAAACTGCAATTCCAATGACTAAAACTTCCTTTTCCATAATCTAAAAACTTTTGGTATCCTAACCCTTTCATCTCAACATATTATTTACCTTTCCCAACTTCACGTCATCTGTAAATTTAATCAGCACACCATCAGGATCCTCATCCATATTATTAGTAAAAAAGTCAAGACAACAGCCCTTTAAGGAACCAGTGGGAATACTGTGAGGCTGAGGCAGATGGATTGCTTAAGCTCAGGAGTTCAAGACCAGCCTGAGCCAGAGTGAGATTCCAACTCTAAAAATAGTGGGCATTGTGGTGAGACCCTGTAGCCCCAGCTACTCAGGAGGCTGAAGCAAGAGAATCACTAAAGCCTAAGAGTTTGAGGTTGCTGTAAGATATGACACCATGGCACTTAGAGGGTAGCAGTGAGACCATGTCTTAAAAAAAGGAACCAGTGAAAATAGTGTTCCAGGACAGGATGAGATCAATCTATTAGTCAGCCCTCCCCAGGTCTGGCTACTGAGCAAAAGTCCATTACAATGAACTATTATTCTGCCAATATTTCTTCATCTTATTTACAAATACCTCATGTGCAGCTCTCTCAAAATTCTTATTGAAATAAAAATCCAGTATTTTCACAAAATTCTTTTGCTCTAATAAACTTTTTAAAAAGTAAATGAGTTCATTTAAATCAGTGGTACTTAAGACTTTTTGGGGATAAACAGTTTTTTGTTCAAACAAAATCTTTACAGGAGCCATAAAATAAAATACAGCTAATTAAGGGGCACCCATAGCTCATTGGGTAGGGCGCTGGTCACATACACCCAAGCTGGCGGGTTTGAACCCAGCCTGGGCCAGCTAAACAACAATGACAACTGCAACAAAAAAATAGCTAGGCATTTATGGTGGGCGCTTGTAGTTCCAGCTACTTGAGAGGCTGAGGCAAGAGAATCACTTAAGCCCAGGAGTTTGAGGTTGCTGTGAGCTATGACCACACAGCACTCCACTGAGGGCGACAAAGTGAGACTCTGTCTCAAAAAACAAACAGCTAATTAAAAGTATACATTTTAAGAGTATACACTTATAACATCACATTTAAAAAACTATTTCATTATAGACTTTTCCAACTTGTATTCTGGTTTCCTGGTCAATTCAATATTACAAGTATTACCATCCTTTTAACCTTCAAAATGAATATTAACATGTTAAAAGCTTTGAAAGTGCCACATGAATCAAATGTTTAAGATATCTCTAAAAAGGGTGGCACCTGTGGCTCAAAGGAGTAGGGTGCAGGCCCCATATGCTAGAGGTGGCAGGTTCAAACCCAGCCCCGGCCAAAAACTGCAAAAATACCCCCCAAAACAAACAAACAAAACACCAAAAACCAAAAACCAAAGATATCCCTAAAAGCCAGCATTATGAAGACTACTGATTTATGAAGACAAATTTTTTGGTGAGTCCATGACTTTTATTATTTTATTAATAATTACAACAGTAGTTATTTTAGCTGTGCCACTTTGCCTAAATTCTCATTTAATTTTAACCTGAGGAGCTAATTAACATGATTTTAATTAGCCCTTAGGCTAAAAAAAGTAGAAATAAGATACTTTACCCACAAGCCATTAAACGCTAATGACAATTTTTCAATCCAACTCCTTCAAACTATCGATTTGGTCTTTCAAATCTTTCTTTCTTTTTTTTTTTTTTTAAAGAATCATCTTTTTTTTTTTGGCCAGGGCTGGGTTTGAACCCACCACCTCCAGCACATAGGGCTGGCGCCTTACTCCTTTGAGCCGCTGGCGCTGCCCCAAACCTTTTCTTAAGGGTCTGCAAACATACTCTTCCAAAGAACTTATGCCATTAAAGTCACACTGCATATCAGCTATTTGCCTCCGTTTAAAACCTGGGACATTTACTTCCCTCCACTCTTCTACCCCTCAAAGATGATTAAGAAACTTCATATGCCAGATTTTCTCAGGATATAAAAATGTTTGTTCATTGAGAGCAGAATGCCTGAACTGAATACAGGGTAATTTCTTAGAATTGCTTCACTTATGTTGATCTTCAAGTTTCTTCTGCCTAAGACATACTACTTTTTTTTTTTAGCCACTGTTATGTACATTTTAAATATAAAATTCAAAACAAAGTCATAAGATATAAGAAAGCAAAAAAGATCAGGAAAATTACAGGAAAGAGCTTCTAAGTTTTTGAAATGGCAGAAGTTTCTAACTTCTGCAGAAAACTGAGGGGAAGACAGAGGATAAAGGTATTCTGACTGATGAGCTGGACTCATATACTAGATAAATGTTGCAATCTCCTACTTTTTTTTTTGACACAGCACTCCTTACTTAACATTCAAGTTATTTTACTTTTATGATTTACTATATATTCATCTCTACCATGTAAGAAAATATTTCCTTTTAAAGTTACAAAGTTCAGTGAGTTTAATAAGTAATTGATAAATAAAATTGCCTAGAAGAGGCCTGGTAGGGGTGGCTGACGCCTGTAATCCTAGCACTCTGGGAGGCTGAGGTGGGTGGATCACCTGAGCTCAGGAGTTCAAGACCAGCCTGAGCAAGAGTAAGACCCCATCTCTAATAATAATAGAAACACTAACTGGCTGTAGTGGTGGTGGGTGCCTGTAGTCCCAGCTACTCAGAAGGCTGAGGCAAGAGGATCACTTGAGCCCAAGAGTTTGAGGTTGCTGTGAGCTATGATGGATGCCACGGCATTCTACCGAGGACAACAAGACTGAGACTCTGTCTAAAAAAAAAAAAAATTCCTAGATTTTTTCTGGGCAGAAGTTTAGTGCAAAACCTATGCAACTGGGGACAGAGAAATTGCAAACAGGCTAGACTAAAGGGGTCTCAGCTGTGCAATTACCGAGTCAAGTCCCAGTCGGCAACAAAGGGTCTTAGAAATCTCAGTGGTTATCTTCTAAACTGTAACCCAATCACAAGGAACAAACCTAGAATCTGACAAAGTTAGGTTTATTGACTCTTTAAGGCAGAGAAATACATCATAGAAGTTTGAGGAATCTCACATAACAAAAAAAATCATAGGATTTGGGGGAAGGTTAGAAATAAGGTATTAATAATGAAGCAGTGTCTTAATAGACTCTGGCTTTGTGTTACAGGGGTCAACATCAGATTTGGACTGCAGAGTGGGCAAGAAATTAAGGTAGATATAGAAATTTTGTGGGTAACAACCCCCTATCTAAAGCTCTGAAATTACAAATCAAGCCTAGTTCTTTGTGCCAAAATGACTTTAGAGCTTCATTCTAATTGAAATAATTCCAAACAGTGAAGTTTCTGATAGTCTTTGATCTTGGGGAACCAAAATTCTCTATAGGAAAGCAGCAGTCACTGGGTGGTGGTGATGAATCTTATATAGCTGTGGCATGTCCATGGAAGACAGGTATTATCTTAGCCCAAAAATAGCAGGGTGGACTTTTACTTTCTCAGCCAAGCAAATTTTTAGTTTTTCAAGTAGTTCATCTTCTAGGTCATTTTATCTTGATAGATAAAGGCTTCTACACTTCAACCAAAGGTAGCTGGAAAGGGAATCTCCCTGAAAATCACCTTGCTTCCCAGACAACAGAACAGGTACACTATTAAAAAACAGATAAGCACTAAGCACCTGAAAAATTGCAATACCTAGTTGAAATACTCTTTGGCAGCCTGTGGTTCTATTATTTAAGACATTTCAAGGACCTATAATTTTAACTAGTTATTTTAAAACATGGCAACACAACCCTGTAACAATCAGTTCTAGATCCTAAAATCTAGATAGTAATAAATTTTTCACAACAAAAGGATGCTCACTTTGACCAAAGTGGTCCTGTGCTAAATCAAAGATTTCCTTCTATTGTGTGCAGCGTGTGAGTTTTCTAGGTACTGTCTCTAGTCTCAGTCAAAAAAGCTACTTTTGAACTGAGAGAAATGAGGTCACATTTCTCTTTGCAGCTATTTTTTAAAAAGGCAAATTTAACATTTTTCAGAATGCTCAATACCTTTAAGTTCAAGTAACCAAAGACTGCAAAGCAACTCATTTGGCTATGTAGACTGTAAATTATACAACTCCAGAGGAACAACATTCACATGGACTACAACGTGGACAGTATGCCAGAGCTAGTCATGCAGCACGGTGACCTTGTTTTATAATTCTGGGACAAACAGATCAAAAACTCAAAAAACCAAAACTCTTATTCAAAATTAGTTTTGTTTCTTAATGAGTGGTCTTTTTAGAGCTGGAAGAAACCAATAAGAGAAAGCCTTGAAACTATTAAGTGCTTTGTTAAGTGCAAGGTACTATTATTCTAGTGGAGTTCAACATCTCCCATTATTAGTATAAACTTTTAGGAGGCTGAAACCCAAGTGTCCTGATAGTCTGGGTTTCTTCTGCTGTGCCAGGCTACCTCCCCTGAAAAATTAGTTTTATCAGAAATTGAGACTTAAAACACTAAAAACTCAACCACTTACCTTAAGTCTGTAACTTCTGCAAGTTATATCACCTCCTAATTTTAATTTCCTTCTATTTTTAATGCATTAATACAAGCTTTAAGACAGGCCAACATTTTTAAAATGCCATAGTTTCTCTTAGTCTTTTAATCCTGGGACCAACCTTGAGAACATATGCTTTTAATACAGTAAGTCTTCACTTAAACTGCCATCAACAGGCTCTTGGAAATCTCAACTTTAAATGAAGCATATGATGAGACCAATTTCTCACCGTTATAACAAAATGGCCTTATTAGGGAACCTGCTGTACATTATTTCACTTGAAGCTGAAGGTACAAAGCACCTACAGATAACATTGAGGACTTAACTGTACTCACTGGCTTCAGTTAGCCAAGTTTGTTTAGCATTTTTACTTCAATTTTTATGTAAAATGAGCTGTAAATCTCTTTGTCCTTTAGGTGGCTTCAGAATCTATTCACTTAGGGGAAAATGCCATCATTTTATAAAATGTATAAACATACAGTCCCAACACCGCCCCGCCCCGATTCACAGTAAATATTTCATTAGTTTTTCTTCCTGTCAGGGGTTACCTTCCTTTAATCCCTTTGTTATCATTTATTCCTCTCCCCCAAATTGTTTCCTCATTTCCTTGCCTCCCCAAAAGCTCACCTTAAAATTTAGTCCTCTCCACAAAAGACCTATTATGAATTAATGAATCATAACACCCCTACCCCAGAAGACAAAGTGTGCTACCACCAAGACAATGAGTAATACCCTGCCTGTGCCAGGGTCACATGGGAAAGACTGCACTGGCTTTGGGCTGTCCACACTAGGAGTCAAATTCCTGCTTCATCTCTTAATAGTTAGGTAAACTATGTCAGTTATTTTATCTACCCAAGCTTAGGCATCACATATGAAATGGGGACTAAATGTACCTTGCTTTAAGAATTTTTACATGATTTTGAAATACAGTAGAACCCCTGTAAATTGATCACCCAAGAGACTGTAACAAATTGGTCAACATGAGGAACTAGGGCCTTAGTACACGCGGTACATGTCCAGTCTAGAAAATTTTAGGTTAAAGAGGTGGTCGAGGCGGTCGCTTGGCGCCTGTAGCTTAGTGGTTAGGGCACTGGCCACATACATTGGGGCTGGCGGGTTTGAACCCGGCTTAGGCCTGCTAAAAAAGACAACTACAACAAAAAAATAGCCAGGCGTTGTGGTGGGTGCCTGTAGTCCCAGGTCCTCAGGAGGCTGAGGTAAGAGAATCGCTTAAGTCTGAGAGTTTGAGGTTGCTGCGAACTGCAGCGCCAGGGCACTCTACCAAGGGTGACATAATAAGACTCTTGTCTCCAAAAAAGAGGTGGTCAACTGTGGAGGTTCTACTGTACACATAAAGTACCTGGCAGAATATTTGGCAACCAAGGGTTGCTCAATGATAACTCTAGTTTTGGAAGTGATTGTGTTTTTCTTCCAACTTACACTACTAACGGCCCACAATTCCCAATCCACAATTTAGAAATGAAAAAACTTCTGAAAATACTTGACCTAAATGTTAGGCTTCTGAGTCTTTATTGTGAAAATTCCTAAGTCTCACTAGACAAATCAATTAGTTTAATTATAGGAGTACCACTCTAGACTAATGATATAGCACTGTATAGTACATGCATCATTCATTACCTTTTGGGAATTCAGAATTTTTAAAAAATTTTCAAACATATATATGGGAAGTTTCAAAGATGCTGCCCAAAGGAAAAGTTGGTTCTGGAAAAAATGAAGGGGAAGCAGCTCTGGAGTGGAAGTTCTGACAGGTGGCTTAGGGTTCCAAAGGTGGTGACAAGGTAAGACACATTCTAGTAAAAAACAGGGCAAGATCACGGAAGCCATGCAAAAGTTAAAGTCTGGAATGAGATTCAGCAAAGTGGCTGAACAATATAGTGAACATAAAACCAGGGAGCCAGCTACTTGGTTGGATGACCAGAGGGTCCACAGTAGGACCCTTTCAAGCAGCAGTGTTTATATTTGCCTCGCCGTGTTGATGGATAAACCCATGTTTACAGACCTACCAGTTAAGATAAAATTTAGATGTATTATTATGGCTGAAGGGAAAAAAATTCACATGCAAAACTGAAAAAAAAATGGCCCCAGTGGTTTTAAGCTAGGAACATGGACTTCCACATTCTCTGTGGAATCAAATACTGTAAACATAAATTTAGTAGAAAAGGGAATAGCTAAGATTCATGCAATCTAAATTTAGGTCTGCTATTATCTCTACACTTTGATTCCTTGAGATTCAAAGCCATCCATCACTGGTAAACTGAAGGAACTGGACTTAGTCTCTGAAGTTTCTTCGTGTTTATCTAATTTTTGTTGCCTAGGTTTAAGTATAGTGGCGTCAGTCTAGCTCACAGCTACCTCAAACTCCTGGGTTCAAAACATCCTCCTGCCTCAGCCTCCTGAGTAGCTGGGACTACAGGTCCATGCCTCCATACTTGGCTACTTTCTTCTATTTTTAGTAGAGACTGCCTCACTCTTGCTCAGGCTGGTCTTAAATCTTGAGCTCAAGTGATCCTCCTGCCTCGGCCTCCCAGAGTACCAGGATTACAGATGTGACCCACCGTGCACAGCCAATCAACATTGCATTATAATTTTTAGCTTAATTACATGTTATGTTGAGCAAAAGTAATGTTCTTATTAAATTAACTTCCCTATTATTCAAGCACTGTACATTATGTGAGAGATCTGTGATGGCAAAGTTTACATAAAGGATCATCTTTTTAGAGGAAAGTGATATGTAAGTAATGAAATGTATACATCCAAGGTTAACAAGTCACACCTCTTACACACACACACACACCTGTGCGTGCACCTGGGAATAAAGAATAAGGGATATAATGAACCAGGATCATCTACAACCATATTCTCTAGGACACTAAACTTCAGTGTCTTTCTGTGCATACTTGATAACAAATTCTAAGCTACCCTGAATTTAAGGATTCTAGATTTCTCCTTTCGCTGTGTTCTTGAAACTAATGTTTTGGTGAAAGAATACTAATATTCAGAATCCAAACACATCCCAAACTCTTTTAAAAAGAAAGCAACCTGGAATTCTGGGAAAGGTTAATTATGCATAGTAAACATGACAAAATAATTTTATGTCAACCTGTAAGAGCCTATGCTTTTACATCTAAATTTTCAATAGTAAAGGATTTTTGTAATCTCAGGTATTAATAAAAAGACATTGTGTATGCTTACATTTCAAAGAGGTGCAAAGAAATTGATCTTAGCTACCTGATCATTTTCAAAAAGGAGGGGGACTTCTGGAGAGTACACCAAAGCTGAATTTCAAGAAACCTGGTTTCCTTCTTTTCTAAGCACGTCAGTTAATCTGAGCTTTCTTTCTCATCTTTTGCAAGTAATGGCATTTTCCTTCCTCATAAGAATAACAGACATAAAAAAACTTTTGATTAACATTAATAACATTAATATTTATCAGGCAGAAAGTAAAGTGACTCCTGGGGTGGGTTGGGAGGGTATGAGCAAGGACTGAGATTTAAGAAATTTACATTCTAGCCCAACCTTGGCACCTGCTAGTATGTGATGTAAGGCACTTCACTCACCCAGGTCCCCATTTAAATCTTGTAAACGGAGTTTGCCTAAACTTCTTTCTAGCTCCAAGACTGGAATTTTTTTTTTTTTTTGAGACAGGGCCTCAAGCTGTTCCCCTGGGTAGAGTGCCGTAGCATCACAGCTCACAGCAACCTCCAACTCCTGAGCTCAAGTGAGTCTCCTGCCTCAGCCTCCCAAGTAGCTGGGACCACAGGCACCCGCCACCTTAGGTGTATGTGGCTGGCACCTTAGTCACTTGAGCCAGAGGCGCTGAGCCTCAAGAGTGTAATTTTAAGCTATTTATTTGAAGCTAAGGTCTAAAATATTTGAGCTGTCATTTACAAGCCAGACACTGTATAAAGTAAATATAGCAATCGTGTATGAACTAAGTTATTTAGATATAATGTACTAGACATGCCAATAAGTCTCTCATACTATTCATTTGCAAATTGATGTCAAGGCACCACTAGTACATTTCTAAATGTTCAGGTTCATATAAAATAAAGATGAGTATTTACAGTAAAAATGAGAACCAGAAAAATAACCAAATTATACACAGGCCTAAGGGCAGAAATATATCCCAGAAGATATGCTGTGACCCTGCATTTTCTCTAACATGTTTTTTTTTTTTTTTAAAACAAGGCTTGTCATTTTAAAATCAGGTCAATGTCTATCACTATTTTTTGGTTAAAGGTCCTAAGGTAATGTTCTCCAATTATACTCTGAAGCAGTAGCATTTCCCTAAGTCAAGACTTTTCAATTGCAAAATTTAACAAACCACTAAACTCAAGTTTGGTTATTTCTGCTTTACCATTGATCATGAATATATATTTTTATTGGTCATGAATATATTAACATATCTTAAAATATAGTTACAAAGAAACTTTATGACTAAAACATAAGAAAACTTACTCTGAAATAATTTTAAAATGACACAACAAAAAGCCCACAATATATTAACTTCACTCTTTAATTAGGGGCAATAAGTTAAAGTTATTTTTAACAACATATTAAGAAAAAAATTGTGCAGAACTCCCAATGCCTCAAAAAAACCCAGAGAGAATGTATCTGATATATTCATCCCCACATGGTAAAATTAAAAATCCAAATTTTCCCCTAAATAAAGTTCTGTTCGTGTTTCAATATCTTTATCTGAGAAAACAAATTCACACAGATAAGGAAGTCACTATAATAAAGTCATCAAAACTCAGTGAACTGAAGTTTGAAAAGTAGAGAAAAATAATCTAAATTAATCACACAGTAATTACTTCCAAGAGACAAAAGACCCAATTCAGATAAAAGAAATCTTTATTATTATATTGACTATTATACCTCATTCTACAGAAAGTATTCGACCTGAGTTAACGGGATACTTTGGTCAAGTTGTATGCCAAAAAAATTACCCAGAATATAATCTGAAATAACTATTCAGACTCCTTGCCAGAAAAACTTTCCCAGTGGAGACTGCGGGTTATTAGAGATGCGAGTTGAAATAGAACGGCAGAAACGCTGTCAAGGAGCTAGCTCATTCTCCTCATTCCCACCCCTTGCATAGGAGGGGTATGCAGTCCCACACCACCCCCAGTTGGAGAAGGATGATCTCGACAGGAGTGAATGGTGTAGAACAATACCCCTTCCAGAGTCTCAAACCTTTTCTTTAAAACTCTAAGTCAAGATGCTACCATTTCCCACAAAACTTGGAATGAAGAATGGGAAACGACAACTGTTAAAACATTTAAAACTGAACCTTTATCTATTTATTCAGTAAACAGTATGCAAAGTAGGCAATTCCTTACATTAAAAGTATTTATTTGCAACAGCTCTCCTTTTTAAGAACAGATTGGTCTAAACCACACCCCTCCATAAATGGCACATTCCATACAATAGCCCGGAGGATGGCAAAGGGCGATTCCACCGAACGCTGAGGGAACAGCAAAGTTGTTCAAATTTTGATAATGAAGTCTAATGGTTAACAACTGAACCTAGTTTCTTTATTATTAAAGTCACTCAGGGAAGGGGAGGGTTACAAAAATATCCCGAGACCAGTACACGGTGAGAGCGGAAGGACCACACGGCATTTGGGCCGTGCTGTTAACCCGCGCCTCGCTGAGTACGGGCATTTCCCCGAGGAAGGACATTTCTAGTCGGGAGAGAAAAAGGGAACTTTGGGGTTAATTCTCTCAAAAGTCCGAGGTAAGGGAGAGGCAGCAGTCCTTAATTTTCCAGGATCCAGTCCCGAACTCTCACTTTTGCCCAAGGGGAAAAGAACGGGTCCCGCCCACGCCCGGCCTGATCCGGGAGGCGGGGCCTGCAGCGACCCGGGAGGATAGAGGCGGGGCCGGTGGCAACACTGCCCCTCCCCCCTTGCATGCAACACCCCGATCGGCCTGAGAAAGAGGGCTGAGTTCTCCCACCGCCACGCAAGTCGCCGAGGAAGGGGCAGTACGGATGCTGCCGCCCCTCCCCGCAGAAGGTGGGGAGCAGAAGTCCGCCGTCTCTCCTGTAGGCAATGAGGGGCCGGCCCCGAGGAGGTGGGGCCTACTTGGGGGCGCTGACTTCACACCCCTCCCCCTCCGGCCGCTCCGGGGTGTTCAGGGATACCCCGCCCGCTCCAAGTGAGGCGGGTGGGGGAGGCAGCAGAACAGACCAGAGCCTGCAGCGGCGCGGGGCGGGGAGGGAAGCGCGCACGGGCGCGCAGCCGCCACCCCCGCGCGCCAGCAAGGCCCCCCACGCTCAAGGGCGCGCGCGGGCCCCGAAAGGGAGGAGGCCGCGCGTGGCACTCAGAAGGGCCTACTCTAGCCTTCTGTCCACCACTCCTTCACCACTCACCCCCAACCCCCTCCAACCCGCTCCAGGCCTCGGACTCCGCACTGACCTGACAGGCCGCGACATGTTCGCTGTTGAAACAGGACCGAGTAGAGAAGCCAAAGACCAGGACCCCCCCCACCCCGCGCGCTTGGCGCCCCACCCCCCCCGAACTTCGGCCGATGGGGCCGCTGCCACCGAACCCCGAGCTGCTGGCTTTCCAAACTCCGCCGCTCCTTGGTTCAGGGCCCCTGGATCAGACGAGCCCCCCGCTCCCCCGTCTCTTCAAAATGGATGAATCAAACCAGCCGAAAATGCGCCAAAGCCGCCGTGCAACCAAACACACTAGTGTTTGTGCGCTCCGCCCCAACACGCCAGCTTATTGGCGACTTCTGCCAGATACGCCCAGCTCATTAGTCCATTTGAATCATCACGTCTCCCAGACCCCGCCCCACTCTCTGATAGGCTCCGCCTTCTCTGTGGGGGTCCTGTTAGTCAAGATGCTTTGAGAACGCACGGCCGCAAAACAAAAATGGTCGCCGCTCAGCCCGCCCCCTGGCTTCAACTCCAGAGTTGCAGATTCGTCTCATGTCGTATCTAGGAAGGACTAGAAAAAAAGATTTATATTGGGTTCAGCGCCACTCAGTGTTAGTTTAATAGTGTTTCATTTCCCCTCCCTTAATCACCTAGAAAATCTACTATTAGCAAAATCCGCGGGATAAGTAGCAGATTCGTCACTAAGGGGCTGCTACAGAATTGGAGGGAAATTTCTTCGGTTCAAAAAATTTGACCTTAAACCCTCAAACCCCTTACTTTGGCTACACACCCTCAAGGGCCCAACCATATTGTTGGAGTAGAGAGGCAGAATCATAATCAAGAAATATCTTCACCCCTGCTTCTCATTCTCCATGCTGAACCTTGAAATCAGCTTCACGGTCATTAAAGTCCCAGTCTCCAACATTACTATTTCATGAAGAGAAAGTCAGGTGTTCAATGATTAGTAGCACGGGCTTTGGGGCAACATCTGTTTTAGTTGGAACCCCAGGTCCAGCACTAAACAACTGTGTAACTTTCCTTGTCTGTGCCTCAGTTTTCTCACCTGTAAAATGGGAAACAATAGTACCTACCTCATAGGTTTATTAGGATTAAATGAGTTGGTATATCAAACGCCTGTAGGACAGTCTCTGGCTCAGTATAAACGGTATGTAAGAGTCTGTGAAATTCAATTTTTAAAAGACAACTGCATCCCTAGTTAGACGTGGATGGGGGTGGCTCAAGACTCTGTCAAGTCAGATAACTGAGGGTGACTCTAATCATTCCGTTTAAATCCATAAACATTTGTTGGATGCCTGCAACGAAGGATCACTATGGGAATAGCCAGTGCTTACCCTACCTTTATAAATAGACTTCAGTCCCTGCCACAGGCAAAGTGTTAATGACTGATTGAAGATACCGTCCTCAAACAGTAAACAACAACAAAATAAACCACTACTCTTGAAAAGTCTCTTCTTGTAAAATCTGGCTTCATTCAAAGAATAGCACAGTTCACCAGTGAGGCATTAAACAAGTTTTGTCTTTTGTCTCTTCCACATGCTGTATTCTCTCTTCCCTCAATGTTTTTTTTTAGATTGTGGTTTTAAAAATACATAATATAATTTTACCATCTTTTTTTTTTTGAGACAGAGTCTCACTTTGTCACCATTGGTAGAGTGCTATGGCTTCACAGATCACAGCAGTCTCAAACTCTTCGGCTTAAGTGATTCTCTTGCCTCAGCCTCCCAAGTAGCTGGAACTACAGGCACCCACCACAAAGCCTGGCTATTTTTTGTTGCAGTTGTCATTGTTTAGCTGGCCTGGGCTGGGTTTAAACCTGCCACCCTCTGTGTGTGTGGCTGGCACGGAGCCTAATTTTACCTTTTTTTTTTTTTTAAAGACAGAGCTTCACTCTGTTGCCCTGGGTAGAGTGCTATGGCATCATCATTGCTCAAGGCAACCTCAAACTCTTGGGCTCAAGTGATCCTCTTGCCTCAGCCTCCCTAGTAGCTGGGACTCCAGGCATCTGCTACCACACCCAGCTAGTTTTTCTATTTTTAGTAGACACATGGTCTTGCTCTTGCTCAGACTGGTCTCCAGCTCTTTCCTCAGCCTCCCAGAGTGCTAGGATTACAGGTGTGAGCCTCCATGCCTGTAACTCTTTTTTGGCCATTTTAACTCTTTTTGAAAAGCTTATTTTTATTATTTAACTTAAATTTTTTTTTTTTTAGAATCAGAATCTTATTCTGTTATTCAGGCTGGAGTGCAATGATGTGATCATAACTCATTGCTGTCTTGAGCACAAGCAATCCTTCCACCTTTGCCTCCCAAGTAGCTAGGACTACAGGAGCATGCCATAACACCCTGCTAATTAAAAAAAATATTTTTTGTAGAAATAAAATCTCACTATGTTGCCCTGGCTGGTCTCCAATTCCTGGGCTCAAGCAGTCCTCCTACCTTGGCCTGCCAAAGTGCTGGGATCACATGTGTCACTATACCCAGCCTTAACTGTTTTTAAAGGTACAGTTCTGTGGCATTAAAGACATTCATACTTTATACAGCCATCTCCACCATCCATCTCCAGAACTTTTTGAAATGAAACCCTGTACCTATTAAACATTAACTTTCCACTTGCCCTTCACTTCCCCAACCCCTGACAACTGTCACTCTACTTTCCGTCTCCATAAATTTGATTGCTTTAGGAATTTTTTTTTTTTTTGGCCAAGGCTGGGTTTGAAGCCGCCACCTCCGGCATATTGGGCCGGCGCCCTACCCTTTTGAGCCACAGGAGCCACCCGGTTTAGGAATTTCTTATAAGTGGGATCATACTTTTATGTATTTATATATGTATTATATGTATTTGTCCCTTTTTGATTGGCTTGTTTTATTTAGCCTAATGTCTTCCAAGTTTATCCATATTGTAGCAGGTGTCAAAAGGTCCTTTCTTTTAAAGGTGGAATATTTCATTACATGTATATGCCACATTTTGTTTATCCATTCATCTATCAATGAACACTTGAGTTGGCTGTGCGTGATCACTCAGGCCTGTAATTCTAGCACTTTGGGAGGCAGAGGCAGGTTGACTGCCTGAGCTGAGGAGTTTTGAGACCAGCCTAAGCAAAAGCCAGACCCTTTCTCTACTAAAAATAGAAAAACCAGCTGGGTGTCACTTTGGGCAGCTGTACTCCCAGCTACTTGGGAGGCTGAGGCAAGAGGATGACTTGCACCCCACAATTTGAGGTTGCTGTGAGCTATGACACACGGCACTCTACCCTAGGTTGACAGAGTGAGACTGTTTCCAAAAAAAAAAAAGAGAGAGAGAGAGAACGCTTAAGTTGCTTCTGGTTTACGGCTATTGTGAATGGTGCTGCTATACATAGGGGAATACAAATATATGTTTGAGTCCCTGCTTTTACTTATTTGGGCATATGTGTATACCCAGAAGTGGAACTGCTAGATGATGCAGCAATTCTGCTCAAAAAAAATTTTTTTTTGAGACAGAGTCTCACTTTGTCGCCCTTGGTAGAGTGCCATGGTGCCATATCTCACAGCAACCTCAAACTCTTGGGCTTAAGCAATTCTCCTGCTTCAGCCTCCCAAGTAGCTGGGACTGTAGGTGCCTGCCACAGTGCCTGGCTATTTTTTTTTTTTTTTCAAGAGAGGAGGTCTTGCTCTGGCTCAGACTGGTCTCAAACCTGTGAGCTCAGGCAATCCACCTGCCTCAGCCTCCCAGAGTGTTAGAATTACAGGCATGAGCCACCGTGTCTGGCCTAATTCTGCTTAATTTTTTGAGGACTTGCCACATGGATTCCCATATCGACTGTACCATTTTACACTCCAGCAATGTATAAGTGTTCCAGTTTCTCCACATATTTGCCAACACTCATTATTTTATTTTATTTAAGAGACAAGAAAAAAAAGGGAGAGAAAGAGAGAGAGAGACACACACATACACACACAAGGTTTTGCTCTGATGCCTAGCCTGGAGTATAGCGGTGCAATCGTAACTCATTGCAGCCTTAAATTCCCAGGCTCGAGCAATCCTGCCACCTCAGACTCCTAAGTAGCTGGGAGTATAGGGATGTACCACCATGCCTGGCTAATTTTTAAAACTTGTTTCGAGGGGCCAGGTCTCATTATGTTACCTACACTGGTCTCAAACTCCTGGCCTCAAGTGCCTTAGACTCTTAAGTTCCTGGGATTACAGATAGGAGCCACCACATCCAGTTCATTATTTTGTCTTTTTGATAATAGCCATTCTAATGAGTGTTCATATGTTTTGAGTAAGTGTATTATTGTCCATATTATTATCAGAATGCTAGTGCACATACTTGGGTGGTAGGTACAGTGATTGCCAAGTGGCTTTGTTGGTGGCTGTTTTATTAGGGCAAATTGCCTTTATGTTAATAAACGCCATTATTTGGTAGCATGAGATGAGGCAGAGGAATTCTTGTTATTCATTTATTAGGTAATGAATGGAACAGTCAACATGTGCAGGCAGCTGGAAAGTTCAGAATAGGTCTTCCCAGGCTTTGGCCTGATACTTTAGCTCAAGGCCAAGGGTAAGAGTCATATCCTACCTTTCTCTTCATTGCAGTTTCAGGTATTTTCCTTCCATTTGCTCATTTATTTACTCAGTATTTTCACTAACCCTGTCTCTGAAGAAGGAAATAACTTAGATTTGAACTTCTAGTTTACTTCTTAGTGGAAAGTACAGACCTGTGCTTATGAAAGCCAAGAGAACCTGGAATGTAATCTCCAAGGTCAGTTTCCTCTAGCCCATCCCCAAATGATCTGTCTTGTGTACCTGTCTCAACCACACCAGTTTGTTGGAAACAGGAGAAAAACACTAACCATATGATAGGTTAGATTTTAGAAACACCATATGATAACCCTGAAGGGACAATTTATGTACTTGAACTGTGAGAAACCATGAAAACAAAAGAGGCTCAGGAGACAGAAAATACAGTGATTTCTTTTCCCTGGAAGTAAAACCTAATGACCTTTTAACCCGGTGCTTATTTCCCCCCTGTGATTTTTAGTTGTATTTTGAGAAGGAGCTTTTTCCTTCTCCCCTGCATATGTTCAAGACAGTGAGAACTGGCGGGGCTGGGATAATAACACTGATGATTCTTCCATATCCCTAACAAAATCCTATTTCTATCAGGGGCTATGCTACAGCAGGTAGGAGTTTTATAACAATTTTTTCAGCACTTACTCTCTGCTGAGCACTTCAAGTACTGTCAACTCATGAAAGTCAGCCAACCGGGTCTAAAAACAGACACTGCTTCTCCTGACTAAAGGAGCGCAGAGGGCATTGCTCTTTGAAGACCCTCCCTAGAAGTTAAAGAAAACTTCTCCTAGCCTTTTAAATTTTTTGAAAAACTACCTCCAACGTGCTGGGTCTCTCTGCCTCACCATTCTAAAAGACAGGATAAGACAAAGATCTATGTGTCTTTGGTTAATCTCTCTACAATCCCAGAGGCTGAGTAGCCTGGTTGGAGATAGATCCGTGGTAAAAGAGGATGCTCTCTGCCTTGATTTTCTCCAGTGTATATATTTCTTTGCTCCAGACTGTCATAGTTTTCTCGACTTTGAAGAGTGTTAAGAGCTAAGCTTAGGTGAATTCCTGCTAAAAAATAACAAAAATGTACAACATGATATCCAGTTCAAATTGAAGATAAAAACCCAAAGACTAACACTTGCTGATTTGCCAGGCACCAATAAAATCCATAGAAAACCTGTTCTAGGAACATTGAAGGAAACACAATTTCATCTGTCTAATCCATTGAAAAATATTGTGATGCTATAAATAGGCCCTAAGGAGTAACAAAAAAAGTGCTAAGCTTCTAGTTAAGAATATTTCTTTTGGTGGGGTGTGGTGGCTCATGCCTGTAATCCCGACACTCTGGGAGGCTGAGGAGGGTGGATAGCCTGAGCTCAGGAGTTTGAGACTTGAGCAAGAGGGAGAGCTTGTCTCTAAAAAAATAGCCGGGCGTTGTAGTGGGCACCTGTAGTCCCAGCTACTTGGGAAGCTGAGGCAAGAGGATTACTTGAGCCCAAGAGTTTGAGGTTGCTGTGAGCTATGATGTCACAACACTCTACTGAGGGCAACAAGATGAGATTCTGTCTCAAAAAAAAAAAAAAAAAAGAATATCTGTCTCTCAGTTCTGTAATTTACTACCTAGGAGACCAGCAAATTTCAAATTCTCTGTGTCTCCCCTCTTTCATTTGTAAATTGGGGATGATTATATTGGCCCCTTACCCACTTGACAAGATGAGCACAATAGCAAGAAAATAGGGGGCTCACATGTGAATGTGGTTTTTATGCCATGAAGCATTGTGGGAGGTAGAACACGATCACACTGTCTTCATGAAAGGAAAATCCCAAACTTTAACAGTTGCTTTATTCCTCCAACCCAACACAGCTGTCCCTAAACCCTGGGAGGCTGTTAACAAAGACTGGCCACAGCTTATAGATGGAGAAAAGGGAGCAATGAGAAATGATGACAATCGGCTTGCAGTGCTGTGAATGTCCAAGTTGTCCCTCTTTCTCCACTACCTCCTAACTATCCCCAGGAGAATTCATCTACCCAACCCTGGCCAGGATGGGCAGGACCCCACCGACCAAGGCCAGCCTCTCTGTCCCTCTATGGGATTCAGGCCAGTATCCCTAACTTCCTGACAGACATTTCCCCTTAGATGTCTGCAAGTTCAAATCTATCTATGCCAAACAAGCCAGCTTTCTACTTCCATTCCTTTTCTGACTCCTCCATTTCTGTCAGCAGTATCATCCCCGCCCCCCCACTTGACTGAGGCATAATTGACAAAAATTGTATATATTTAAGTTGTACAGGTATTGTTTTGTATATATTACAAAATGTTTTGTATATATTACAAAAACCACAACCAAGCTAATTAACATACTTATCACCTCACATAGTTACCTTTGTTTCTTTTTTTTGAGACAGAGTCTCAAGCTGTCGCTCTGGGTAGAGTGCTGTGGTGTCATAGCTCACAGCAACCTCAAACTCTTGAGCTTAAGCAATTCCATTTTTATTTATCTATTTATTTAAAGAGACAGAGTCTCACTTTGTTGCCCTCAGGAGAGTGCCATGGCGCCACAGCTCATAGCAACCTCCAGCTCTTGGGCTTAGGTGATTCTCTTGACTCAGCCTCCCAAGTGGCTGGGACTACAGGCACCCGCCACAATGCCCAGCTATTTTTGTTGTTGTTGTTGCAGTTTGGCCAAAGGCTGGGTTTGAACCTGCCACCCTTGGTATATGGGGCCAGCGCCCTACTCACCGAGCCACAGGTGCCACCCTGCTTAAGCAATTCTCTTGCCTCAGCCTCCTAAGTGGCGGGGACTACAGGTGCCCACCACAACGCCCGGCTATTTTTAGAGATGGGGATTTGCTCTTGCTCAGGCTGATCTCAAACCTAAGCAAGAGCTCAGGCAATCCACCCGCCTTGGCCTCCCAGGGTGCTAGTATTAGAGGTGTGAGCCACTGTACCCTGCTATATCTTATTCTTAACTAGAGTCCCCACGCTGTACTTAAAGTCTGCAGAACTTAATCATCTTGTAACTGAAAGTGTGTATCCTCTTACCATTATCTCCCTATTTCCCCCACCACTTGACCTTCTACTCACTTTCTCTATGAGTTCAACTTCTTTGAAATTTTACATACTGGGTAAGTGGTCACATAGAATTTGTCTTCCTGTGTTTGGCTTATTTTAATTAGTATCATGTCCTACAGGTTGATCCATGTTGCAAGTGGCAAGATTTCCTTTTCTAAGACTGAGGAATATTGTTGTATATACACACACTACATTTTCTTTATCCACTTATCCTTTGACAGATAATTAGGTTGATTCCATGCCTTGGCTTACTGTGAATAATGCTGTGATGAATATGGAAGTGCAGATACCTTTTGAGGTGCTGGTTTCTTTTTCTTTGGCATATACTTGTAAATGGGATTGCTGGATCATATGGTGGTTCTAGTTTTACTTTTTTTGAGGAACGTCTATTTTGTTTTTCATAGTGACTGGACCAACTTATAATTCCACCAGTGTACAGTGGAATGACAATAAGTTCAAGGTCTGACAGTAAGTTCACAAACTCATCCTAGAAAAAGTTCTACATAGTTAATTGCTGAATATGACTATGGTCACCTTTGAAGTACTCCTCTTGGGAAGCTAGGCACTGATGACAGCACCTTTCAGAGCAATTTTGGAACTCTTTTTCTGGAATGGCCATCAGAGCTGTTGTTGTATTACCCTTGAGGTCCTAAATGTCATCAAAATGTCTTCTTTTCAATATTTCCTTTATCTTCAGGTAAAGAAAAAGTCATTGGGGGCCAGATCAGGTGAATAGGGAGGGTGTTCCAATATAGTTATTTGTTTACTAATGAAAAATTCCCTCATAGACAGTGCTATGTGAGCTGGTGCATCATTGTGATGCAAGATCCACTCCCTTCTCAGGCCAAGATTTTCAGTTAAGATTTTCCTGACTCTAGCGATGATTATTTGGTCTGCTGTGCTACTCAAAGTCAGCCCATGATTTTCTTTTTGCTCTTTTTTATTTTTAAATTTCAAATTAACGTGAGGTACAATTAGGTCACAATGCTTGCATTTGTTAGGTAAAGTCTCTGTTCAGCTGACAATTTTGGATGCACAGTTCTACAGACTGTCACAATGTTTTTGTCAGTTCTGCTCCTTACTGATTGCTCTGAATTCTCTTCATCACTGACACTTTTATTCCCCTCAGAAAAACATTTTTTTTTT
>NW_003852450.1:3401600-3415562 GCF_000181295.1 Otolemur garnettii | reverse complement strand
TGGGGATTCGAACCCGCCACCTTAGGTGTATGTGGCTGGCGCCTTAGCTGCTTGAGCCACAGGCACCGAGCCAGAAAAACATTTAATTCATTCGTACATTGCCATTTTCTTCATGGCATTATCCCCATAAACTTGGACCAACAAGTCCCTGATTTCACTTCCACTCTTGCCAAGTTTAACAAGAAAGTTAATGTTTGTTCGTTGCTCTAATTTAAGCTCTGACATTCTTGTGATGGCACACAAAAACACACAATAATGATGAATGCCATTCTGCAAGACACTGCTACATGTGACATGAACAAAGCTATGAGACACTGATCTACTAAGATTCTGAAATGTTATCAAGTTGTTTGTAAGCACACAGTGACAAGTTCATGTGCTTGTTAGGCCTTGTATAAAGGTTCCCTTTTCTCCAGATCCTCATCAACACCTGTTATCTTTTGACTTTTTGAAAACAGCCATCCCACAGGTGTGAGGTAACACTTCATTGCTGCTTTGATCGCATTTCCCTGATGACTAGTGATGTTGAGTGCTTTTTCATATACTTCTTGGCCATTTGTATGTCTTCTTTGGGAATATGTCTATTCAGGTCCTTTGTCCATTTTTAAACTGGGTTATTTGGAATTTTATTTTTTTGCTATTGAGTTACATGTGTTCCTTATATATTTTGGATATTAGTGCCCTGCTGCATTTGTCCCCAACCTTTTTTACACCAGGGACTTGTTTCATGGAAGATAATTTTTCCACAGATGGGGGTGGCAGTGGGTGGGACAGGAGGCAGAGTTCAGAAAGAGATGCTGTGCGGCCCAGTTCTTAACAGGCCATGAACAAGGCCATGGACTAGGACAAATCCTTGGCCCGGAAGTTGGGGAACACTTATTGGAAATATAGTTTGCAAATATTTTCTTCTATTTCACAGGTTGCCATTTAATTTTGTTGTTTTCTTCTCCATAGCTGCTTGATCTCAAATCCTGGTGCTACCAACTCTACCACCTCTCTAGTAGTCTTCAACATGGAAACTCCATAATTCATTTCATTTCTCAAATTCACTTGCCATTTGTATTGTCACCATTTATGCTTAAATTACTGTAAAAGCCTTTCTTCTTCTGTAATCTGTAATAGAAATGACAATACTGCCTTCCTAAAGCATATCACTCTTATCATTTTTATACTCAAATTTTCTTTTCTTTCTTTCTTTTTTTTTGAGTCCAACTATCACTCTGTCACCCCAGTAGAGTGTCACGGCATCATCATAGCTCACAGCAACCCAACTCCTGGGTGCAAGCAATCTTCTTGCCTCAGCTTCCCCAGTAGCTGGGACTATAGGCACCCACCACAATGCCCAGCTAATTTTTTTCTATTTTTAGTAGAGTTGGGATCTCACTTTTGCTCAGGCCGGTCTTGGACTCCTGAGCTCAAGCAAGACTTGGCACTCTCTACACTGAGACACAGTTCTTTACGTGTCCATCTGCTTTTTGAAATGCCCTTCCTGGATAGGAAATGTTTCTTCCTCCATCCAGCATCCCACATTCCTAATAAAGCACCTGGCACATGGTAGGTACACCACTATTGGTTAAATTAACAACCTAAACAACCTGCTAATACTCTTTCCAACCTTATTTCCCACTGCTCTACACATGAATCCTTTGGTATACTAGCTATTTCCAAAACCTGCATAAGAATTCGAAATTTCCTTTCTTTCCAACCTGAGATCTTCTCCTACCTCTTTTTCAATTTTTATCCATCTCAAAGCCTACTTCAAGGACTCTTTCTTGACCTTCTTCTTCTCTGAACATCTTTGACTTAGGTCTTTATTTCCCCTATAACTTCTATTGCATTACTGAATACATAAAAATTATGTAATCAAACGTGTTGTTTAAATACAAGCGCAATTATGTGAAAAAAATCTTTGCTTAAACAACTGAAAGCAATTTATTGAAATACAAATAGAGGTTTCATTTGGGTCATGGGCTCTGGCTGATTTGGATTTTTTTTTACTTCATTTTCCTTAACAAGCAGGGGTGTTTTGTTTAGTTTGAGAGTGTCTTGCTCTGTTGCCTAGGCTGGAATGCATGTCTCAGTGCAGCCTTGAACTCCTGGGGTCAAGTGATCTTCATGCCTCAGCCTCCCAAAGTGCTACAATTACAGTAGCACAGTGAGCCACTGTGCTTGGCCATGAGCAAGCTTTAAATCTTTTGTTATAAAAGTATTAGAAAACTGGCATACCTATTTAATAAGTTGTTCTGTTTCTGCCATCTTGAAAACTTGTTAAGTGACAAAACTTAAAAAATTCCACCATCATAGGAGACACACACTAAAAGGAGGCAGTGTAGTATAGGAAAGGATCCAGTTTCTGGAGTAATACTGCTTAGGGTTTAAAAAAAATCATAGTTTTGCCACTTGCTAGCTGTCTAACCTTGAGCAAACTCTCAATTTGTTGTTCCTTAGTTTTCCCCTACATTTATCTGACAGAGTCATTGTGAAAATAAAAATAACCCATGTGAGGTGCTTAGGAAAGTACTTGGTTTATAGCAAACACTCAGATTAACATCAGATACGGGCAGCAACAGTTAAAAATGGAATGGCTGTTAAAATCACTGCACTTGCAAACAGAAAAACTGTATTTAAAATTAAACGGTTGTTTCTGTATTTGGGTTGCCATATCTTGGTAAGTGGAACTTGTCAATTGAATAGTTGGGGATACATTTGCACTGGACGCTATTCAAACTGCACCTAATCTGGCCCCATATTTAATTACATACGTCTCTACTCCACACGTGAACATGTTCTCAAAAGCTATCTAACACAAATCAAGACTTTCAAACCCTAAAGGGCTCAGTTCTGTTTCACTAAGTGTCTGGGCTTATTTTCTAAAATAGGGTTTTCAGGCCAAATGTTTCCCAGAAACCTAAGTGACAGAATGGAGATGCGGAATTAGAAGACTTGCAGTTATGTCTTGGCTTTGTTACAAATTCAACCGACTGCTTTTCAGTCAGTCAAATTTTGAGACATTTGTTCCGTGAAACATAAAATGAGAAGAGCTGCTTGTTTTCTTATTTCAAAGATGGTGTACGAGGTGTATACAACTCACATATCTGAGGGAAGATACTGATGTTCAGTGCTACTGGGCTCATATGATCAATTATAAAATACCTCGTATCTCCTTCTTCTACCTGCTTTCTCCTCTTTATTCCCATTAACATGTAATTTATTCCTAATTGAGTGCACTGTAACTTAAATGTGAATCAAATTAGAGTATGAAGAAAAGGAACCAAAACAGGACCTACCATTCAGTAAGTAATATTAGAGCGTGTGATAGCTAATTCTTGTGTCAGTTTGTCTAGGCCACGAGGTGCCTAGTTATTTGGTCAAATATTATTCTGGATGTTTCTGTGAGGATGTTTTTGGATGAGATTAGCATTTAAATTGGCAGACTGAATAAAACAGATTGCCCTCCCTAATGTGGGTAGGCCTCATCCCATCAGTGGAAGCCCTGAGTAGAACAAAAGACTATCTTCCCCAAGTGATAGATTCTCCAGCCTGATGACCTCTGAACTGGAGTTTTGGCTCTTTTAGCCTACCACCCTTTGGAACTAAACTCAGCTCTGCAGATTTTGGACTTACCAGCCTTCATAATTGTGTGAGCCAATTCCTTATAATAAATTTATATATTTATATATCTCCATATATCTTATATATATTTATATCTATCTATATCTCCTTTTGGTGCTGTTTTTCTGGAGAACCCTAATATAGAACAATATTATTATACTGAATCTGCAGATAAACTTGAGAGGATTCAGATCATGCTTGGAAAGAAAGGTAGGGTTTTTCTGACAACAAAGGCCATATAGTCTATATCAGTGGTTCTCAACCTTCCTAATGTCACGACCCACAGGTTGAGAACTGCTGGTCTATATGTATATTCTGAAACCTCTGGTATTTATGGCTGAATCAAAAATATGCATAGAGTTCTTTCTAACATACACCCTTTTCTAGTGACTTCCTAGCATTCATTTGGCTTTATTAGATGAGTCACTTACACAGCTGAGAAACTTCCTGTATATAGTGAGTCAAGAGGGATGGAGGAGACAAGGGCACTGAAGTTTTTTCCTTGGGTAATTTGGTCACTGGATTTCATGGCATTTCATGGAAAATTTTTCATCCTTTAACCACAGCCTTAGATCATGTCAAAAGCAGGCCACTGTCTACAAAAGGACAAGGATAGGCAAGAAAAGCCTCATGTTAGACAGTGTCCTGAGGACAGAAGACAGATCACCTAAAGAAAAAAGTTAAATCTGGAGATAACAGGAAAAAGTGAGGAGCTCAATTATACCACTAGTGATAGCTAGAGAAGGTGAATTAGGGAAATCACCTTGGAATAATTTGAGCTCAATAGTAGTGATAAAGCAGCAAATCCTTATTTACTGATAATTGGCCTTGCCTGACCTATAGTCCCCTCCCTTGCCTGCACCACTGGACTTATTTGGTCACTCAGCTTCTATTCAAAGACAAAGGCCAGGACATTTACTACCCAAGAGCTGTGTTCTCAGCCCTCCATTGGGTTTCTCTGAACACCCTGTAGGGAATTATGTTTTCTTTTTGGCCAAAGACCAACTCAAGTGGTTGGAGGAGCATCTTGTCTCAAATACAGAATCATCTCTAGGAAAGGGCTACGATAATATCCATGTTCCAAATAACTTTACCAAACGGGTAGCATCCAAATGATAAGACCTAATTATTTTTAGTATAATCATACTTCCATTAATGTAAATATTTTATTTTTCCTCATATTAACTGCTTCACTTTACTGATAAGAGCATAGAGAAGAATCAGTTATATTTCAATTCCTTTTAAAATTAGTTTCAGGCCCGTAATGTTCACCAATTGGAAGACGAAATTCAGAATGCTTGAAGAAGCAGGTAAATCCTGAGTCAGCAAATGGGAAAAGAAAGTATATTTAATTTTTACAAAAGTCCACATCTCCAAGCAGTATTTGGGATGTTACATCAAGTGCGTATTTGGTACTAGGCAGCTGGATCTAAGCAATTGATACTAGTAAATTAACAGATAAACAGAATATTTATCTTTATTTTAAAAGAAGGCTTTTTAAAAATAAAGTCTATGTTTCTACAATATTCTTGAACTATCAGTATAGAATAGTACTTTTACAAACTCACATTAAAGGCCAACGACTACCATAAATACCACTTGGTCCCCATTTATTTTGTGATTTTTGCTAGGATTCAAGCCAATGGAAAAGAAACTATTTCTTCACATACATGAAATTTGCTTCACTATTTTTTTCAGAATCATTTTAACCAAAAATCTGCCTAAAAATGGCAATACGTTAGAGAACTAGAAGGTCTCAAAAGACTGCAGTTATAATACCTGGCATTAAGAAAACAACCACCACTGAAGGCTTGGCCCCCTTTTCTCTGATATTTGGCCTCTGATTTCTGTCTTAGGACAGCAATTTTCAAAGTCTGGTGGTGAGTTTTAGGATTATGGAAAGCTAACAGAGCATACAGAAGGCCAGGATCATTTAAATAGGAATGGTCTCAGTTTCTATATATTTATATATTTTTTTGAGACAGGGTCTCACTCTATTGCCCAGGCTAGAGTAGGGGTATCACCACAGCTCACTGCAACCTCAAACTTCTGCCTTAAGCGATCCTTCTGCCCCAGCATCCCGAGTAGCTGGAACTACAGGCATGCCAACATGCCCAGCTAATTTTTAAATTTTTTGTTGATATGGGGTCTTGCTAAGAGGCGCAGGCTGATCTTGAACTTCTGGCATCAAGCAGTCCTCCCACCATTACCTCCCAAAGTTCTAGAATTATAGGCATAAGCCACCAGGCTTGACTGGGTCTCTGGATCTTAACCAAGTTTTCCAGCAAGTTTCCAAACCAGGCTGATCAGAATTACCTAGGAAACTTTGAGAACACCGCCCACTACATTCTGAGACTTCATTCCTAGAAATTTTGATTCAGCAGGTTTGAAGTTGGGAACCCCCCCCCCCCAAATTTTAAAACAATTTTTAAAATTTTAACAAATTTCCCAGGTAGTTTTGATCAGACAGATTTGGGAGCTACTGACTAAGGACACTTATTTATAGTCTATCAAAAACTTCAGGTCTCTAAGGATATTCATAACTCTGGGTAGTTATAAATTATGAGCCTAGAGAGAATTTAGCCAATTAAACTGCCAACAAGTGATTTGATACTAAAAATCCTGCCCAATTTAGTAGTTAAATTACCTAATGATTTTCTGTCTATTCACTCTCCTCCCCTAGAGCAAGGCCTGCATGTAATATTTGCTTCCTACAGCTAAGTCCTCATAAAGTTGCTCTGGTAAATTCTCTGTTAACAGCTCCCTTTTCCTGTTCCATTCAGATTCCCAAAGCTGCAAAGAACAGACTTACTTCAGAGTCCCAGCAGCATTATGCATTAAGACATCAACCCAGAAACCTGCAAACCCACTCCAGTGGTGGGGAGACACCAGACAACTCTAATATGAGTGTTAAGTTCTTTGTGGAAGAAAATGCTCTCATTGTACAAAATCGTTTAAAACCTTGACTATTCTTGAAGCAAAGAGAGGGTTATTTATAACTTCAGAAGTCTTAAAAATAGTGATTTCTGTGTCACCTTGAGTAGCCCCAAATCCACAGCTGTCCAGACCCCCTCCTTCTGCATCCCAGAATTAGTAGATGTTTAAATTCTAAGACAGAAAGAATCTGAAAGCAGTGGCCTATAAAGAATTTTGGGAAATAACATTTGATGTCATTTCTCTCTCAATCTGAAGTCATGCTATCAATGTGCATCAGATGGAAAAATAATCTTATAAGTAGGTGAGAATTACTCTGAGTGAGACCCTGTCTCTACCAAAAATTAGGTAGGTGTGGTGGCATGTGCCTGTAGTCCCAGCTACTTGGGAGGCTGATGTAGGACTATCATTTGAGCCCAGGAGTTTCAGGTTGCTGTGATGTGATGCCACTGTACTCTACCCAGGAAGACAGAGTAAGACCCTGTCTCAGGAAAAAAAAAGTGACAATTATAATCTTAAAAATACAGATGCTGATTTCTAATCCTTCCCACAAAATTCCAGATCACATATTGAGGGACGATATGATCTTTCTTATATAGAAGGCACTAAGTGGGTCATATGAGACAGCAGCAAGTCAAAGCCAACATCCAGGAAAAGGAGAAATGCACATGGGTCCCAGGTGTCTTTTCTCAGAGACAATGGGTCTCCTTACTGGACAGTTGGCAGGAGACAGTTCAAATGTAATTAACAAAACTGCTGGTGGGCAACCGAAGGAAAGAGATGGAAAGACCTCTTAGAATTGGCATGGAAAACAAGCCAAACACTACTAGCAGCAGGCCCAGCTGGAGGAGGGCTTGGTTTGTAGATTGATGTAGTCCCCATGAGTGGACAAAGACATGATATCTTCTCTGGTATTGCTCATCATCTTTTCAATGAGGACTCTAAAAAAGAAATAAAATTAAGCCTGAGAAACTAGATGGAGGAAAAGGAGAAATGGCAGACATAAGGTAATCACCAGGCAGCATTCCATAGAGCCACAAGGTTTAAATGACCCTTTGGTGCTCAGTTAATCTCAGGAGAGAAGACAGTATCCCTGACTTTTAGGAGCTGGGATTCCAGTGGCTCAGTCTTTTCTTGTTTGTTCAGAAACAAGAAAAGAAGATCCATGGGGCTTCAGTGGAAGATGAATAAATCTGCATGCCTATCCCAGAATACATGAGATACTCACCTCATGGCCTCATTAATATTTTTGTTCTCCTTGACTGATGTTTCTGTCCAACCTGTGAAACCATTCTCTTTACTGAATCGGTCAATCTGGTCCCGGCTCACTGCCCAAGGTGACAGATCACACTGACAAACAGAATAAACAAAAGGCAACACTATAAATTTCCTGGTAATAGAAATATGACTTAGACCCCTGTGTATTTAAAACATTTTTCTACCAATGGCTAAGAACACCAGCAACTAAAATCTATAGTCACCATTCTTTCCAAAGAAAGTCTCACCCTCAACATCCTTTGAAAGGAGGTAGAGATGACTCTGCTAACCTGAAAAGACGAAACAGATGCACCAAACCAGAGAGCATTTTAGATATGCTTACTCTCTGACCATAGATAGAGGCTAGAGACCATTTCTTCAGGTTTGCTACATACCTTATTGGCCAGGAGCAGGCAGGGTACAGGCTCTCCATTGGGCAATGTGAGCTTGCTGTCCAGGTCCTGTTTCCATCTCTGGCTGTTGCTGAAGGTAGTGGCATTGGTAACGTCAAACATAATAACACAGGCAGAAGCATCTTTATAATATAGTCGTGTCATAGAGGTGAAGCGTTCCTGCCCTGAGGAGAAAGAGGAGAGTTCCTGGGAAGGAGATCCTAAGAATCCATGTCAGCACCCTCTCTGAAACCTTTTCTCTCTCCTTTCATTGTGGAAGAAGGCAGTAAGCACATGTAGCAGAGGAAGCCGCTCACTTTCCCCCTCTGAATCTTGGTTTTCTATCTATCCAATAAAGGGATAATTAAGACTGATCATCTCCAACGTAGATTCTGCACCTGGATTGCTTAAGTCTAGATCTCTGTTCTGCCACTTAACTATCTATGTGACTTGGGACAAATCAAGCTGTCAGGGCTTCCTATTTCTTATTTGTAAAGTGAAGATAAAAGCAGTGGTTTTATGATAAAGTTGTGAGGATTAATGAATCAGTGAATTTAAAATGCTTAGAAGAGCACTTGGCACATAATAAAGGTTTCCTATTGTTATTATTGTTGTTCTTTTATTCAGAGTCTCACTTTGTGGCTCTCAGTAGAGTGCCGTGGTCATAGCCCACAGCAACTTCTAACTCTTGGGCTTAAGTGATTCTCTTGCCTCAGCCTCCCAAATAGCTGGGACTACAGGCACCTGCCACAACACCTGGCTTTTAAAATTTTTTTTTGTAGAAACAGGGTCTCACTCTGGCTCAGGCTGGTCTTGAACCTCTGAGCTCAGGGCAATCCACCCACCTCAGCCTTCCAGAGTGCTAGGATTACAGCTGTGAGCCACCACACCCAGCCAAGGTTTCCTATTATTATTGTTTCTATTTCCTGGGGGTCATGTTTCTCACCAAGGTCAGCTTTAAACACAGAAAAAGCATCCTTCCATTGCTGTGGAGCACCCACCTATGGTCTGGATAATCTCCCACCTGGTCAGCCCCTCCAGCCACACAGACTGCTCCAGATCTCTCAGGGGAAAACATCTATAAAAGCTCTATTCAGCTCATGTATCCTCAGAACGGCCCAATTATTCCAGCTTCAGAAAAAATAATTTCTGGTTTTCTGCCCTACTTTTTCTCTGAGAGTTTTCTGGTCCAACTAAAATTTCTTCCCTTGTTCCTATCCAGCCTTCCCAGCTTACCTGCAATATCCCACAGCTGGAGTCGCACCATCTCTGAGTCAGACCACTGGAGAACCTTCAGAGCAAAGTCCACTGAAAATACATATTATACTTTAATAAAATTTCCCTTTATGAAAAATCCAGGGATAAGCTCAGATCAAATATGAAGTTACAGCCCTAGGGACATACAATTCCAATCCCATTTATTTATTTTCAATTCCTCAATTGGCTGAGATGAGTACACAGTCATCTATTAGGTGTGGGACAGATAATTCATACTTGTGCTCCAAAGGAGTCTCTAGCTTTCACTCTCCTGTTAAGCAAATTTATTTGTGACTATTTTCCTCCAAGGCTGGGGGAATGAAGGTGAGAATAATTTTGAAAACAACCCCTATTCTCAGGTTAAACAATTTCTGGGAGATTTAGGGGGTTTTCTCAGGGAAGGGGTGATGGGGGGGGAACGGGGGAAATGAGATAAATGTGGTCAGTTTTGTATCTTCCACATTCAATTTCACTGTTGGTTTCTAATCAAATTGTATTATGAGAAAAACACATCCTGGTGACTTCTACATGATCCATAAGGCTGCAGAAATCAAGTTGGGCAAGAATAGGATAAACGGAAAGGTCCCAGAGGATTCCCAGGAAGAAGACACTGCTTTCATGATTCCTAAGAGTTGCAAGGGATGTAATCTACCAAGTCTGTAAATGCTGAGATCCCAAAGTTAAGGCTGAAATAGTATTCCAGGGGGAAAGCTTTTTAATAAGGAGAGAAAGAGAATAATTCCTGAGGTTTGGAAATAGATCCTTACACATCTGCAAAAGAAATAAAAACTATGGGAAATAGAGAAGAAACACAGAAAAAAAAATCACCAGAGTTAATTATATTCCTTACTAAAGGAAAACTAGAGCAATTGCTAAAAATTAACTAGCAGAACACTTTTAACCCAAAACCATGAACTAGGAGTGGGGGGCAGAGTGGTGAGGAAAAGTCTTTGAAATTTTAAACTCCTTATTTTGCCAAATGTTGTTAAGGAAGGTGTTTTAATGGCAATGTAAATGCTTTTTAATTTTTTTTAAACTTCTATACGAACACCAGCATACATTTTCAAGTTTTCTATTAGTATACAAGATTCCCGCCCCCCAAAGCAAGTTCTTTTAATAGAGATAAAGTTTAAGTTACACCTATCACCAGCTCTTCCTAATTAAATACTGTCTACTTAACAAAAACAAATTTCTACCTCTGAAAAAAAAAGGTGAGTCCAAAGGCCCTACCTGGGAAAGAAATGAACTCTTGGTGTTCCCTTCCTCCTTCCCTTTCTCAGTTTGAAGGGAAAGGGGGTGAGAAGATTCTTCCAAGAATTCCTAGGTTCCCTTTATTTAAGGTATCAATGAACAAAAGTCACAGCTCATAAGCTCTAATGAGCATCTGATTGCATAGCCAAGGGGATCCTTTGGGGGATTCTGTGTCCTCCCTACCCATCTACATCACCATAACAAAACTAGAGTTCTTGAGACCAGTTCCTAAACTCTTCCCTTGAGCCAGGTTAAACACCTTTCGGTTCCTTTTCTATATAGCTGGTCTGTAACTCCTGGAAGAGGTCTGACAGCAGCCTCCACCGGGGTTTCTAACCAGGCCCCAGTCTCCGCTGCTTTTGTTGATTGGATAGATTCGCCACTCACAGCTTGAAAGGCTGCAGACTTGAGTTCAGAGCGCGCCGCTGATAAACAGCAATTGTTGATTCTTATCCTTCCTTCCCTATTTCTCACCTTCACACCATCGCCCTATCTCTTATCAGGTAGTTTGCTCTGGCTGGGAAAACCTAACAGGGAGACTCAAGAGAGGTGTACAGATCAAACACCCAGCACCTACTCCCTCTTCTAGGATCCCAGACTCCTACTTCCTGACTCGAGGAAGGACCCAAAGGACCCAAATTCCTCCTCCCCCCCGCCCCCACCCGGGTCTACAACTCGAGTCTGCGTCGGAGTCCCAGTCTACCCCCAACCCCCCGCGACATCTCACCTCCCACCGTGGACTTGTAGTGTTTGCTGAAGCTGTCCTGGGAATATCGCTGCACCAGCGACGTCTTGCCCACTGCGGCGTCCCCCACCACCAGCACCTTGAACAGGTGGTCGCGGCTGCTCATGACTAACGGGGTGTATACTTTTGAGGAGGAAAGAAGTGGGGGAAAGTCGCTTGTTTAACCCGTTTGTCTCCGAACCCTCTTCACACTGAAGTTGGGCATTCTCACCCACCGCCTTTGGGTGCTGCTTTGACCAGAAAGCAAAAAAGGAAACTTTGCGCTCAACCTATACGCGCTTCCTCCCCGCGCGGCCACAGCCTGGGTGGGGCGCAGGGCGCGAGCTCAGAACCCCCGGCTGTTCGCACCTTCTCACCCTCCACCCCCTGATCGGCCCGGCTGCCGAGAAACGAGACCAGGCACACTCCCACACCCACGGGGGCTTCCCCCGAGCGGCTCCAGTCAGCGACTGACCCGGGCCAGCTCACTACACGGCTGTGGCTAGAGATACTGCACAAACCAAACTGTAGGGAAGGAGCAGCCCACACCTCGATTCCCTGGACCCGTCCCGCCCCCTACGGCGTGGTCCCTCTCGCCTTCCTCCTCAAGCGTCACGTGCAGGTTTGCTTGGAGCACTACATTTCCCAGCTTACCTCGCGGTAAAGAGACGCTACCGAGTGCGGAGACTCCCCGCGTGGCCTTTTGGGAAGTGTAGTTCTTCACTATTCGTGTTTTAAAATAATTATAGGTCAGTAAATATTTAAGAGATATGTTCAATATGCTCTCATCTGCCTGAATCCTTTCCCAGATAGTTTTCTCCTATCTTTAATCTTTGGAGTTAATGTTAAAAATCATTCCATCCATCGTGCTCCAAGTGAAGTCCATTTTTTATTCCTTCAAAGAGAAAAAGTCCAGAACCTTGTGAACATGATTCATATTTTCAGTATGACCCAATACCAGGAAAATTCAGGGAATCTTGACCCACGAGACTAATCCTTAGGAAAAACAAAACTATGCCAAAAGTTACAGCATTTAATAACTGGCAATAGCAATAAAGATAGGAAACAAGAGACAGTTCCTCATTCACACTTCCACAATTCCCATTTCTAGCCCCCCTATTCGTATATCATTTGTGCTGGAGGCGAATGTGCCATATGCTTGGCTGCTGTTGCTCAAGAATAGTCGTAGAACTACAGTCTGCAAATAATTTTAATTTTCCAGGCTGTAACTTTTCTGACCTCCCTGTCCTTAGGCAGGATTTGGCAAGGCATGAGCTAAACGGCAAGCAAAGAGAGCTCCATTTGCTATGCTTTTTCCGGGAATAGAAGAGGAGCAGCAGGGCTGTGGGAAAACATGTTCTGTGAGGAAAGAACATCAGCATGATTCAAAAACACGTTTAACCCAAAGGTTTGCTACCCAGGTGTAGGAAGCTAGGCTAGGTTTCTCATCTTTAAGGCCCAACTTAAATATCGACTCACTTATAAACATCTCCTTTACTGAAGCCTTTATTGATCACCTGTAGCATTGACATTCTTTTTGAATTTCTTTTGTGTTTCACTATGTTGTCCAGGCTGGCCTCAAACTCAGTTTATAATTCTTTAACTTATAAGCAAACAGCATGTCTCAAAATAAACAGGGAAGATTTTTCCTTCTAAATTTTGACTTTGGCCCTGGTCGTCTGTGAGAGGAACTACTTTCCCAAATTAGCAAGGTGGGAAGTGAAGATTCAAGATGGAGGCTTGGCGCCCGTAGCTCAGCGGTTAGGGCGTCAGCTACATGCACTGAGGGTGGAAGGTTCCAACCCGGCCCCGGCCTGCTAAACAGCAATGACAACAACAACAAAAGAAAAAATAGGCAGGCATTGCATTGTGGCGGGCGCCTGTAGTCCCAGCTACTTGGGAAGCTGAGGCAAGAGAAGCCCTTAAGATCAAGAGTTTGAGGTTGCTCTGAGCTGTGAGCTGTGACAACTGGGCACTCTACCGAGAGTGACATAATGAGACTCTGTCTCAAAAAAAAAAAAAAAAAAGATTTAAAATGGAAGATTAACAAGTTTTTGGTACTCTGTCACAGAGTTTCTATCTAAGGAGTAATCATTTCTGGGCAGTGCCTCTGGCTCAGTGGGTAGGGCGCCGGCCCCATATACTGAGGGTGGCGGGTTCGACCCTAACTCGGCCAAACTGCAACAAAAAAAATAGCGGGGCGTTGTGGCGGGCACCTGTAGTCTCAGCTACTTGGGAGGCTGAGGGAAGAGAATCTCCTAAGCCCAGGAGTTGGGGGTTGCTGTGAGCTGTAACACCTGGGCACTCTACCGAGAGTGACATAGTGAGACTCTGTCTCAAAAAAAAAAAAAAGATTTAAGATGGAAGATTAACAAGTTTTTGGTACTCTGTCACAGAGTTTCTATCAAAGGAGTAATCATTTCTGGGCAGTGCCTCTGGCTCAGTGGGTAGGGCGCCGGCCTCATATACTGAGGGTGGCGGGTTCGAACCTAACTCAGCCAAACTGCAACAAAAAAAATATCGGGGCGTTGTGGC
>NW_003852450.1:3397701-3401493 GCF_000181295.1 Otolemur garnettii | reverse complement strand
TTTTTTTTGGTGTTACATGTATTATATATTTTATACTCTGTATTCTTCTTCTTCTTCTTTTTTTAAAGATGATGTGTTTCCCTATGTTGTCCAGGCTGGCCTCAAACTCCTGGGCTCAAGCCAATCCTCCTGCCTCAGCCTCCTGAATACGTGGAACTACAGATGTGCCTTGCTTATATACTAAATTTTTACAATAAAGTCAACGAGAGAAAAGAAAATGTGGTTAAGAAAATTATAAGGAAGAGAAGATATATTGATTATTTGTTAAGTGGAATTGGATCATCATAAAGATTTTCATCCTTGTTATCTGTATGTTGGGTAGGCCAAGGAGGAGGAGAAAGTGGAGAGATTGGTCTTGCTGTCTCAGGGTGGCAGAGGCTGAAGAAAGTCCATGTGTTAAGTGGATCTGCATTCAAACTGTTCTGTTCAAGGGCCTACTGGTATATGTTTGGAATAGTCTTTTGGGAGCTGGAGAAAGTGGCCAGCCTTGCTGTGTTGCTATCACACTTCTATGGTTGTCTGTTTCTTTCTTTTTTACTTCCCACGTTTTATGTTGAATTTTTTTTCAAACCCATAGAAAAGCTAAAAGAAGTGTACAGTGCATACCAGTATGTCCTTCAGCTAGATTTACCAATTACATTTCGCCACATCTGTTTTGTCTCGTTGTGTGCATGTTGAACTATTTGAAAGTAAGTAGCAGACCCTTCATCCTTAAATACTTAAGTATAGAGCTTCTAGTAATGAAATTGTCCTACAACACTAAAACACTGTACCACACCTAAGAAAATCACCCTTAACCCAATAATATCATCTAATAGCCAGTTTACATTTACATGTCTCTATACCCCAGGAATATTTTTTCCCACTCCTCACCTACTTCTGATACAGAATACAGTCAAGCTTTATGCAGGCATTTGGTTAGTCTATTTCTTACTCTCTTTTTCTAGAACTATGCTATATCCAAATGGAAGCCAGTAGCCATGTGTGTTTATTTACATTTAAAGTAATTAAAGTTAAATAAACTTAAAAACCAGTTCATCAGTCACCTAGCCATGTTTCAAGTGTTCAATAGACACATTTGGCTAGCAGCTACTATACTGGACAGCCCAGACACAGATTATTTCCACCATCACAGAAAGGTCTATTCAACAGCACAGGTCTATAATTATCCCCTGCCATTTTTTCTGCCTTTGTTAATGTTATAACATTGACTTTTGTTTTTAGAGTCCATGCCAGTTGTCTTGTAAAGTCCCATATCCTGGATTGTCTGATTGTTTCCTCAAGATTAGATTCAGGAAAAATATTTTTGGCAAGAGTCTTACCCAGAGGATGTGGTGATGTTTTAGTATGTTGCTAATGTCAAATAGCAATTGGTTATGCTTATAGTGTGAATTCATTGATCACTTGTTGGAGAAAAAAACCTGGTGCCAGACAATCTCCTAAGGACTTGGGAGTTTAACTTCAAAGAGAAGAGACAGGGGTTTATATGATTTCTGGAGTCCTGATCGCTGCCCTGGGAATAGAGTGGAAAAATGCTTTGTCACACAAATTGAAGACTGAAGTGACACAGCCAGTGGTCCAGTTCATGGAGGAGAGGGACAGGGTGGAGAAAGGTGAGGCCTTGAGACCATAGCTATCCCTCAGCCCCAAGCTCTAAACTCATTTTAGTGATCATAACTTCTTGGTGATGGCTTTGGGGAGGGGAATACATCTTGGTGAAATGCCTGTGACCCAGCTAAGCATTCAGCCGGAAGCTCTGCCACAGAGTGCCCAGGGAAACCCTCTAGACTAGAGAGAGAGGCTGGCAGAGTCAGAGAGCAACCAGCCAATCACTCTTTTGCTGGCTCGTGCCCAAGGGTCTAGAGCTACTTTGAGCCAGGGAGTGTCTGGGGAAAACATCAAATTATAGTTTTCACTGCTTTTGTTTTGCCCCCAGATAAAGACCAGGGAAAGGAGATAAGAAAGGAATTCTAGAGAGAAAATTTTGGTTTAAAGAACGGAGTGTGTGGTCCAAGCTGCCAGCATGGCACTGGGAAAGTTCCATCTGTAAAGTGAAGGAGGTCCCTTCTGACACCAAGATGATGGTTCCAATTTCCTATGTCCTTGCAACTCTCTGGGAGATGAGGAAGGCAGAAATTATTGCACCTGTAGACCGTCCTATCCTTAGTTACCTACTGATAACCTTTCCCCCTACTCCAAGAACTTGGAAATACCCTTGTCCTTTAAGCCCTTTTCAGAGTTAAAATCCACCTGTTATCAGAGGTACCCAGGCAGGAGACTACACTGACTGAAAGTATAAATATATCTAAAGAAGGAATTCATTGATCTGAAGAGAAGTTTGTTAATCTTAGGGGCAAAGAAAGGAGACTCTGAGAGGAGAATTCTGGCTATACCTCTTTGGTCTCTTACAAGAATGTCTGGCCCTCTGTCAGGTATCTCTGTTATGGAGACTTGTGTAGTCAATTAATGAGGGCTGAGGCCATTGTATGTTTCAGTGTTAAAAGTAACTTCTCAGCTGGGTGCGGTGGCACATGCCTATAGTCCCAGTTACTTGAGAGGCTGCGGCAGGAGGACTGCTTGAGTCTAGGAGTTTGAGAACAGCCTGGGCAATATAGTAAGACCCTATCCCTTATCTAAACAAACAAACAGACAAACAACAAAGCCCCCCCTAACTTCTCTCTCAGGATTCCAGAGTTTCTGGGTACTTTCTGGTCATCCCATGTTGCTTGATTCCAGGGAGTGAATATGCTGGTTAGGCAGATGTGTGTGTGTAGTGCATGAGATCAGTGGACAGCTGGTCTTATGCACAGGCCTCTGTGAGTTTTTCAGTCTAAGTCAGCCTCCCTGAGTGAGATGATGTCTGGATGGGATTAGATTTCTGAACCTCTGAGGGTGAGGGTCAGGGTCACAGTGTATTCACCCAGTGGAGGCCTATCGGTGAAGCAGGCTGGTCCTCATTGCTCAGCTTTGTCCAACTTCATGGATGCGTAAAACTTACGGTAGCTCCAAGTCTGTCAATTTCTTCCTTCACTGGTCCCTTCATATCATCTTACACTGTATATAAACAGCATTTCTCTTCTCATTTTGCTACTAGCAACTAAACTCACCTATTATCATCATCATCATAGTAAAAGCTTCTACTTATTTGAATCTTCTGTGTGCCCAATAACCCCAAAGAGAAGCCATGATTGTTCCATTTGGGGGGGATCAAAAAAGGATAATTAAAGCACAAGCTGAGAGAGCTGGGATCTAAATCTATGTCTGTCTACTTCTAATTATTACTACTTTAAAAACTAAGCTCTGTGTGCGTGTGCATGGACTAGAGAGACTTTGCAGAAAGGTATAGCATCCTCAGCATGTTTTCTGAGTTTTCACATTGAGCAAGTGAACAGCAGGAAACCTACTTATTGAAGTAAAAAAATAGGAATCTGCCCTGATCGGCACTAGCATCCTGGCAGTTGTGTCTGTTTGGAGAAGTAGGAAAATTTTAGATAGACCTTGAGGCCTCCCAGAGGATTCTGGCAGCCAGCATTGATCTGATATAGGAAAAAGATAACCCAGATGTTAAGCAAAGCAAGAGGTATAGAATGTAGAAGCACAAGTGGGTACATGATAAACTGTTCTGTCCTCCCCAGAATGGGAGTTATGAGGGAGAAAGATCAGGCACTGTGCTCTTAGCTTGGAAGTGGGCTCCCCCCAAGAACACTATGATGCTTTCCTTACTCTTTCTGTGGATTTCTAACTCCTGAAAACCAAATACTTTTTTTCCAAGTAATTTGTGCATGTGACAGT
>NW_003852450.1:3391043-3396830 GCF_000181295.1 Otolemur garnettii | reverse complement strand
GCTATGGGCGCCGAGCCAATTTTTCTATTTTTAGTAGAGATGTGAGTCTTGCTCTTGCTTAGGATGGTCTAGAACTCCTAAGCTCAAGGGATCCTCCCACCTTGGCCTCCTAGAGTGCTAGGATTATAGGCGTGAACTGCTGTGCCAGGCCTTCATTTAACTGAAAGAAAAAAAATCATCAATAGCTATATAGTCATCTACATTTAACTAAATATAAATTTAGCCTAAAGCATTTCAAATTATGTTCAAAAACTCTTTGGACCAAATTGTCCTCACTTTTTTTCATTTTTTTTTTCCCTTTCTAGTAGTTTTTGGTGTTGTGCCTAGGCTGGACTCAGATTCCTGAGCCCGTTGCGATCCTCCTGCTTCAGCTTCCTGAGTAGGTGGGACTACCAAGGTGAGCCACAATGCCTGGCTGGAGAGTTGGGTTTGTTCTGGTGGTGGTAGTTTTTTTTAATCTTGCAAGCCAGACATTTTCTCGGGAGCCATATGCAAAGATTTTATATTTAAATCATGTACAAAACACAGTACCTATGGTAAACAGCACTATATGTGCATTATTTGGTTTCTAAATTTTAACTGAAGGAGACAACTAATTTCAGGAGACTGTCAGCAGACTGACCTCAGGGTTGCTAGTATTGTCTGTAATTATGTTGCAAAAATATCATCAGAGATAGGCTGGTGCCCGGGAGGCATGACTTTAAATGTCCACTAGAAAATATTGTCTATTTCGGTAAACAACATTTCGCAGTAACGTCAGGTGTCTCATGAACAAAACAGAGGCAACAGGCACCATATTTCTGGTCATGTTAGCAATGGTTTGTGTTCTGTATAGAGGAGCACCCAGGGCAGCCATTTTTTCTGGCTCTAGGCAAGAAAGACAGGCACTGGGCTGACAGACCTGTGTGTGAACATACGATGGCAAGACATTTAACTTCTATCTTTTTCCCCTCTAAAGAGACTGCTGTGAGGTATGACACCATTTACCCAGGGCAACAGAGTAAGATTCTGTCTCAAAAAGAAATAAATAAAATGGTGATAATATCTATCTCATAGTTATTAGAGATAATATTGAAGTTGTAAATGAGACTATCATGATGATGTGAAAGTATACTATGTATCTAATAGTGTGATATACTGTATAGTAAAACACCATATAAATAATAAGCAATTATCCTCTTTCTGTTAACCCTTCATAGCCTTCCTGACATAACACTTCTTTTAAGAGTTAGTACTAGATATGTAAGGTCTTATCTACATGGGTTTGACTACAGAAACTAATATTCTCTAAATAATGAAAAAAAAAGAGTTAGTACTAGAGCACAGACCATAGATTTCTGAGATTGACAGTGTTCAGCACTCAGTATATGCCATTTACTTTCGTGATGTATCCTGTGGGGTACGTGTCCTGGGTGGGCAAGTGGTTCCCAGCATAGGCTTTGGAGTCAGACTTGGGTGGGTCTGTGCTCTGACCCTGCTCTTCTACACCTGCCTTCTTAAAAAGAATTACTTTGACATAAGTCTGTGTGTCTCAGACGGTCTGTGCTATCACACTCTGCACTCCAAACTCCAGTCACCAGGGAATTTTTGTAGTTCCCCAAAGCATGAGGCTCACTTCCTGGCTCTGCTCATTGTTCCCTCTGCAGGATAGCTTTTCCCCTCCCACTTTCTGCTAGGCTATCTCCTATTCTTCTCAGCTTCTCCCAAGATTTCTTTGATCCATTAGACTTGGTTAGGAGCTCTTCACATCTGCCTGTTCCCTCAGTCACCCTTGATTTACCCCTGTGGTCAGTGTACTGATGTTGCCTAGTTGTTGGTGTTCCCATCTTCCCCGCTTTAGTATTGGTTAGGACTTGGGGGTCTAGTATGTACTGGGTATAGAGCTTACTTGCTCTGTCATAATGATCCTATAAAATAGGTATTAGAATAGAACAAGAACTGAAGCTCAGAGAGGGTAAATGATTTGCCCAAGGTCAAATACAAGCAGAAGAGCTTGGGATTGAACCCAGGCCTGATACCAAACCCTCTGCAGTCATTTGTAAATTTCTAAGGACTTCTGGGGTACAGGGTAGAACATGGCGAAGACACATAGTAACAACTCCCCATGTACTAGCTATTATTATTCTGATACAATCAGATTGTAAGCCTCTGCAGGGAAGGAACTTTGTAGGAATCCCCCAGAACAATACTCCAACTGAGGGTGAGTTAATGAGACCAGAGTATAATGTTGAGAGCAAGGACTCTACATCTGGCTTCTGGAATATGTCCAGATCATCACTGATTATTTCTCAGTAAATGTCTCACGTGTATGTTGTGTGTGTTTGTGTTTTGAGACAGGGTCTTACTTTCTCACCCAGACTAGAGTGCAGTAGTGTTATAATAGCTCACTGTAACCTCTAACTCCTGGGGTCTTGCTTCAACCTCCCAAGTAGCTGAGACTACAGGCATGTGCCACCATGCCTGGCTAATTTTCTATCTTTTGTAGAGATAGGGGTCTTGCTATTGCTCAAGTAATCCTCCTGCCGTGGCCTCCCAAAGTGCTAGGATTGCAGGTATGAGCCATTGTACCCAGCCCTGATGTGTGTTTTCTATTATACAGTCTCTGTATTTAAGAGTACATAATTTCTTGTCACACATTGGCCCCTTTCTGCTTCTGAGGAAAGGGTGGGACTACAGAGTGCCTTGAGAAGACAGTTGAAGCCGCTTTTTGATGAGACACACAGGAACCACCAACCATCTAAATAAACGTCCTCTTTATTTTACCAAATATAATTTATCAGTTAAGTTGACATTTGTCAATTCAGTTATAGTAACTATAAATAATTCTTTTAAGACACAGTTCTGTAACTTTTTAAGGATACAAGAGTAAACCAATATTGCTCCTTACAGCCAGGCCAAAAATACATGCAGTTGGTGCAATCAGAGGAAAAGAAATCTTCCATGAAAGTCAACTTCATTTTCTTTCCCTCTCACCCCACAGTCCTCCTCTGCTCACACACTCAGGGCCTGGGGCATGCCTATCTTTCTGCTTTTTAGGCAAAGAAAGATGAGTCCAGAATCTTCCAGGACTGCCTGGCTGAACTCTAAAGATGAGGAAGGGGGTGAGCGACCAGGGCAGGGGTGGCTGGAGATCGCAGGGGGATAGCCTCAGGGACCAGAGGAGTTGGTTTTGGTGCCTGTACAAGAAGAGTCTGTGCAAGTATGTTTTGAGGTGGAGAAAAAGATGAAAGAAGTCCAGAGGGAAGAGCGAAAACAAGCCCAGGCTGGTGTTAATGAGCTTTGCAGGACACAGCTCCATCTAGATAACCTCTACAATTTCTTTCATTTCTAAGGTTCTATGATTCCAGAAGGTGGCCTGGCTGGAGGAGGAGGGGGAGAAAAGACAGTCTCTGGAGGTCTAGGGCAAGTTCCTGGGATAAGGCATGGTGCTGGTAGAAATAGGGCCCTTGCCTGAGCCTTCCCTTGGAGGTGAGCTACAGAGGGGAGGGTTAATGGGGAGGCTTCTGAGAGGCTAGAAAAAGCCTACAGCCAAATGCCCAGATTTGTATGTGTGAGTGTGGACAGATTCTGAGCTGTTCAGAGCAAAGTATGGGGACAATGCAGAGGCTCCAGTTTTTCTCCCAATTTTGTGCCAGGCAGAGAAAAGTAAAAGCAACCAGTTGGATGTCCAGCTTGCTAGTTCTAAATCCTCTTTTGGGTGCTTGGTGAGGAGAGCTGGAGGGAAGGAAGGTGAGGAAGGATACTTTAGGGACATGAAAGCTGGCTGGGTGATAAGGCTGGTGGCTCTAGCTGTGGTCAGCGTGGCCGAGTTGGGATTCAGGCAGGAGAAAGAGGCAGAACCTGGCCTGGTGAAGCAGATGAGAATACTTGACAATGAGGAAACTTTGCCAGATTGAAAAGGGCACATGGCCTCTATAACCAGGGGAATGAGGTACAGTTAGAGCTGTGTTTCCTTTACCATTGGCTGGTGCAGTACCTAACACATAGTAGGCACTCAATAAATACTGCTGAAAGAATATTTCAGATCCCACTGTAGAAGAGTTCATCTTGGGCAGGGTGTGTATTTGTTGAATGAGTGAATGCATAAATGATGAGTGTAGGCATTAGCCAAGAGAGGAAAACTAACCTTCATGACATGATAGAATGACTGATTTTAGGAAGTGACAGAGTCCAAAGTGACCACATGATTATGTCTTCAGGAGAAACAGCAGCAATGAAACACCCCTGGTTGCCCTCAACCTCCAAATCACTCTTTACATAACCATGATCTGTCCCTAATCTCAGAACCCAACCTGGTGAACTTTGGGGAAGGTAATGCTTAGAGACAATCAGAGATGAGGGTTGAAGAGAGACAAAGAATCAGTCCTTGGGGTCCAGGGGGATTGGGTTTTGAGAACCCTAAGGGTAGACATGGGTCAGCAAGGAGACAAAGCTACTGTTCATTTCTTCCTGGAGGTGATTACCAATCGAACATGATCAGAGGGAGGGATTGGTGATATTGACCGGGTAATCGGGTAAGACGCATGTACACAAAATGGTCACCTTACTCCTTCTGAGAGCGGGAAGGCCTATGTCCAGAGGGCAGAGAATAGGGCTGGGATTATAGGCGGGGGCTGGAGCAGCTGTCTTCTGCCCAGGGCTTTGACGTGGTCAATGTCTACAAAAGTATGTGTGTGTTTGGGAGTGTTATTTATTCCTGTGTTCAATCAAGATAAGGAAAAACTAAAAGAAAACCAAAAAAACCCAGAACCCACACACAAAGAGCTTCTCTTTAGGACCAAGACTGAGGTTGCTAAAGCCAAACCAAATGTCCCCAGATCCTGGACATAAGCCCCCTGCCCTAATCCACCTCACCTGGAGGCACCCACCATGAAATTGCACTTGGTGATTGTCTCAAAATCTTCTTGTACTGCTCCTCTCAGTCCGTCTGTCCTTCCTGAATTATCTGCTATATAAACTTGGCTCAATGTATAAAATTCCCATTGAAAATAATGAGAATTTGGTATCAAAGTGAAGTCCTAGAAAGAGGTGGGAGTGTGGGGTGGGGTAGGGACAGGGGAATGAAAGAAAAATTTCAAATAGAAAGTGCAGAGGGATGGGGAGAAGGATGAGTGACCAAGCTAGTCCCCGACATCCGTGTCTCGGTCCCCGATGAGCCAGAGGATGTGGAAGCTGAGTGCTAGGAGCCCAGTGCCAAGCAGGTCCCCCAGAGCAGTCAAGTATGGGATGGAGAAGTTGTCCGGATCTAAGCCCCGGCCCCACATCCAGTGCACCATCCAGTCTGCGATGTACAGGAGAATCAGCACCTGGAGAGACAGAGGGCACAGCCTGCAGCCTTCCCCTTTCTCCAGGGGGAGCCAGAGGCCATATGATCAGATCTATTCCTGTTTAGTGCAGTACAAGGCGTGGCTAACTAACCAGTCATTATTTTTTATCTTCATCTTTCCATGCCAGCAACCTTTCTATGTTCTTCCACCCCCCAATTAGGAGGCATGAGAGCTCTTTAGAGAGCAAGATGCTGTTACTACCTGGGGGGCACCCACATTAGCATTATATAGGGGGGCCATAAATTCATGTGCAATTTAAAATTGTACACCATTTTAAATCTTACACAAACTTTATGGCCACCCTGTATTCTGCTCCCAAATTTACCATTTACCAAGCAAGGGTCTTCCTAATTTAAATCCTATGTCTTTTTTTTTTTTTTTTTGCATTTTTTTGGCTAGGGCTTGAACTCACCACCTCTGGTGTATGGGGCTGGCGCCCTACTCCTTGAGCCACAGGCAC
>NW_003852450.1:3386843-3390336 GCF_000181295.1 Otolemur garnettii | reverse complement strand
ATACCAATTCAGAATACATTTTATATTAGCTGCTGCTTTGATTTGTCTGTGCTCTTGTTTAGCTTCTGTTACCATGGATACTTAAGGATGATCCAGATAGAACTTTGCTAGTGCAGTTCGGCGCCTGTAGCACAGTGGTTATGGCGCCAGACAAATACACCAAGGTTGGTGGGTTTGAACCCGGCCCAGGACAGCTAAACAACAATGATAATTGCAACAAAAAATAGCCGGGCATTGTGGTAGGTGCTTGTGGTCCCAGCTATTTGGGAGGCTGAGGCAAGAGAATCGCTTAAGCCCAAGAGTTTGAGGTTGCTGTGAGCTGTGACAGCACAGCACTCTACTGAGGGCGACACAGTGACACTCTGTCTCAAAAAAAGAAAAGAAAAAGAATCTTGCTAGTGGGCCCAAGACCAGTAGCATGAACAACAACTTGTTAGAACTGTTAGAATCTCAGGCCCCATACTGGACTTCCTGAATTAGAATTGCATTTTAACAAGATTCACATGTACTTTTAAGTTAGCAATGCACTTGATCTTGAATACCATGGCACAGCAGGCCCACATTTCTAAAATCTGCATAATGTCTGACATTTCAGCTCCTTAAGTGACTGTATCTGTGTGAGAAGGAATGGTGTCTAATGGCTAAGTTCCAGCACAGTCATTTGGGAGGTTTTACTCTTGACTGTACTTGGCAAATACTGTGGTATGAAAATTCTGCCGTAAGAGGTCCAGATGTAGGAATCAGAGCCCTTAACGTATCCAGAAGCCAGAAGTGACACCTATTATAAAGCAAAACTTGGTTGTTCTCTGTTCTCTCTCCAAGGAAGCAGAGGTTACAGTTCCAGCACCCTTCACAATCCCCTGTGCCCTACACACAGCTGCCTTGTACTCCCACGGCCTTGGCCCTCAATGACGCCACCCCCTAACTTCACACCCTTTCCAGCAGCTGCAGAGGAGTCCCAAATAGAGCTCGGCCAGGAGTTCTTTGGGACATACCCCCAGAAGGGAATGGCACCAGCTGTTCTCACGTTCTAGCCACCCAAGCTGGATCCAGGACACATGGCTGGGAGGAGGTGGCAAAGGATCAGAAGATCCTTTAGAGGGGATCAAGTGCCATACTGGGGCCCTTCACTGATCAAAAAAACAGGCAAGAGTGTTCCTCAGGGTATTTATAATGGATAATGGAACCACGGGTGTACCTTTCCTAACCTAGGCCAGAGGATGAATGGAAAACCTCCACCACAGACCCACAGACCCTTGGCGCCACCCACCCCCTCTCCTTTTCTGCCAGGTGCTGCACTTGAGCCCACTTAAAAGGGAACATGGGGGTGGTGGCGGCTGTGGCTCAAAGGAATAGGGCGCTGGCCCCATATACCAGAGGTGGTGGGTTCAAACCCGACCCCGGCCAAAAACTGCAAAAAAAAAAAAAAAAAAAAAAGGAACATGGGGACTTGGCTAATGGTGGCAGGGCAACAGCAGCATATGGTTGATTCTCAGCCCAGCCTGTGCCAAGATGTCCTAACACAACCTTTCCAAAGCTGGGGGTGAGGGAGTTGGAGGGATAGGTGTTTATCAATACGAGACTGGCTAAATAAAATTATGGTATTATCTATAATAGAAGGCAGTCATAAAAAAATCAGGATGCTCTTCTCTTTACATAATAATATGGAATGATCTGTAAGGCAAATTGTTAAATGAAAAAAACAGGGTGCAGGCAGCATGCATGGTGGACTATATGGGTATTAAAAAAGGGAGGAAAGTAAGAAAAATATATATGTTTGCTTGTTTAAATACAGAATAAGCTTGAAGGATGCATAACGAATGGATAATACTGTTGGCCTGTGAAGGAAAAAGTGGATGGCTCGGAAGAAGAGGGCAAAAAAGACTTCACTGAGGTTTCACCACATTGCTGCCATCTATCCAAAAACCAAATCTGTACAAATGTAAAATGTAATAATAAGGGTGAGTGTGGCTGTAGAATGGTAGGATAGGGGAGCCTTGTGGTGATAAAATAGTTTGCTGTATTTTGATTATTGTGGTGGTCATAGCAATCTGCCAAAACTTGTGATAAAACTGGATATATCCACAGACACATGCATACGTGAGTGTATGTAAAACTGGTATAATCCAAATTAAGTACTGTGAATTGTACTAATGCTAACTTCCTGGCTTTGATATTATACTATAGTTATGTAAGATGTTACCACTGGGGAAAATTAAGTGAAGAGTATGTGGCATCCTAGCACTCTGGGAGGCTGAGGTGGGTGGATCGCCTGAGCTCAGGAGTTTGAGACTCGCCTGAGAAAGACTGAGATCCTGTCTCTAAAAACAGCTGAGTGTTGTGGCAGGAGCCTGCAGTCCCAGCTACTTGGGAGGCTGAGGCAAGAGGATCTCTTCAGCCTAAGAGTTTGAGGTTGCTGTGAGCTATGATGCCACAGCACTCTATTGAGGGTGACAAAGTAAGACTCTGTCTCAAACATTTTTTTGAACTTTTTGTGAAGCTATAATTATTTCAAAATTAAGTGGGTTTTTTTATTTTTTGACACAGAGCCTCAAGCTGTCCCCCTGGCTAGAGTGCTGTGGCATCACAGCTCACAGCAACCTCCAACTCCTGGGCTCAAGGGAGTCTCCTGCCTTCGCCTCCTAAGTAGCTGCGATCACAGGCGCCCGCCACAACGCCTGGCTATGTTTTTTTTTTTTGGTTGCAGCCATCATTGTTGTTTGGCGGGCCCAGGCTGGATTCAAACCCACTACCTTAGGTGTATGTGGCTGGCACCTTAGCCACTTGAGCCACAGGCACCGAGCCCAAAATAAAGTTTTAAAAATGTAGTAATACACATTCAAGAAGGGAGAAAGTGTCACAGTATTATAGAATGGCAAGGCTGGATGGGATTCTACAGATTATCTAGTGCACTGGTTTAGGTAAATTTCTAAGCTGTGGAACTCTTTATTCAAATGAGATTTCCTGAGGAAGTCTGGCATGCAAAACAGAGCCTAGGGAGCTCTGTGGCCAGGCCAGTGGGAGTGGCACCCAAGGCCCACCTGCTCAGTATCCTACAACCACCTGCCTGAAAACCACTACTTCTGGTTCATTTCCTCTCAATTTATAAATGTATTGCCAAGGCTCAGTAAAGTGTTAATGACTGGGTCATAGTCACACAGCATGTTAGTGACCCCTAGAGCCACAGATTCTTCTCCTAAGCCCCTGTCCAGTGTTTATCGGGAGCATGATGCACAGAAAAAGGTGGCAGAGCATCTGACGGGCCAAGCCTTGCCCCTCCCTGCAGGGCATCTCAGCCCTACCTGCTCCTGCCCGTCCGTACCTGGAGCAGTGCAGCTGTCATGTAGAAGATGATGAAGATGAGTGTGAGGGTGGTGTGCCCACCCTGCATACAGCTGATGGTGTAGAGGAACACCAGGTGTCCTGGGACCACAAGGAGGAAGAGGACCCGGGCAGAGCGAGAGTTCACATCTGGGATGAGAGAAGAGACAGC
>NW_003852450.1:3385341-3386745 GCF_000181295.1 Otolemur garnettii | reverse complement strand
TAACTGTCTCTACCTCTCTGCCCAGTGGTCTCTAGCCCCCAGGGAGTCCCAAGAAAAGATACCCTTCCCGCCTCCACAATAGCTGGCACAGCTCAGCAGAGAAGGAGGCCCTGTGGATCTGGGCCACAGCTCTTTCTTAAGTGAGGTTCATTGATTGTGGGCACCCTCTCTCCAGGGCTGGAATGGGCTTGCAAGGCTGAGAATCTGCCATTACCAGGACTGAAGAAGGTGGTACAAGGACTGGGGCAGCGGCGAGGAGCTTGCTCAGTGTTCTCCCCTGGCATCCCATTCATGTGCAGGAAGGTGGAGATTCGGCTGGCCTGCACTGCCACCAGATTGCCCCCAACACCTGCAGGGACACATAGGGGCTCAGACATGGGGGTGCAGAGGGAAGGAAAGATCTTCTCATTCTTTGTCTTTTTATCTGCAGAAGCATTGTCCTCTGTCTTCTTTTAGGGCCTGTGTGGGCATCACCCATTCACCAGTCCCCAAGAGGACAGTGAGGCACTAAGGAGGAGAGAAAGACACCCTCACCTCTAGAGAGTCTTCCAGGTTCCTCAATCCTCCCTACTATGGAGATGTAGCAATTCCACGTGCCCCTGGCCTGACTGTGAGAGTGCTGGAAAGGACATAGGAAGGTCTGCAGACTCAGAGCCTGACTTTTCAATCAGTACAGAGTGTGCACCTGCTTTCCTACACAGCCATGGGGACAAAGCCCTACCTTGCCTCACCCTGCTCCAGTGCTCTGGGCAGACCCTACCACCCAATGTTCATGTGCTAGTTTCAGTAACAGTTTCAAGAGTCATGTTTGAGCTGCAAACTCTGGAATCCGGTACCTGTCCCAGAAATTGTGCTGATTACTCTGTTTGCCCTTAGACCCCCAACCTGGTCGTTGTCCTTGCTCTGAGCCCTGGGGGGCTTGCTGGCCACTTCCGCTTGGGTTTGTTCAGTGGGAGCCACCAACAGGTGATCAGAGGATGGGAAAACAGAGACATCAGGTATTTCTTTCCTGGTCTCTCTCTGATGACCATGTTTAGATGTAGCACAAGGTCCTTGCCAGATGCAGCTACCTGATCTTGAACTTCCCAGCCTGCAGAATGGTAAACTAAATAAGCTTTTCTTTATAAATTGCCCAGTTTTAAGTATGCTATTATAGTAACAAATAATGGACTAAGAAACTCCCCTTGACCCTTTAGGACCAGAAGTTTCCCACTGTTGCTAATCTCCAGGTGTCTCAATGTCCCTTCTTGGTCCTTTTACACTGCTCCCACCTCCATAAATAGTCCCTTCATTAAATTCTTCTTCTTCTTTTTTTTTTTTTTATTGAGATAGAGTCTCATTATGTCGCCCTCAGTAGAGTACTATGGTGTCACAGCTCACAGCAACCTCAAACTCTTGGGCTTA
>NW_003852450.1:3332773-3385289 GCF_000181295.1 Otolemur garnettii | reverse complement strand
ACCCGCCATAACACCTGGCTATTTTTTGTTGCAGTTGTCATTGTTGTTTAACTGTCCCGGGCTGCGTGAGAGCCTGCTGGCCTTGGTGTATGTGGCTGGCACCATAACCACTGTGCTACAGGCGCTGAGCACTTCATTAAATTCTTGAACTATCTAAGGTGGAGTCTCTTGCCTGCTTGGACCCTGATATAGAAACCAACCCCCTAAGTCAGGGATGCCCAACCTGCAGCCCATGGGCTGCATGCTTATTTTGTGAGGACATTTTTTGCTTCTCTGTGGTGTTAGGTATCATAGACAGTATGAAAAGACCATTTTTTCTTCTTTCTTTTCTCTTTTTTGCTAATTAGCTTTTGTTAGTGTTTATGGACTTAATGTATTGCCCAAGACAATGTTTCTTCCAACTTCTTCCAACATGTAGCAGAGGAAAAAAAAAAAAGGTTGGACCCCTTGCTATGCCCTCTTATTCTACCCTTCTCTTTTTCTCCTTGGAAGCTGATACTAAGACCTCACCGTTAATCACAGGTGTGAAGACAGCCATCCCTGCAAAGTTGGGGTCTGAGACAGTTTTGTCCAAGATGAGGCCTCCCACACTACAGAGACACAAAGACAAAATGACATAAAGACCAATGAGGGGTTCTGTTCTGGTCTCTGTGATGAGAGCTATAGGTTCAGCTAGCCTTGGGAAGGAAAAGCAGCATGGTGGCTCCCAGAAACTCCTGTCTTCTAGCCCTCACCTCCCTTGCCAGAACCAGTTGCTGCTCATAATATTCTGACTTGGCAGCGCTCCCAGAACAAGCTGGCAGGCAGTCACCTCCTATAGCTGCCCTCCAAGTTGGCTAAGGAGCCTTCTGCAGGACAACTTGCTTGTAAGGACCTCTGCTGTTCTGCCTGCTCAGCCTCTACTTCCCTTTCTAGTAACAGCAGTGGACTCATCCGCAGGAACCACGTCTCTCCAAGCTTATTTTTATTATTTATTTATCTATTTATTTTTGAGACCCAGTCTCACTTGGTCACCCTCAGTAGAGTGCGTTGGCATCAAAGCTCACAGCAACCCCCAACTCTTGGGCTCAAACAATTCTCTTGCCTCAGCCTCCCAAGTAGCTGGGACTACAGGCGCCTGCCACAATGGCTGGCTATTTTTAGAGACAGGGTCTTGCTCTTGCTCAGGCTGGTCTCCAATCTCAGTTCAGGGTAATCCACCTGCCTCAGCTTCCCAGAGTGCTAGGATTACAGGCATGAGCCACTGCGCCCAGCTCTCTCCAAGTTTAGTCACTGCAGTTCAGGTGACATTGCTTCAGTGATGCCTAGGTTCTAGCCCAGCCAGATTATCACTTCCCCCAGGCCATAGTGATTGGTTTGGGGATAGTTATGTGACCAGATGAAAACCTGGTGAGCATAGTGAAACTATTCTGGGATTTTGCGGAACTGTTAGCGGAAAGTTCTCTTTCTTCTGACTGGAATGCATAGGAGTAAGAAAGACATAAACCTGGGCTGCAGGCCACCATAAAGCAAAGCAGAGAGATGGAGTGCACTGGGGCCCTGATGTTACATATGACTCTGAGTCCAGCTGTTCATTTTTTTTTTTTTTTTGAGACAGAGTCTCACTTTGTCACCCTCAGTAGTGTACCGTGGTGTCATAGCTCACAGCAACCTCAAACTTTTGGGCTCAAGTAATTCTCCTGCCTCAGCCTCCCTAGTAGTTGAAACTATAGGTGCCCGCCACAATGCCTGGCTATTTTTAGAGACACTCTGGCTCAGGCTGTTATCGAACCTGTGAGCTTAGGCATTCCACCGGCCTGAGACTCCCAGAGTGCTAGGATTACAGGAGTGAGACATCGTGCCTGGCCCAGCTGTTCATTTTTGGGTTCTCTAGGCCAATACATTCTGCTTTGGAATGAAGCCCAATTCAGATAGTTTCCGTACTTGCAACAGAAAGATATGAAGCTAATACACTACTGAACACATTTCTAGGATCCAACTCATGTCCTCTCTCTCCAGGGCTTAAAAGGGAGTCTGTGACAGGGTAGAGGTGGGGTAGGGTATGTACTCAGGGCCTGAGCCTACCTGCTGATGGCCATGGCAATGATGACAGGCTCCCAGCCTGAGTACAACACCTCCCTCGTGGCTGGGCTCCGTCGGGCCAGCACCACCCAGACAGGCAGCAGGGCCACAAAGAAGGCACACACCAGGGGGTAGATGTATCGCCAGTGATCTGAGAGGGCAGAGATCAGAGGGAGATGAGCATTGTGGCTCCTTGCCTCCAGCTTCCTCCTGGTTCAGCCTGCAAATGTCCCAACAGGTCAGCAGCAATACTACACTAAATGCCTGCACACATACTACCTCATGTGATGTTCACCCATGTCTAGGAGAACCAAACCCTAGATCTCTGGATTTGATCCCAGAAATCACTATCTCCCATCCCTTTCTTCATTTTGCAAGCAGAGTCCAGCCTTCAGTTCCTTTCCTTTACCTTTTCCATCCCACCCTACCAGGGAAGCAAGAATCTACAGAACTATATGGGAATATATTTCTGGTATTTTCCCCCGGACCATGCCACGTGTATGAATTTAGGATCTATATTTAGCTTCACATAAGATCAGGAGTTATAACAACCTGTGTTCAAACTAAATAGTTAAGAACACAGAAGAAATCCTTGTACCTTTGCAAAACTGCTACCATCTCACCCAATCCCACCCAGGAGTCCACCCAAGCCACACTGTTGGTGGCTCACTCAGTTCCAGGTAGAGTCCCCAGCTGATGCCTGAGAGCAGCGCCAAGGTGATGAGGTCGCCCAGGCTGGCAGCAATGGGTGTGGCCACGTTGTCTGGGTTTATCCCAATCTTTCGAGAGCCAATGATGACTCCGATCATGATCATACCTGGTGAGGAAGGGGAAGAGGGACCAGAAGGGTGAGAAGAGATAAAGGAGGTGCCAGGTGCAGTCAACACCTCTGGGGCAGCCCTGCTTACTCCTCTGCGGTCATCCCTTTCTTACCCAGGACCAAGGAGGCAATGAAGGCTGTGGCCACGCTGCTAGCACAGAGCAGGAAGGCATGTGGGATACTGAAGTGGCCATCAGGGATCCAGCCAAACACGACGGCTGCTATGGATGCCAGGAAGCCCACCACCGTGGCCTGCACCTGAGGAGAGGAGTGGTAACTTGCAGACCCCTGGGAGTAGCAAGCTTCTTAGCTGAGGTCACTGAGCACTCAGACAGACCTCTTCCTGGCACTCAGAAGTCTCAGGAGGCAGGCTGGACCGCACTGTCCAGTCCTCCCAGCCTGGAAAGATGTCTTTATTTATTTAGTTTCACACCAGACACTAGTACTGGCAGTGCACCCTGTGGGAACCCAGGACATGTTACAGGCTGAATGAGTGTTCCTCTGGGGATGGGAGTGATCAACAGAGCCAGAGACTTCAGTCCAGAGTCAAGGCCTGGGACTTGAAAGATTCCCTGTCTGGAACCTGTGTGGCCTCACAGGAAGACAGGCTAGGAGTGGCACAGGACATTTCAGCACTACTGAGTCTGCTTGTACTCCAGGATTTGTGGTAACTCAAAGGCTCCTGTGTCACCAGAAACTGAGAACTTATCGGGGTGATGTGAGTTCCCCTCCATCTTGGCTGTTTTCCAGGTAACTTGGTTACCTCCTAGAGCAACCCTGGGAGAGTCCAACTCAGCAGGCTGCTGGAGGTTTACTCAGGAGCCACCTGGGGCTGACCTGAGCCTTTTAGATATTCCTGGCTAAGGTGGATGCTTAGTCTACCCTCTCTGGTCTCTGCCTTCCTACCTGGATGAGGGCCATGTTCCCAGTGATCATCCGCCAGAGCTCCTTGGGTGTGTCCATGTGTCCGATGTTGGCCTGAGAGAGGAAGGGCAAGAGGCTGGAGCTCCAGGCTAGAAAAGGCCTGCAGCTCTCTGTTAAGTGCCTGCCTGGATCGGGAGGCAGGACATGTGGCCTAAGACTCCAGGACTAGGACATGCAAATCCCATAGAAATGCTGGACTCAGAGGGAAGAAGCTAAAGCTGCACTCCTGCAGCTGGGTAGGTGCGAGGGGACTCCCAAGGCAGTGTCCTCTTCTCTTCTCCTCTCAGGACGCCCACTGAGCACAGACAGAATCCATCCTCTGCCCTGCTTATCTGGGCAGCCTATTCCCACTTGGGTCGGAATGACTCAATCCCTAACTCTGAAGCCAGCTTGCTATCCCATTAAAGGAAAGGTCAGCTGCTGGCACATAAATGAGGTTGTAAGTGTTTGGGAGGGCCTGGGTGATATGGGCCAGGAGTAGGGAGGACCAAATCAGGGTGGGTTATGCTGGCTGCCACTTCACTCTGCCAGCTTCTTCAGACTCTTGGCTATGTGCAGGGACATCCCTGGCCTTCTGAGCTTTCCTGCCTCCCATCCCAAGGTGCTGAATCTGGTTCAGTCCCTGACTCATCATGGCTGACCTAATGGGTGGTAGCGGGTGGGAGTGACGAACAGCCCCTCCCTGACTATTCTCTTAAAGAGGAGCAGGCTGCCACAGGGAAAGGGAATGGGGTGGGAGGGGGCTGGGAGGGCCTGGCTCTGCTCCTGCCCAGCTGCAGAGTAGGGCTGGAGATCAGAGGAGGCCCCCATCTGTGCTGGTGGAGGAACCAGCATGATGCCCGCCTGTCAAAGCAGCACAAATAGTCACGAGGTGGGTTGTGAAGCAGGAGGTGGGGCAGGAGTCCAGGGACGGCTGGGACATCCAGAAACCAAGCCTGGGAACCACTTTGGGCGGGGAGCCCCTACTCAGGCGCAGAACACCCAGCCTGGGATCTCCCCACACCTGCCCAGCCAGGCTCCCCCTTCCCACTCCAGCTCATGCTCAAAGCCTGGGCAGCAGAGAAGGGCCTGTAGTGATCACTGAGTCTCTGGCTCTGTGCCACCCAGCGTCCTCTCTGTGCCACTCTTCTCCCAGCCAGGACACTCACTGCAGTGGAAAGCCTTGATGCCAGGGTCATTTCCAGGTTTCCTTTGAGCCCCAACAGTGCAGGCACCAGGATGAAGACCTCCGTCACCTTCTGAAAGACTTCCCAGTGCTACGAGGTGAAAAGAGAACCCAGGAATTTCAGTGTCCAAAGGGCTAGTGTTGTGGTTCAATAGAGAGTCTGGGATCAGGAGCTTGAGGAGGAAATGGAGTCGGCAGGGAATGAGCACGCCATCCACCTTTCCTCCAAGAACCCTGGAACCAAATCAAGCCTATAGTTCTCCAAACAACACAGCCCCCTTTCTGCCACCTGAACAGGGGCGACGAAGAGCATTTCTGCCAGTTGGGAGACCCCTAGACTGACTCTCCTTCCTCTGCCTACTTTCCTGGAACCAGAGGAGAGAGTGGTGGGAACTCACATAGCTGAGCTGCCCCAGACTCCCTTATACCCCCAAACTTCTTTGCAATCCCCCCTCAAACTGTAATCCCCAACCCCTTTCCCTTTAGCTCAGTGTCTCTGTGGCCTCAGCCTTAGGTGGTGTTGTCTCAGCTGTGGAGCCTGGACTCCACAGGGCTGGGGCAGGGCTGAGATTAGAGAGTTTGTTTGGTTTCCATCTCCAAGGGCCTTGGGCCACAGCAATTCTCCCCACAGGCTCAGAACTGAGACTGTGGCCCTCAAACCTGGGAATGCTAGTCTTCCTCTACACTCCCTTATCCCATGCACCTTCCCCCAGTCCCTCAGCCAGCAGAAGCAAGGAGAGTCCTGGACTGGGAGTCAGGAGACATTGGTTCTAGTCTCCAGACAATCGGTTCCAGCTCTCCTACCACTTTATTTGGTCAGGTATCTATTAAGTGCTGACTATATGCTAGGCTAAGTGCTTGGATTTCCTCGTTTAATTATGTCAATGACCCAATAAGGTAGGGGCTATTTTTATTCTCATTTTGTAAATGAGGAAACTCAGATTCAGAGAGTAGCATACTAGTTAGTGCTAAGAGTTTGAAAAAATGTAGGAGCTGGGATTGGCTAAAGTTCCTTTAGTTGCAATTGCAACTGAGGACCTGCCAGAAAAAGAAAAAAAAAGTTAGGATTTTGACTCTCTCCCTATCCCTGCCTGGCAATGTGGTTTCCTTTATTTGTTTTAAAATAAAAGCCTCCAGGTTGGGAGAGGCAGAGGGGGCGGGTAGCCAAGCAGATATACGTAGGTTGTTCTGGGTATTGTGGTTGGGAGGCAAAGAGCTGTGATGGGCACAGGCACTGGACTGAGAGCCTTGTGTCTCCTATGAGAGACCACAGGGAGGGGCACACACCATCTCCCCAATAGGACTCCTCTGTAGACTTTAGGCATGTTAACAAGGGCCTCAAGCTCCTGACCATAAGATGTTCAATTCTGGGCGGTGCCTGTGGCTCAGTGGGTAGGGCGCTGGCCCCATATACCGAGGGTGGTGGGATCAAACCCAGCCCCAACCAAACTGCAACAGAAAAATTGCTGGGCATTCTGGCGGGCGCCTGTGGTCCCAGCTACTCAGGAGGCTGAGGCAAGAGAATCGCCTAAGCCTAAGAGTTGGAGGTTGCTGTGAGCTGTGTGATGCCACGGCACCCTACTAAGGGCAATAAAGTGAAACTCTGGCTCTACAAAAAAAAAAAAAAGATTCAATTTTAAAGGCGATTCCAGGACCAACACTATTGTTAAAGAGTAAGGTTTAGGATCAAAACCTTGGTGAGACATCATCTGACACCATTAGGATGGCTCGTATTTAAAAAAATTCTCCAGAAAATAATAAGTGTTGACAAGGATGTGGAGATTGGAACCTTGTGCACTGCTGGTGGAATTGTAAAATGGTACAACTGCTATGAAAAACAGTATGGCAGCTTCTCAAAAAATTGAAATAGAATTATTGTGTGAAGCAGCAATCCCACTTCTGAGTTTTGACCCAAAAGAATGGAAAGCAGGGTCTTGAAGATAGATTTGTATGCCATGTTTATAGTAGCACTGTATTTAATAAATACCTAGTGGATGAATGAACAAAACATGGCAAACACATGCAATGGTATCTCAGTTGTCAGATGCCACAACATGCACAAACATGTCCTTCAGGACATTGTACCAACTAATCCAGTCACAAACATTATGTGATTCCACTTACACGAGGTATCTAAAATGGCCAAATTCATAGAGATAGAAAGTAGAATAATAAAAAAAAAGAAAGTAGAATGGTGGTTAAAAGAGGCTGGTGGAAAGGGGAGTTAGCATTTAATGGGTACAGAGTTTTAGCTGGGGAAGTCAAAAGTTCTGAAGATCTGTTGCACAGAAATGTGAATACACTTAGCACTACTGAGCAGTACACTTAAAAACAGTTAAGGTGGTACATTTTACATTATATGTTTTTTACCACAATAAAAACGAAAAGATGAGGCCAGGTGCCATGCGGTTGCTTACACCTGTAATCCCAGGATTCTGGGAGGCCAAGGTGGGAAGATCACTTGTGCTCAGGAGTTCTGAGACCAGCCAGAGCAAGAGCAAGACCATGTCTCTACTACAAATAGAAAAATTAGCTGGGTGTTGTGGCAGGTGCCTGTAGTCCTAGCTACTTGGGAGGCTGAGGCAGGAGGATCACTTGAGCCCAGGAATTTGAGGTTGCAGTTGAGTTATGGCGAGGACACTGCACTCTACCTGGGGTGACAAGAGTGAGATTCTGTTTCAAAAAACAAAAAAACAAAAGAAAGATGAGCTAGCAGAGGGGGAGGCTGAGGCCAGGGCTACAGACAGAGCAGGCTGGACACTGGGCTGTTGTAAGACAAGGGCCTCTCTTTTCTTGTCAGAGTTCTCTTTGTGTGCCCAGGAAGGGGGGGTGGTGCCTAACAGGACTCAGGAGGGGCTTATTTCACTGGGGCTAGAGCACACACTTGTCTGAGCTTCTGGCCTGATTAGGACCTAAGACTCTCCTTAGGGAATCCCCTGTGTGAGGACTAATGGAGGGAAGGAGATACACCCCCATCTCAACCACAGTTACTGAGCTTTCAGGGAGCCACAGAAAGATCTAGCCCCTTCCAAACGCTGAAGGGATGTCAATCCCTTCTTACTCCCCTGTCTTGCATCCTGCCAGGGGGCCAGCTCCCTGCGGTCCTGCCCTGCTCTCAAACTGGACAAGCAGTTCCAGAGACAGGAAGAATTCCTCTCCTCTCCCCCACCTGTGGGCTTTCAAAGCTCCTCTCAGAGCACAGCCTCGTATCCCATTTTTACCCCCACTGCATCCTGCTTCCAAGCTGCCAGCTCTGTGGAAATCTCATTCTCCAGGTAGGCATATGTAATGCGTGTGTATGGGTAGACTGAAAAGGCCTGGAAGGAAATAGTCCAAGGATGTGCAAGTAATATTTCCTGAATTGCTTGTAAGAAATATTGCTTGTCTTTATTATTGCTTAAAAAAATATAGAAAGCTCAGCTAGGTCCCTCTGGTTCCCACTACAAACACCCCGGAATTTCTCCACCTCCCAGCACACGCTCGCTCTCTCCTTTTAACTACAGGAGGACCTGGAAAGTATGGGGTCCTAGAAATGATGGCACAAGAGACAGACAAGGAGAAGGAATAGCCATGGTTACAGTTCCTATGCAAAAGCATTCCCAACCCCTGTAGAACACAGCCCAGAACCTCACTTTACCTGATCCCCAGCCCAGCAAAGCCCTGAGTTGGCGCTTGAGACAGATTAGCCAATTTTACACACATACTTTCTTTACCCACAAAACCCTCTCTAGGATGCAGCTCAGACAGGCGAGCCTCTGACACATGGGCACACACAGGCTTCTGGGAAGAGAAGCTGGAGGCTGGTGATGTGGAACCAGCGTAGGCATCCAGGTGGCCCTAAAGGTTAGAGGTGGGTAGGATGTGGCCAGAGAAGACAGTGAACAGCTCTTCTTCCTTCTTTGGCCTAATTCAGGCCCATCCTGTTCATCCTGTCCGGGAGTATCTGCCCCTGAAGTCAAACCCGTCAGCCAAGCCGCCAGCCAAGCTGCCACCCACGCTTTCCTGCTTGGCTGGGGGTGAAAAACAGCACGGTCCAGGAAGCGCCACCCCGCTTAGAGTGGGAAAATAGCTACAGATTTTCACTGCTTCTCAGAAATGCCAGCCCTCTTCCCTTTCTTTCTCTATCCTTGTGGTGGGGGTTCCTTGGTCCCTGATGTTCTGGGGATGAGGGATGGGACCTCTCCCACACTCAGAACTAACCCTGATTCAGAGCAATCACCCTAAGTCTTGAATCTCAGTGGCCCTGCTGGTACCTCTTCCTTATCCTTCCAACCTACCTCTTCCATTCCTTACCTTCTTCTCCCACCTCATACCCTGACCTCCACCTGCCTTCAAGTGCTCTGGCCTGAGTCACCTTCTGTTTCAGGAGGGTAGCAGGAGAGAAGAGGGTTAGAGCCAGGAAGAAATGGAATCAAGATACTAAGACTTAAATTTCTAGACACAAGCTCTATGAAGCACCAGGCTATGGGAGAACATGGAAACCTGGGCTGAAATTGACCTTTTAGGGATAAGCACTGGGTCAGATCAGATTATAGTAATCCCAGCCTTCATTTGTTTGAGGCTTTCCCCAGAGGCAACTTCTATGTTCAAGGAGGGCCTCAGGGAAACACCTGTAGGGACAGGTCTGTACGAAGAGCGAGAAAAGCAAATGGGTCCCTGACAGCAAGCAAAGGGCAGAGACAGGAAAAGCAGAAGGGGTGGCCAAGTGAGACCAGATCTGAGTGTCCTGCCCAGGAATGCCAGTGGCCATGGGAGCAGACCAGCCACAAGAGGAATGCTTCCTTCCCACTCCATTGCCCCAGTGCTACTCTCCTAGTTATAGACTCCTTTGCAGGTGGAAGAGAGAAGCTGGAAGATATATTTGGGTGGGTGGGGGTGTTTATTTTTCTCAAGATCCTTAGCAAGTGAGTAGTAAGTTAAAATAAGAAACTGAGAGTCCCACCTGTCTTAACCTAGCTGAGGATTCCAGTGATGACTGGCTCACTATCTCCTGGCACACCCCCGTCCCTCACAAAGGCTTGCAGAAAAAGGGAGTGAGACAACCTGCAGTGGCAGTCTGGGACCTAACTGGGGGGAGGGGCACAGGCGTAGGCCGGCAGAGCTCCCACATATATCTCAACCCCGTTCAGAAGCCAACACTGGGCCTAAATGATGCTTCAGGAACTTCTGCCCATGGTAGGGAAGTTGGAGCAGATCATGGTCCATTTGTCCTTCTACTTTTGGCTTGTCCCTAGTATAGCAGCACCTTGTTTCATGGAAAAGGCTGCTGTGCACACTGAATGGAGCAGAGGACAGAGAAGAGGAGAAAGAACAGGACTTTCAGGAAGAGAGTGGGTCTTCTGTAGCAGTGGAGGCCCTGGACCAGGGTGACAACTGAACCTGTCCAATACAGATTTCTGTCAATACAGTCAACTCTTGAGACACTGGGGGACCCATGCCAGCCATTTCCTCCAGATGGCCTAGTGTCACAGACACTTGTCTCACTGAAGACCATCTTTGCTTGTGAAGGGGAACTACAGATGTGTATCCTTAGAAACTGTTTCGTTCTTCCTAAATCTGGGACTGTCAGGCACCCCTTTTACTCCCATGGAGGCGGAATAAGAATTTCTCTGTGGTCCTGTGTCCTGGTCCTTCTGCACTCACCCCCTCCTACGATCTCACCATAGCCATCTGCAGGGCCTGCTCCAGCCCAGCTGTGGCAGGGAGGTTGGGGGAGGAGGCCTAGGACAAACCAGCCATTGTTATCCACACCAACTGGACCCCAGCTCTGGGGTGAGCCTAGATGCCATAGGTGCCACAGGAAAGGCAGTGCCAAAGATTCCCTTACCTAGGCCTCTCCATGTCTTGGGCTCATGGATACGGGGGTGGGTGGACAATACATCAGAGGGCTTTTTTAGCTCTGGAATCTGAGTGTATGGGATGGGTAGGGGTGTGTGTGTGGTGTCCTTTCCTTTCCCCTCTAAGAACTTTTGTTCTGATTGCATGAGAAGATAACTCCAATCATTCCAGACTCCAGTCACCTTGCTTTGCAGAGGAAGACAAAGAGAGCAAGCTCCTCCAGAGTCTTTAACCAACCAGTGAACCGTAGCCAGGCTCTGGGGTCAAATGAACAAAGACAATTTACTTCATCTCTCTAAGGCGTAGGTTCCCTATCAACAAAATGGAGACAACTATGGTTCCTATCTACAGAAGAGCCCTCCAAATGCTTTCCCACTATCATTATTATCTAGAAAACAAGACAACCCTCTCCCACTTCACCTCTGGATCTTGGTTCTGCAACCCTTTGTAGGTACCAAACCAAAACTCAGAAATTCTAGGAATGAACTAAGGCCACAGGAAAGAGATGGAAGGGGAGATAAAACGTTATCCCAGTTTCATTTTTTCTCCCCCCTCTCCCCTCTTCCCCCTCACTGCTCTGGGGAAGGGGAGCCATGAGGAGGAAGAACCCGAAACCCCAGGCCAGCTTCCTAACCTCCACCTAGGAACAATCTTCAAGGCACTTTGCATGACACAAACACCATTCTCATTAGCAACCAAAGGTTCTTACGAAGGACTCAAGTCAAAGTGGTCCTTGTGGACACTAGAGAAGGAATCATCAAAACCCAGCAACCTTCAGTCCCTTGGGACATGAGCATGGTGAGACCTACCAGCAGGACTCTGTCTCTACATGCACGGTTTGTATGGTTGGCCTGGAACAGGGAAAGAGATGTTGAGCTTCATGTTAGTCTGAGAGATGTCATGGTCAAGGGAAACTGGGGGGACCCAAAGAGCAAAGATCAGATATCCTCCTGCCTTGGTATGTCTCAGAGTATTTAGGATAGAGGCCAGCACTCAGCAGGAATTTGATATGTACTGCTGATGAACTTAGATAAAACTGCCACCTTTAAGAAGTCCTGTGTACCATACTGTGCTTCAAAAACTTTTTTATTTTTTATGTTTTTTTGAGACAGAGCCTCAAGCTGTGCCCCTGGGTAGAGGGCCGTGGAATCACAGCTCACAGCAACCTCCAGCTCCTGGGCTCAAGCAAGTCTCCTGCCTCCGCCTCCCAAGTTGCTGGGACCACAGGCACCTGCCACAACACCTGGCTATTTTTTGGGTGCAGCCGTCATTGTTGTCTGGTGGGCCCAGGCTGGATTCGAACCTGCCACCTTAGGTCTACGTGGCTGGCGCCTTAGCCACTTGAGCCACAGGCGCCAAGCCCAGAAACTTTTATCTAGAAACAAAACTTTGTCTCTCAGACCTGAAGTTTCTGAATAAGCCCTAACTCATAATGAGCTAACATAGCAGGTCCCTGGCTCTTTAGGATCCAGGTCCTACTAACTCTTATCCTTCATTCTACCCAGAAGCCTCATAAAGAACCATCTTTGGCAGGGCACAGTGGCTCACTCCTATAATCCCAGCACTTTGGGAGGCCATAGCAGGAGGATTGCTTGACCTCAGTAGTTGGAGATCAGCCTAAGCAACATGCAAGATCCTATCTCCACAAACAAACAAAAAATAATAATGAAAAAGAGCCTTCTTTGCCCAGGGCAGGTGAGGAGCAAAGGGGACAAACACTTCTGCCCAGACCCAGTTACATTTTGTCCCCATTTATGGCATAATTAGCACTTTAAGGTTTCGTTACACCAAATCCCCAGACCATGCATCAGACAGCCTGTGCCCACCCCTATTCTGCAAGGAGACTGTGCCAAGGTTACAGGAAGATAAGCAACACAAAATGCCTTTATGAGCCTTCCCTCTTAATATGAGACCCTCTTGGCAGCTGAACAAATTCCTGCCCAGCAGGGGGATGGAGGAGAGGCTTGAAACTAAGCTTTGTACTTTGGGTATCCTTGAAACCCCAAGTGAAGGGGGAAAAAGACGTAAAGAAGAGACCCATTTAAATGTCTCCTACAGAGCTGGGCTCAGCAGGAATGCTCAGGAGGCATGGCAAGCAACAACCCTGTTCCATCTTTTTTCTCCCAAGCCTGGCTCTGGAACCCACTCTGTTTTTGTTAAGCAACACTGGCCTGACTACCTTCCTATGGCTACTCAGCTTCAGGGTTTCTGCGGGAAGTAACCAGAGCAAGAAGAAACTGAGGACATGACCCAAAGGGAAATAGTATTCTAGGAAGCAGCAGCTGCTTCTAACAAGGAGGTAGAGAGGAAGTCCCAAGAGCTAGTTTCTCAGAAGGCAAAACTGGCCCTGGGCTCACAGTCAAGAGCTTCCCTACTCCGGTCGTACCTGCACGATGTCCAGCACCATGCCAGCAGCCACAGTCCCAAAGCCTGCCAGGAGGAAGGGAAACAGCACTTGCAGCCCGATGGAAAAAGAGGTCTCCTTGAGGGGAGAGGGGGGTGCGGGGCCACGGTCTGTGCTGACGTCGTCACTTTCATTGCTCTGGCTCCCGTTCTCCAGCAGGGCGTCCTCCTCCCGAACCCCCTTGGCGTTGGCCCGAGACTCAATCGCCACCTCTACCCCAGCCCCATCAGGCCCCAGGAACTCTGAGGTCCCGGCCAAGGGCTCTCGCCCGGGGCCATCTGAAGAGCAAGGAGAGGCAGTAGGGCCAGTCCCATTCAGCTGGTGGACTTCCTTCAGCTCTGTCTTAGAGGACATGACAGGCAGGGAGGAGGGGAAGGGAGAACTTTTCCTTATTCTTTTTCCCGCTTTCTCTCTCCCTCTCTAACTTGGGGGAAGTACTTAATCTTGGGGTGAACCCAGGCTTGGATGCCGCGGGACCTCTTCCCACGGCTCTCTGCTCCTACCAGGCACTGCAAAAACTGATCCACCAACAGGCAGCCCCATCAAGCACTGAAGCTGCAAGCTGGAGGGAAACAAGAAACTCCTCGCCAGACTCAGCAGCCAGCCACTAGGGGTGCAGGTGCCTGACTCCAACCGACCAGCTCTGTGCTTGGGGGAAACTTGTCCGGCCTCTTGTCTTCTTTGGTTCTCAGCAGCAGGCTCCTCAGAGCAGGGGGCATCCAGAGTAGAAGAGCCCAACCAAAGTCTGGAGTGCCCTCTGAAGAGGCCCCTCTTTCGTAAAAAGTAGCTTGAGTTCAAAGGTTTCAGAACACAGCCTTAGCCCGGGGCTGTGTCTCCTGCCTTCTCCTTTTGCTGGGTTCCTCCAGCCTCCCACAGCTCCTCAGGCTCAGCTGGTCCCAGGGCAGTGTCTGTGGTCCTTCCTCTCTCTTCCAGAGATTTGCTCCCTTCCTGAGAAGATCTTGTACCTCCCCAAATCCCTGGTCCTTAAAGTCACGAGAGTCTGTGTGGAATACCTTATGTGGGAAGAAGAAAAAGAGAGAATGTCATGATATAGCAATATAGGTACGGAGAATTCTCACCTAACACATTTATGAGTTTGTTCCATAGAGAGTTTGCTAGTTGCCTCCTTTTTTCCTTTAAAATGACTCACCTCTGCACTGCTACATCTGGAGGTCTAGCAGGTTGGGGACCCCGTCATCCTCCCAACCAGCAACCCATCACCCACAGGGGTCATCATGGTCTGCAGCAATGAGATGTCACCAGACCGGGATTAGGAAGATGCTGTGTAGGAGACCTGGGCCCTATTTTCTCAGCAACCTGAGGTGGATAGAGATGTCCTTAGGGAGATCCCTTCTTGAATATCCATTAAGAGCCCAGATTATTTAAGTGTGGTCTCTTAGTGGGGCAAGCTCCCTGTCACACAGCCACCCACCCCATTGCAGAAGGTAATTTTTTTTTTTTTATCATTACATGACAGCAACAGCAAGACAGACACATAAGGCAAATAAACAGGGAGAACCTGATTACAGAGCGGAGCCCCCAGACCTCTAAACACTCAGCCTCTGAGAACAAAACAAAACAAAGCAACAACTAGGAGGACTCCCTGGGTAAAGGGGCAAGCCTGCCAGACCAAGGCCAAGAGCCAGAGGCCTACCCACTCCTGCCCTTGAGAGTCAACAGTGTTACAAAAAGCTCAGACGCTGACTCTGACTCAGATCCAGGCCTCTGTCTCTACTTCTCTCCCCCTGTACTTGGCCCTGTGAGACTGTCAGATAGGACAAAAGGAATTACCTCAGTTTGAAGAGGCAGAGGATAAAACTATTGGTCATTACCCACATATTTCAGTTCTCTAGACTCCTTCTGCTCCCCAGGCTTACTCAGAGTTTGATACAATAGAATTCTTAAAAACAAAAACAAAATACAAGAAAAGTAGCGTATGTCACCTGAAGAACCATATGCCAATATACACTTGCTTTCAAATGAATCTTTTTAGCTGTACTGGCTCTACTTTTCTTTACCTAAAAGGAATCCCAAAGTTTCCTAATTTCTGATGGAATTCCATACTATTCTATTTCACTATCATAGCTCTTACAAGTAAAAATAAATTTAAAAGAGAGCTTCCCCAGGTAAGAGGAACAGGTCTTTAAGTATTCCAAACACACACAATCAGTCAACTCCAGTTTGGGAAAGGCTGGATCAACCCCCAGTAATTGGCCCATGGGAATGGTTTCCTTTCTATCAACTCTGTCACCCACCAGGACTCCCCTTTTCCAATCTCCTTAAACACAGTACTGTGGCTCCTTCAAAGACTCTCACCAGAGATCCAGGAGGAAACCTCTGAGTCCACTGCACCGTGCCAGAAAAGTTTCTTAGTTCTCCAAAAGGTGACACCCCCACCTCCCTCCTGTCTTCCCGGCAGGCCGCTTAACCTGAAAGGAGGCTTACAGGAAGGGAAATCTTCACCCACTCCCCCAAGTAAAAAGACTTCAGAGGGGCCTAAGGCCCTTGAACGAAAGAAGCAAAAAGTGAACTAGGACGCCTTATCTTCTCCCAGCGGGGGCAAAAAAGATCCGTTTTAGTGTCACCAACCCCAGGGAGGGGTTGATGAAGCTGGGCGGCCTCCTCCATCTCTCCACCACTCAGACTCAGCAAATGCGCTGCGCGCCAGGACTGCCGCCCTCCGCCACCCACCCTCCCAGACGCAACAGGACTGACCTGCCCCTCGCTTGGGAGGAAGGGGGGAGCCTGGAGAGTGGCAGCAGGGGCCCGTGGTCTCGGGGGGTGCAGGGTACCCCCTCTTCTCATCACTCCTCCTCGGCAGTGCTCCTCGGCCCCCGGGGTGTCCCCCTACACCCCCAGCCAAGGCTAGAGTCCAGCCCCGACACCCGGCTCGCTACATTTCGCCCCTGCGTTACAGCGAGGACGCCGCCGCTTCGCTTCCACGAGGGGGAGGTGGCCAGGGAGGGCAGGATATACCGCCTCGGGCCGGGCGTGGTGGGGGAACCGGACCAGGGGGCCTCGAACGGGGGACTGAGAGGCCGAGTTCACTCGCCCCCAATCGCTTCTTGCCCGCGGAGTCGGGCCCGACTGGTTGGCTGCTGGTGGCAAACGTGATCTGGGGCAGACTGGGTGGCACCCCCCCTCCATCAAAAATAGATTCTCGGATGGACAACTGCAGCAGCCAATCGGGACGTAGGGAGGGTGGCCTCAGCCCCGGCCCGGCCCCTTTCCCTCGCTGGGTGTCGGGAGGCGGGGCGCCGGGGAAACGCGGTGCACGGAGTGACGGGAACTGCGAGCCGGCTCTGCGCCGCGCGAGCTCGTGGGTCCCAGCGCCCATCGGCCAGAGGTTCCCGCTGTCCGGCGCTGGCTGCGCAGGGCCACCGCCCTAGGGCCCAATCTGCCGCGCCGGCGCTATTGCAGCCTTTGAAAGGCGTGTGCGCCTTTGCCGGTCTACTCCTGCCTCTTGAAGGCTGCCTAGGAACCTCTGGCCTTCAAGAAGACCGGCAAACGGCCCTGGGTAGAGCCCTAGCCATCCAGCCAGCTCTGACCCCGCGGGCTCTACCAGTATCCGCGGGCTCCTCTTCCGCGCTCAGTCTTCTCCCAGACAGACCCGTCCCTACCTCGTTCTTGGATACAGCGCCTGTCCCATGGGCCAGTCACCTCGTGCTTCCAACAAATTCCGCGTTCCTCTAAGTCTAAGCAAATGGCTCAGCCCTGACGCATCCCGCCTTAATAAAGCCCCGGCCTTGAAAGAGGTGGGGATGGGCGGGCAGGAGGAAAAGGAGGTCAGAGTCGCGGCTGGGGTCTTACGTGCACCCCTGAGGTCGGGGTGGAGGGGAGCCTAGCTTCCTTTGAGCCACAGAGCATGGTGGCAGCATGCAGAGGGATGTCTCTTTCCCAAGCTAAACGAAATCCAACTTTCCCTGACGCACCTTATGGAATCAAAGAGAGGTGTTCCCGTGCTAGCCGTTTGCCACTTCCTCCCTTGGGGTATCTCCACCTCTCCAATGCAAACTCAGTACAAGTTCTCTTTGGGATGTTTTTGTGCGGGGGGTGTGACCTTCTCTATAAAGGAACCCCCACCCCCAGGTTTTCCTCTCGTGTCAGTGGAACCTGTGACCAGTAGTTCCTTCCTGCCCTTTTCCTCCCGGAAAGTGGCTCAGGGGGCATCAAGCACCCTGAAGGAGTTTGGGGCAGAGATGTGTTTGGGATGGGAAGAACACCGTGCTGGATGGTAAGTTTTCGGTACATGCACGTCAGAGCATACACAGCGCTCTGAGCAGGTCATTTCTTTGGACAAAATAAGAAGTACCTATACACAGACCTACCCCCTTGAATCTCCTATTCCGGAATCCCTAGATTAGAATTATTCCTGCTCAGTTGCTGGGGCATTTGCATCAAGGGCCTGCAGACCCACAGAATCTTGTAGAGCAAATGTGTGTCAGAATTCCAATTTTGACTTCAAATATTGTGTTTCTCTGCCTGGAAACACAAGTAGCTGCTAGACTGGGAAACACTGGGCCTCATTCAGAAAGATCAGGTTTGTGAATAAGGGGCGTAGTTAAAGCTTACATCTGGAGACATTTCAGTCAGGGGTTGGAGACCACTTCTGCGCTACTGCACTTCTTTCCTCCTCCCCAGGCCCCATTTAATCTTGCTGCAGTTCAGCTATGGATAAAATTTTGATCACTTTCCTATTTCTTTTTCACCTTCCATTTTTTAACCCATCTGAACACAGTTCCATTTTCTTGTGGCTATTTTTGTTAAACTGACATATACTACACATTTGGAAAAATGTATAACGCCTAAGGGTACAAGTCAACAGATGATGACGCAGTGAATAATCCTTTATAACCACTGTCTAGATAAAGACATCATTGGCACCTCGGAAGCCCTCCTTTTATCCCCCTTCTACTCTACCTCACCTTTCTTTCCAAAGGCAGCCCCTGTCTAATCCTACAGATTAGTTTTACCTACTTTTGAACTTTATATAAATGGAATCATTCAGTAGGTATCATTTTGTGTCTGGCTTCTCTCAATGTTTGTGAAACTCAACTATAACATTGCGTGGAATTATGATAGCAGTAGTTTATTCATTTTTCTTGTCGTACAGTATGCCATTGAATGAATATACCACAATTTATCTGTTATTCTGCTGATGGACATTCGGATTGCTCCCAGTTTGGGGTTATTATGAATAAGGCTGCTGTAACATTTTTGTCCGTGTCCTTTGGTACACTTATGTTTTTATGTTTATTGACTAAATACCTAAGAAAAGAATGACTGGGACATAGGGTAGGCATATATTTAGCTTTCATAAATGCTACTGAACAATTTTCCAATGTGCTCATATTAATTTACACTCCCGCCTACAGTGCCTGAGAATTCCAGTTGCTTTGCCTTCTCATCAACAGTTGGTTTTGTCAATCTAAAAAGATTAAAACATTTTAGCCCTTCTGGTGGGTATAGTGGTATTGTAGTTTAAATTTGTTTGGCCCTGATAACCAATGAGGTTGACCACCTTTCCATGCATTTGCCATTTGAATATCAGTTCAAGTATTGTGTCCATTTTCTAGTAGGCTGTCTATCTTACTGCTTTGTAGGGGTTCTTTATATAGTTCAGCAAATCCTCTGCTGATTATAGGGATTGCAAACATTTCTGTAAGTATATTAGTACAGCAGACCCTGGTTTTAGGGTCTTTGGAAGTGTCAGGGCCACTGGGATAAGACTTTAATTTTTCTCTTTTGATCAGTAATGTATGCCCAGCTCCTAGCACATAGTAGATACCCAATAAATATGTTGAATGAATGCTGAATGAGATGGAAGAGACTCATCTGGGTAGTTTGCTGTATGTTGCACTGATCCCTAGAGTCAAATACCAAGAGGGCCTGGGGGAAGCAGATTTCCTTCCACCCTAGCCAGCTGTGACCTTGGGAAGGGGAAGACATCCCAGCCCTTCTCTACAGAAGGAGCAGAAATAGCTACAGTCTGTGAACCAAGGAGCACAGATATAGGGAGCAGAGGTCACAAATTAAAAGACAGGAACTGGCAGCAGGTAGCAACTAGCCAGAATGTTCAGAGGGGGAGACTCAGTTTGGGGTATCAATAGGAGAGTGAGGGCTTCTGAGCACTGGACCTTTGTATGACAAGAACGTCCAAAGGTCTTGTCTTTTCCTGCCTCAAGGCATGCCTACTTGCAAAGGCTTGTTAGTGGAAAGAACCTTTTCGTACTTAGAAACATGTTTCTTTCTCCAAAGGAAGTTCATTGAGTCTTTGGTTGTGGGGTCTTATTCCAATTCCAAATTGGGGAACTCTTTTTGTTCAATCTGTCTTAAACTTTCTCCTGGCCTGTAACGTCCATCCAAGATGTGGAAGACCATCAAGTTAGCCCCTTTTCAACAAAGTCTTTTGAGGCTTGCTGCATTCTCTAGCACTTTTCTCTTGCTTTCTCACCAGCATGCTCTCCTTTTCCTTCACCTGTGGTGGAAATGAGGCCTGGTTAGAGTCTCGGACTGATTCCCATCACTGTGGGAGAGAGAGATTTCTTCCTTGCAGCACCACCATACCAGACTCACAGTATCTCCTCCCCAGGTCTTCCAGAGGACAATGTGGTAATGGCTGCCAAAATTTCTATGTATGATGAACTTGGAGCATCAGTCTAGTTGGAGAGAGACTGGATGACTTGCCATGAAATGGGATTTGCATAGCAAGGAAGTGTTTTCACTTAGAATATGAGTTTATGGGGAAGGGGAGCAGAGGGTTTTAGGGAAAGGAAAGGAGAGTCATTAATCACTACCAGGGGCCTTTGCAGGCACCTATGAGACAAGAGCCTCTATGGGGCAGCTTTCTTTAGTCTTGCTTGGCACTTGTCCTAATATATGGTTTATTTAGCCTCTATCCTGAGGTCCTCTGAGTCCCTTGGTCTCCTTTCAGGGACAGCTACTATATGCCAATGGTTTCTCCCTGGACTACCTGTGTACTCATCTTCAAGCATCATAAAATTCCAGAGCCCGGTAGATACTGGACCTGCTCGTGAGCATGATATGGTCACGCAACTAGCCTGACATGGCTGGAAACTTTTCTGTCTTTTGTTCTGTTGGGGGAGGCTGCCCCCTCCCATTTTTCCCCTTGCTGAAACCCCTCCCCAGCTATCTCCCTCTCAGAGGTCAACTTCTTTCCTGCTGCCCAGAGCTGAGGTGATATCCCCTTCCGGTTTCATTCAGTTCTAGGAGGATGTAGTGAGGGGGGTGGGATAGGGAAGTGTGGCCACCTGTGCTCAGAGCTGTCACCATCCCTTTTGCTTCTCTATAACTGAGCTAGCTCCCCTTTCCAAAAGCCCGTTGGATATCCACCTTGGGATATCCACCTATGCAGGATGATCCCAGGTATTTTGGAGCTGCAGTTTCAAAATTACTGAGTATAGCCTTTTTTTTTTTGAGTCTCAAGCTATCCCCCTGGGCAGAGTGCCGTGGCATCACAGCTCACAGCAACCTTCGGCTCCTAGGCTCAAGCAAGTCTCCTGCCTCAGCCTCCCAAGTAGCTGGGACACAGGCACCCACCACAATGCCTGGCTATTTTTTGGTTGCAGCCATCATTGTTGTTTGGCGGGCCCGGGCTGGATTTGAACCCGCCACCTTAGGTATATGTGGCTGGCGCCTTAGCCACTTGAGCCACAGGCGCCGAGCCACTGAGTATAGCCTTAATGGTAAGCAAAATAGTTTAGCGAACTATAACTGGTGATAGAGAAGTAATCTTTGAGAGGTAGAACTGCTAAGCAGAATGTGCCACAGCTTTGTGATCACATGGATTTGAATCCACACTCAGCCATACATTATGTGTGTAACCTTGGTCATTGCTATAAATTGGAGACATGATTCCCTTTCTTAGAGATTATGAGAGAATTTGCAATAATATAACACTTGAAACATTCCCTGTACACAGTAGCACTGTTAGAATTTCACCAAAGAAGAAGAGCTCTCTCTGGGTCTCACACTGAAGTTTAGATTTTACAGAGTGTGAGGTCAGGCCTCACTGTAAAGGATTAAAGATGGACAAGCTCAGACATGGATACAGGTGGGGAGGTAATCAGGGCAGTATCCTGAAGTGAGTCACAAGCAAAAGATGAATAAACTTTATCTTGCAGGAGCTGAGATACCAAGAGACTATATCTTGCACACCAGATCATGTAGTTTCAAACTATCCTCTATGTTTACTACCCTATGACTATCTTCTAGCTCAGGATTTCCTCAACTGGCCTGGTCATAGGAATCATCTTGACACATTTCTTTTAAAAATGTAGATTTCCAGGTCTATTTCCTAGAAATTCTGCTTCCAAAGTTCTGTTATTGAGCCAGGAAATCCACCCTGTTAACAAGTATCCCAAGTAACTCCCATGATGCAACCAGATGGAGAAACATTGCCCCAATCTGGTGGTTCTCAATCTTGGCTGCATATTAAAACCTCCTGGGGAAGCTTTAGCAAAAATATATCTTCATCATAGGGGGAAACTCTGCACGTTGGGAAGGCTGAGGAAATCTTCAAAGACATAGAGGTGCTTTGATTGAATCTGACTGTGTGGGTTTGTATGTGAACTCATTGAATCATAATAATTACTCTATGAGGTAAGTTGTAATATCACAGGTGGAAAATGGAGTCAGTGGATTGGAGAAAGGTAGATAGATAAAAAAAAGTCATTTAAGTTAATCATTAGGGAATTGCAGATCAAAACCACAGTGGGATATCACTTCATATTCACTAGGTTGGCCACAAAAACAGAAAGGAAAAAAACAGAAACTAGCAAGTATTGGTGAGAGTGGGGAGAAATTGGCGCCCTTGTACATTTGCTAGTAGCTATGCAAAATGGTGCAGATGCTGTAGGAAACAGTTGGGTTTTCTGCAGAAAGTCAAACATAGAATTATCGTATCAACGAGCAATTTCACTCCTAAGTGTATTCCTAAAAGAATTGGAAATTATTCTAGTTAGAGAAAATAGAGTGAAATAGCAGACAGGCAAGGGAGAATTTGGCATTTTCAGGAAACAGGAGGTTATTCAACATGTGGTTGAATGCATAAGATGAAAGCTGAAATGGTAAGCTTTCATGACACAGTAAGTCACATAACTTAAGGCTTCTTTTCATAGGCTTAATATTTTATGTATGGGTTTTGTTTTCCCAGTGCGATTACAAGGTCCTTGAGCATAGAGACTTTACATTTTAAAATTTATATTAATTTTTTTTTTTAAGAGACAGAGTCTCACTTTGTCACCCTCGGTAGAGTGCTGTGGTGTCACAGCTCACAGCAACCTCCAGCTCTTGGGTTTAGGTGGTTCTCTTGCCTCAGCCTCCCAAGTAGCTGGGACTATAGGTGCCCGCCACAACACCTGGCTATTTTTTTGTTGCACTTTGGCCATGGCTGGGTTTGAACCCACTACCCTTGGTATATGAGGCTGGCGCCCTAACCACTGAGCCAAGGAGCCACCCAAAAATTTATATTAATTTTTTAATGCTTTGTATTTTAAAATTTCTGTGATGTTTGTTAACATGTTCTAATTTAAATGTACACATTTGGGTCCTCTTTCTCTGTCAGACCCTTAGATACTGAGTTTCATCAATTTATGATACTTTGTTGATGACCCTCAAATATCTTTATCTCAGATTTCTGAGCACCAGACTCGTAAGTCTCAGCACTTCCAACTTCTTATATCTGAAACAGAGCTGGTTATCTCCTAGAAATCTGCCCCTTCATCAATCTCCTCCAACCCAGAAATGGAGTCCCCCTCTCATTTGCTCATGTGGCTACCTGGGAGTCATTCTCGACTCCTTCCTCTGCTTCCCCATCTCCCCACCACAACGCCATCTCCTAAATAACTTCTTTCTTTGGATTTTATTGTTTTATTGAGGTAAAATTCACATAAGTTGAGCCATTTAAAGCATATACTTCATTGGAATTTATTATATCGTAATGTGTATGACCACTTCCTCTACCTGGTTCCAAGACATTTTCATCATGAAAGGAAATTCTGTATCCATTAATCAGTTATTCCCCCTTCCACCAACCCTTGGCAACCAGTTGTCAGTTTTCTGTCCCTATGGATTTTAATATTTTGGATATTTCATACAAATGGAACCGTGCATCCGTGACTTTTTCTAAATGGGTTCTTTCAGAGAATATTTTATTTTTTTGTTGTTGTTGTTGTAAAATCAAAGTACTACTTTATTAAATGAGTTATTTTACACAATATGAACATCAATATAATTACAATTGTAAAAAAATTTTTTATAACAAGGATGGACTGATTTTCAGATTTTCAAATCAGAGTCAACTGTACATTTACACAGAATTGTCTTTGCATGAAGCCCAAAAGGTAACAGCATAAAAATGAGTGTTTCTGTAGCCCCTTTATTTTTGCTGATCAACCGTTTGTTAGAAAAGCAGCTGCAGGTTTGTTACCTAAGGTCTGAGACAGTAGAAGAGTCAAAGGTGTCATGAATTCACCTGTAAACAACTTTATGCCTGAACACCAGCCAATTCTGGAGGAAGTGGAGTCTTAGGATGCTTGCTCTCAAAGTGCTGCTTGAAGGTCTTAGGGTCTGGCATTTGTGTCCTACAGACAGTGCAGGTATATATTAAGGCAGCTTTGGCAGCAGCCTTTTGGTCGTGTCCTTGTTTCTTCTTTTGTCCAGCTTGCTTTTTGGCATTTTTCTGCTGAGACTGGATCTTCTGCTGTCCGCGAGCCATATCTGGGCTGGGACAGTCTTACGTCGTAGAGACAGCGCAGCGCTAGAGGGCCGGGGGAGGTCGCTTGAGGGAGAGGAAAGGGGAGCGCGCCCAGCACCGCTTCAGCCTCTTCTCAGAGAATATTTTCAAGGGTCATCTACATTGTAGCATGTCTTAGTACTTCATTCCTTTGTATTGCTGAATAATACTCCATTGTATGGATACAAGATATTTTCTTCATCCATTCATTCATTGATGGCCATCTGGGTTGTTTTCACTTTTTGGTTACTGAGAATAATGCTGCCATGAACATTCAGATACAACCTTTTCATTTTAATTTCTTTTGGAGTAGAATTGCTGAATTTTATCAGGCAATTCTATGCATAACTTTTTGAGGAAACACCAAACTGCTTTCCACAGCTGTGATGCCATTTCACATCCCAACAGCAATGTACAGGGTTCCTGTTTCTCCACATCCTTGCCAACATTTGTTATTTTCCACCTTTTTCTGATGATGGCCAACCTGGTGGATGTGAGGTGGTACTCCCATTGTGGTTTTGATTTGCCTTCCCACCGGCCTAACCTAAGTAACTTTTTAACCTACCCATCTTTCTCCAACCTGCTAATTCCATTTTCAACCTGCTATATTTCAACAGCCTACTTCATAGGGTAAAAATTAGGATAAAATGAGTTTTTATATGTGTTAATTAGAACAGTACCTAGCATATAGTAAATACTATGTAAGTGTCAGAAGGAATATAAGGAAGGACAGAAGGACAGAAGGAAGGAAAGACTTAACTAGACTTCCCTTTTCCATTGTCCTTAATCAAAGTCCAAAATCCCCCTCCTGACCTGCAAGGCCCAAACTGGACTCCTTTCAGTTTTTTGAAGGTATATTGTTCTCATTAGCCTCATAGCCTTTGCCTGCTCTATTCCCTCTGTCTGCCACAATTCCTGATCCCCCAGTATCGGGGGGTCCAGTATTTTTCTTCTCTACTGCACACTGGAAGAAGAGTTGTCCTGGGCCACACATTAAATACACAAACTCTAATGTATTTATTTTGCACTGATGAGCAAAAAAAAGGTCTGTGCATAATTTTCATGATATCCAAAACCAGAGATAAACAAAAAAATAAAAAAATAAATAAAATCCTCACATAATCCACATGCAGCCCATCAGCCACAGGTTAAACACCTCCCCGCTCCTCACCACTGGCAGAGGCCTTCCTGATTTCTCAGACCAGGCACCATGACTTACGTAAAGACTTTATCTCTTAGATTTCGGCAAGAGAGCCCCCTTCCCTGGGCTCCATGCTTTTAGAAGACATCATACAGCACAACCACAAAGGAAATAAATTTATGAAAACCAGGGATGTCTCTGACACTTGGGATTCAACGCTCAGTATTGTCACAGAGCAACTAGTAACCCTGAACCCGCGTTCCTGAAATGAATATGGTTCAGGCCCTGGAGAAACATTCTCTGTATCTTGCCCTATGTCTTGTTTATTTAAATTGATAGACATTATATGTTTATTATGTATAACATATTTCAAAATATGTATACATTAAAAATATGGAGTGCTTCACAATGAAGCACTTTGTCACACAAGATGACAATATTGTGTGTCATCTTTGCAGGGGCCATGCTAATTTTCTCTGTATCATTCTGATTTCAGTATAGGTGTTACTGAAGCAAGGGTATCCTGTCTTCAGAGAAAAAGGTAACTGTATCTTAAGGTGAAGGTTTGTGGGTTGTGTCACTGTGACTTTGGAGACAGCTCTGGCTTTGGAGTGCGGGGAGGAATTGAGCTGTTAGAGTGCTTAGCCAAGAGAAAAGAAAATTAGCTTGTCAAGTCCTTCCTCTTAGAAAGTGTGACTGCAGTAGATTCTTTGTTGACATGATTTTGACCAGTAGTGCTGAGTATCCATTTTCTTGCTTCTCTTTGGGTCCCTTTTCTAGTTCTGGAGGAATCCACGAATAGGTGTAGTGTTTGCAACATTGCACGTGGTGGCTGAGGAACATCAGTATTAAACAATTTATATTAATCTTAAATTTTCGTATTTGTAGGGCGAAATGTGACATGTGAAACATGATACTGGATCCTTTTGTTCACAGGTGGACACAGAACACTCGAATTGCAAATAATGTCTTTTTTATAAAAATATTTAATTAGATTTAAATTTTCACAAAGTTTAGTGAAACATTCAGCTCTTGAGTAGGAACTTTGTTTCCTATTTATACTTTTCTTTTCCCATTCTCTTTGCTTATGAGTATTTCGTCTTTCTCCCCCCTAGGTAGTAAGGTGTGAGTAAAAAGTTTGAGCTAGTCCTGGTCAGGGGTGTAGGGTGACTATCCGCTGGAGCCCTTCCAAGGTGGATTTGGGAAGCAGTAGATGGGTGGGAATAGAGGTGGAGGAAAGTCCCAGATTCCTTGCCCTATCCTGTCCAGAGTCCTGGGGCTTATTTCCCAGGCAGGCCTCACTCTCTCCAGAAATCGTCAGGGGCCTCTAGGCTAGAGTATCTGTGTTCTCAGAGCTAAGATTTATAGCATTTTCCTCTCAAGGGCCTTCCTTCCCCATTTGGGGATTCAAAAAAACTATCCTTTCTAAAGCTGGAAGAAGGTGGTGAGATGGATGGATGGGGACAGAGTCGGCTGTTCATTCTTCTCCCAGGTACTTCATGGATCACTAGAAACCTGGTTGTCCCTAAACTCAGAGAAAAGAACTGAGTCCAGAAGCTGGGAGGTGGGGGCGGTAAGAAGTACTGGCAGACAAAGGGAGAGGTGTGAATAGAGAAAGATCAGCCAAGGGAACACAGACAGCTAGAAAGAAGACCGAAATCCAGAAAATAGCCTTTGTCCTTGACATCTCCCTGCATCAGAATGAATGAGCCACACACCACAGGTTCTTGGGGGCAGGCAGCATGGTGCAAGTGGTACAACTGAACCAATGCTGGACTTGGGGATTTCTGACCTGCATTTGAATTTTGGGACTACCCGTTAAGAAATCTGTCACCTTGAGCAAATGAACTTTCTCTGAGTCTGTTTCCTCTTCACTACTTTTAGCACAGGCTTTGGATTGAGACAAAATCTGCCCCTAACCCCTACATGACCTTGGACAAGTTACTTAACCATAGAGTCCAGTTGCCTCGTCTGTAAAATGGGCAATAACACCCTAGAGTTGTTGTGAGGGTTAAATAAGACAGTGAATGGGAAGTAGATTCCATTAGTAGTTTATGATCACAGAGTAACAGTGAGTTTGGGGCCAAAAGACATGGATTGGAGCCAAATGCCCTCAGTTAGATGTGTAACCTCTCTAGAACCAATTCCTTCCCTGTAAGAAGAGATAATAATACCTTCTTCACAGGGTTCTTGTGGGGCTCTGCTGAGACAAGGTGTATGAAAGCACTCTGCACAGTTCTGTACAAATGTGAAGGATTATTTTTGTTCTTCAGCTCGCCCTCTAACAAAGGCTGAATAAGTACTGAATTGGCCAAAAAAAGGGAGGGCGAGGGAAGGAATGTGAGTCTTGGGGAGTAGCAAAAAAGCCTGAATAATCTCCACACCGTGTTTCTAACACTTTCCATCAGACCCCAGCTCCAAGGAACAGTTCCTATCCCCAGGAGAGAGGTGAGAAATGGGGTATGAAGGGCAGGAGCCTTGTGAGGAGAGGGAGCCCACTGCTTTCAGAACCCAGCAAGGCATGGAAGGTCCTTGCCTGGTGAGGAAAGAAGGGGGAGTCTCAAGTCCCAGCTCCTTCTGTGACCCAGACTTCCTTGTGATCCACAAAGCACAGCTCCTAGCTTTGAGCCAAGAAATGCTGCCTTCCAATGCCCCCCACCTGGCAGCTACTGAGCAGATTCAAATATGCTCAGGGTTGGCCAGAGAAAAAAGTCAGGAGCTCTGCTGTCCCCTAATGGAGGATAACTTGTACCACCTGCCCCCAACCTCTCCACCCCCCCCATGCCCTCCACTTCCCCTTGATCAGTCTGAACCAGGACATGATGCCAGGGCCTTGTTGGTCTTGGGCTCCACTGGAAGGCTGGGTCATGAATGCCCTTCACTTAGGAGCTCAGCCCATAGGCTGTGCCAGGGAAATGTTTCTACAGATTAGCACCTCCTGGGGTGAGATGGCAGCAGCAGGTGGCAGGAACAGGGCAGGGGAGGGAACAAAGCCCAGGGAGCCCTTGAGAGGAAGCCCAAGGACAGAGACTTTCTTTTCCAGTCTCTAGCCTCTGGAACCAGGGGATCTTGGGTTCCTCCAAAGCCCCTATATCAGTTTTACTCCTCAGTGACCACTGGAGATGGCAACTTTACTTGACCAACTGTAGTGGCAATATGTAGGATCACGGTTTGAGTTAAGTCCAGCTCCAGATATAGAATAAATTAGAGAGTAGTGGGAGAGATATGGGGCTAGGAGCGGAGCATTGAAGAGGCAGCTTACAAGTCCAAGAAGAGAGGAGAAGAAAAGGAAAAAGAAAGTTCTAGCAAGAAGAAATATATAAGCCCTAGAGAAGTCCTTCCAGCAAGAGTGCCCTAAATTAAACACTCCTATTAGGTAAAACCTGGCTGAGATTTTTCAAGTCTGCATTTAAGTTAGGCCTGGAGGCTGAAACAGTGAAACAACTAGCATAAGACAGGCAAGGGACAAGAAGGCAGTAAATGCCCAATGGTCAAGGGAAGTAGATGTTGGGAGGGATGGAGAAGCCAGATTTCTGCGGACTACCTCACCCTCAGCATTGTTACTGGGTGAGTTTAGAAGTGAACAAGGTAGCACTCTGGGAGGCTGAGGCGGGTGGATTGCCTTGAGCTCACAGGTTTGAGGCCAGCCTGAGCAAGACTGAGACCCCGTCTCTAAAAATAGCCAGGTATTGTCGCAGGTGTCTGTAGTCCCAGCTACTTGGGAGGCTGAGGCAAGAGAATCGCTTGAGCCCAAGAGTTGGAGGTTGCTGCAGGCTATGATGCCACAGCACTCTAGCAAAGGGCGACAAAGTGAGACTCCGTCTCAAATAAATAAATAAATAAATAAATTTAAAAAATGAAAAAATAAATAGAAGTGAGCAAGGCAGGTGGGAAATGTATTATGATGTGGCTTTGACCAAAAGTTTCATCATCATTGGCACACCCCCACTCTTATCCCCCTTGAGATATTCCTGGCCCGGGGTTGCACACCTAATCCAGCTGCTCCTTGACCTCACAGTTCATGCAGGTGAGGGACTGGCTGCTCATCTGTGTCAGCATTCTGGATGAACTCAAAGATGAATTTCATCTGAGTCTCATAGCCTTGGACTGATATTTTCTCATTGATTCCATGGATGCTGAGGGAAAAAGAGAGGCATTTGGGAGAGGAGCAGAGGGCCAAGAGCTATAGTAAAACATGTACCCTACCCACCCCCCAGCCCTAAAACCATTGGCCTTTGACCCTCCAAGGATAGGAAGTGGGAAGGTGGGAGAAACCATTTGTGAGGTTTCATATGACATGTTGGTCACCTCAAGAATCCATACTCATGACAAAGAACAGTGGTGTACATAATGAATTCCCAGAGAGTTCAAAATCATCTCTTGCTCTGAAATCCCTGCAATAACATGTCTTCTGGTAGTACTATCTTTATTTTTCTCTTAGGACAGAGTGCCTAGCCAAACTTATCTCTAAGCCAACTGCCTACCCTCTGAACTTATTAGGGGTAAGGGAGTGTAGGGAGAGCAACTGCCCAGCATACCTATCCAGTTTTTTGCTTCACCTAGGAACTGTACTGTCAAATCTCACACCCATCATCCTGCCTCCCCACAAACAAACAAGAAAGAAAAACAAAACAAAAAAAACAACTATAGTACACATTTAACCTCAAAGATTAAAGGCCATAAAAGAGTGGTTATCTGTCCCCCATTTAAAAAACAAAAACATGAAAGTTGTTCATAGGTTCATATTCAGACACTTTCATTCTATTTATAACTGATTTATGGTAGAGAAATCAGGTGTGGATGTGATAAGCGGCAGAGAAGTAAATGGAATTCACCCGCCCATACCCCAAGATTAAAAGTTTGCTGAGGAACCCGCAAGGTAGTAATTTGCACATGGCAGTTACAATTGGTGATCACATTTTGGATTTCCATGGCATTTTCTTCTTAGAACTCAAGGCATGTGCCTACCTTTGACCTCTTGTGTGTTTGCAATTCAAGGAATGGTGAGGAATCTCCCCATTTTGTAGGTAGAGAAGATGAGCTCTAGAGCAGTGGTTCTCAACCTGTGGGTCGCGACCCACAGGAACTGTACTAAAGGGCTACGGCATTAGGAAGATTGAGAACCACTGTTCTAGAGGGTAAGCACTCTCGAGAGAGAGACAGAGCTGGGATTAGCACCCAAGGGTACTAATTCTACCAGGTTCTCACCAAACAACTGATTATTTTCATCCTTGTAAAAGAGGGGCAAGTCTCACAAATTCTGGGATGACAAGGGTAAATTAGGTTCTATGACATCTCCATTTTAGTTTGTCAAGTCCTGACTTTCCCGTATTTATTTGGTGGAGTTTCAGGAGCATGGGGTTGGAGAAGGGGCAGGTCAGACGTTCTGTCATCTCTCCCCTCTCCTACCTGCTGCTCATACCTGTTCCACTCACCTCTTGAAGCTCTCAGGGTGTAGGTTGACGGGGTTGAACCGGTAGATGTCAGTCGTGAGGTTTGTAAAGTGTCGGCTATCCGTGTTGCTAATACAAATACCTAGAAGAGATAAGACTGAGTGACCAAGCCAAGGAAGTACTGGGAGGTGAGCCGGCTAGAAAATTAGGACCACTGGTCACTACAGAACAATGCCTGGGCCCTCTTGGGAACCTGTGGCTATTTTTTTTATCCTCCAGGAAACCTTACAAAAAATAACTTTTCACCCAGGGACATGGACTTGAATGGTCCAAAGGTAAGTGTTCTCACTCCAAGATGGCCAGGGGTGCCAATATCTTTACTTCATACCCACATCCACAGCCAGTTGCTATTTAAGAAACCAGAGTCTAGCTATCACTTCTTTATCACCTGAACTTTATTCTGTATCATCCTCGGTCAGAAATAAATACTCCCTGGGGAACTTTAATACTATTAAATAGAACATAATTTCCTGTTATTCTCATTCTTTGCAGGAAAATTCTGTCTTCCTCAAATCAAACCTCAGGTCTGGGAAGTCCCATGATATTCTCTTTCCAGTCTCCTACTCTCCTGAACATGGTAGGAGGTCACTTAGTTTGAGCTGGGAATACAGGTGTGTTCTTTGGGAAAAGATACCCTGGAACATCAATTCAAGTGTGTGGGATGATTTGAGATGACAATTGTGTTTTGTCTTCATTTCCTCTCATGGTTTCAAATGGGTAGCCAGGCCCTTCACAATTCCTTGTTTTGTGTATTTCTGCCTTTTTCTGTCTATAAAAGCCTAACCCCCTTGATGGGATTATGGCAGGTCCCTGAGAAGGGAGAGGGTAGAATAGGGAGCCTTTGAGGGCCAAGGTTCCTGGATATTTGGAGGAAATCCTTGGTTAAACCCAGATTAAAAGAAACTGGGTACAGGCCTTAACATTTGGGCACTTCCTTCTCACATCACAGACCAAGAAGTCTCAGGTAGCAGTCAACTGTTATCTTGCATAAGAATATCCTGAGCATATTTGTCTAAAAGGTACAAACCCAAATCTTTGGAAATCAGTTCAGTTGATCTGCATTTTAGTAAGTTCCCTTGGTGATCCTCTTCCACTTGAGTCTACATAGCATAAATTTGGATGATAGGCTAGGAGACTGGGCAAGGGATACAGAGGGTGCTGCTGCTGGGCTAGGAAAGATAATGAAGTTAATATAAATGGTATGGGCTGGAGGGTTTTGAGCCCTACTGCTGCGTTGTTAGCCTAGAATGAATGAGAGCCAGACTCTGGGAAGATCTTGGCCCCTTCTGTGGGCTCCTCCAGAAGAGGGGGAGTCTAAGCCAATGCTCCCTTCTATGCTAGAGTAGCTGACCAGGTTAAGCAAGGGCCCAGGCTTAACTGACCTAATTTATTGTTTCTGCTCCTTTCCTGTTTATTTTCTCACTTCCACCCTGAAGGGAAAATATAGTTCCAATCCCATCAGGAAGGGAAGCAGCCAGCTGTTTCCAAACTGAACAGCTGGGGTGGGGGTGGAGCAGTGGACACTGGAGAGGAAACAGTTCTAGCCCCCACCTCCCATCAGCCACAGCTGATGAAGTCATTACCTGGGGTGACAATACTGACTTCCGGGAAGACAGACTGTATGGTCTGGCGGAGCAGCTGGTAACCCAAGGCCTGGTCATCAAAGGGACTGATGGGCAGGGGGTCAAAGGCATTCAACACGTGGAACTGGACTCGGTCATCAGCCACAACATTCTTGACAAATTCTAGGACCTCCAAAATGGTGAGAAAGGGAATTAGATTTCTTATTGATCTGTAATCCAAAAACCATATGAATTATATATCATGATTTCTCTCTAGCAAGGCAAAGCCCTAGAGTTTACAGAGAGGACTCATTTTTTAGCACTGAGACTTCAATGTCAGCTGGCTAGCTATAGGTCATATAATAGCTGAGTCTTCTTAGAAAGCAAGCTGTGGTATGGTGGACTTAGGTTCAATGTTTCAACAGATTTGGCTTATAGCCGTGAATCAGGTGGGTAATTGGAAAATCAGGAAATTATGTGTCTTCCCCTTTGGGTCATGAGCCATGGGCTAGGTAAAAGTGTAGAAGAGACAGCAGAATGGGAGTCACATCCATTCTGAAGCAGAAAGATAGATGTGATGGCTTGGCTTCAATCCGGGAGAGTCTCAGACAGGTGATGCAAGCATCACACCTTTCTTTCCCTCTCTGGGTATCCCTGCTTCCTGTTTGTAACCAACTGCACTGGAGTCAGGAAGATGAGCTCAATACAGAGTTAGGGGACTGGCATTCAAATGTTCTCTCTTTACCTCCTTTCCTCAGGAAGGAACCTGAGGAAACTCCTAGAAAATTCAGTCTGAAGTGACTAGAATGAATCCAGCAAAATTCCCAGCCCCAGTCAGGATGCAGAGCAGACCCTAACGATTATATTACAGCCAGACACCCAAGGAAAGCCCCAGCACTAGTCTCAACCCACTTGATCAGTAATTGCTTTAAAACTGCTTCTGCTCTAGAAAGGGGGGTTGTCCCATGATAGGGGTCACTTGAATGGAGGCACTATCTTAGGTCAGTGCCCCCTAGAAGAATGCTAGGATCTGAGTCTATATAGAAAGTGAGCGTTCCCACCTCTGGCTTAGAAACCACCATTTGAGTCTAAACAAATTCTCTACTGTTGGATCAGTGAGGGGGGTCATCAGAGCTTATTCTCACTTAGCAGAGCTTATTTTCCCCCAGCACTGAAGGCCTGAATATTCTAATACAAGAATTAATGTACAGTTTTGATATATTCTCAACCCATTGGGAGGTTCCTGAAGTCAGCCCCTATGAAGTGGGTTGGGACTGTCCCCAGAAATCAAAGAAGTCATACAGGTCGAATCCCACCAGTAAGAGGCTATAAAAGGCCATGTTTCACACTAGCTGCTAGGCCAGGCAAGAGCAGGGGCAATGTTGATTTCATTTCTGTATTTCCAGTATCAAGCACATGAAAGGCATGCAATAAAGGCTGGATATATAAGACTTTTAAAAGATGTAAACCAATAAAAATAGTAGGAGTTGTCTCATTAACTCACGCATGGTTATATAGTTAGTATCCCTGGGCTGGGAGACTGTTTGACTTCATAAGAACAATGCTTTACTGCTTCCTAAGTACACACAGGTTGAGCTGGTGTGGAGTAGATGAGAAATAAGGTGTTCATCTGAGATGGATTCCTTAGCAGTATGAATTTTGAGCCCAACATTGAAGGAAGGATATGAAGCTGATAGAAAAGAAGTGAGAGATAGTCTGAACACAGTGAGAGGCATGCGCGAAAAATGAGGAGTGACGTACACAGCTATGATTTAATTAAAAAAAATGAGGAATGACAACAAACTCTGTGCCTTGTATAGGCACTCATAGATGTGCGACCTTGGGGAAGCTCTTTAATCTCTGTGCTTTAGCTCGCTCTTCTGTTGACACGTGGATGATAAGAGCACCTGCCTCATAAGATGGTGGTGACCGTTGCGGAGTTAAGATATGTAACATGCTGAGGCTAGGGCCTGGCACTTAGTAAGCTGGTACTTGCCTGGGCAGTAATCAGAGGTACAAGGAGGGGACTAGGAGAGGGAGAGAGACCTTGAGGTTACTTTAGAGCACACCGGCCTCTTGTTTCTCTGATCTACTAGTCTTTATAGCACATTCCCACAACATTATGTTGTTTTCTGTGTAGAGGTATTTTCCTCTTACGTGGAAGGCATAGTTGTTGAAGGCAAGGACAATGGATACTTAAAAATTGGAAATGTCTTTACAGTTATCAAGTCCAGCTTGTCTTGCTGTCAGGCTGCTCGCTAGAAAACTCAGGTCAGGTTATTACCTGATCTGTTTGAACACGTCCAGTGGTAGAAAGCTCACCATCTCATGCTATATATCCTCCACTTTTTTTTTTTTTTTTGAGATGGAGCCTCAAGCTATTCCCCTGGGTAGAGTGCCGTGGCATCACGCTCAAAGCAACCTCCAACTCCTGGGCTCAAGCAAGTCTCCTGCCTCAGCCTCCCAAGTAGCTGGGGCTACAGGCACCCGCCACAACGCCTGGCCATTTTTTTTTTTTTTTTTTGGTTGCAGCCATCATTGTTGTTTGGCGGGCCTGGGCTGGGGATTCGAACCCACCACCTTAGGTGTCTGTGGCTGGCGCCTTAGCCGCTTGAGCCACAGGCGCCGAGCCTATCAATTCGTTTTTAAGCAATTCAGTTATGGGTAATGAATGTCTTTCTTATTTACTGGCATCCTGTAACATCCAGCCCCTCTCCTTTTTTTTTTAACGATATTATATATTCACCATAGGATACAATATAGTTAGTACTAGGAGCTTCATAAACACTCTTGTCAAAATGAGAGAGCATTTGTTCTGTTTCACCCTTTGTGCTTTTCCTGCCTGGATGCTGCTGCCGGGTCTTTGCTCTTTCTCAGAGAGGGCTTCACTGACCACTGCATTTAAAGTAGCTCACTGCCCCCCCCCCACCCCATAATAAGACACAGCCCCTTATTATATGTATTATTTTCTTTGTGGTACTTCTCACTTACAAAATCACCCTGTTCATTTACTGACTTATTTGCTTATTGCTGTCTCTTCCCATGGAATGGAACACCATTAGGATGAGAATCTCTCTGTCTTGTCACTGTTATTTCAAGTCAGAAGAATGTCTAGTCATAGTAGCCACTCAAAAAGACACTTGGTGAATGGAAAGGAGGAATTTTCTTTGCAACACTTCGATCTAGCCCTTTAGGGATGAGGAGCTCATTGCTGTCCAAGATGTCACATCCAAAACTCTCCTTTAATTAGAGGCTCCTGGAAACATCTCTCATTGGTCTTATTAATTTCTACTCCTTGAGGCCCATTCAGGGCAACCTTTGTTTCCTTGTAGTAGCCTATTAAATTTCTAAAGACTTGTTCTTCACTGATAGCATCAGTGGAGGTGCTGAAGATCTACTGACATTTGGAACATTGGAGACAGCCATTGAAGATAGAGGTAGAGAACCCTGTAGGCTGCCAATGTTCCCGTGGGATCCAGCCCGAGGCTCTGTGTGCATAGTCCTTAGGCTGGCAGAGAGTGTCCCTGGGGCCAGAGGGAGTGGAGGGACCAGGACAGACTGGCCCTGAGGGCTTTCTGAATGATGGAGGCTTTCCATTCCTCACTGGTGCAGGTGGGCAGGATGGGCCTGGGGATCCCAGGGGTTTCATCAGTGTGGTGGGGGAATAGAGAGGAGGGAAGAGTGCCAGGACCTGGGGAGATGAAAGCCCCAGCTGGGTGGAAAACTGCCCTTGGAAAGGGCACAGGGTTGGAATGAAGCTGGAAAAAAACTGGTGGAAAGCAGCTCAATGAGGGGAATTCAGTGATTTCCTGGCCCCCACTACCCCTCAGGGAGAGGACAAAGGTTGGCACTCGATGAAAAGCAGCAGAGCCCAGGGCCCACATTGGTCCCCAAACCAATGCTGGGTGGCTCCGGGCAGGATGTCAACTTTTTCCCTCCTCTGCAATGAGGAGTGGCCACCCTCCCGCACAAGGACAAATGGAATCCTCCATGGGAAAAAACTTAGGACAGTGATTTTCAATCAGTGTGCCATCGCACACTGATATGCTGCGAAAAATTTTAAAGATCATGAATTAAATTATTTTCTAAAGCACAGTAAATACTTCTTGGCATTGCCACTAGCATTATCTCTCTAAAACAACAAATCTGAGTCTATCACAACCCTGTCTGAAGACCTCTGAAAGTTCTCTCTTGTCACAGCTTAGGGCCCGGACCCGGACTCCTTAGCCTGGCATACAAGGCCTTGATCCCCAAACTACAACTCCCTCTCCCGTCATTTTCATTTCCCATTACTACTCCTAAATTTATTCTAGTCTTCAGCCATGATGAATGTCTTTTTAGGCCTATTTGTCCTCTAAGGTCCAGCTCAAATTTTTAATGGTCCAAAGACTTTTTTGACCCACAGAGGTACCATTGGTTTCCTTATTTTCAGTGGTTCTATAGTAGTTTGTTCATCCTTGATTGTTAGAATCACTATCTAGTGTTATGGCTAGAAGCACAGACTGGAACTAGACTGCTACATATGTAATCTTGGGTATGCAGCTTCATTGCTGTTGTTCTATGTCTGTTTTCCCCAGTTTAATGTGGATAACGCAGCTTTTACCTCCTGGAGTGGTTGTGAGGATTAAGTGTGTGTGTATATACCTTAGAATGGTGCCTAACACATGGCAAGCCTGCTATATAGACATCTGCTACTATAGGTATTGCTATCATTTATTCATATTCATCTCTCATTTCCTGACTCCAGATTCCCTCAAAACAGATTCCCTCAAAACAGAGACTCCAACCTAACCAAGTGCCTGGTACATAGGATGTCTTTGAAAAATGTTGGTTGAATAAATGAGAGACTGGACCAGCCCTAGGGATCGGAGCTAAACTCAGGTCCTGAGGGCCATACCTCCTGGATGTGGAAGCAGTTGTCTGAGAAACATAGCACATACCTCTTGGACTGTCTGTGCAGGGTGAATCCGCAAGTTGATTGTGGCCTGGGCCACTGGAGGGATGACATTCACCTAGAGAAAGAACCACAAACCCTGGCTTGAGCCAACCTCGAGTCTTCCACACCTGATCCCTGCCCAGAAAGTATCATTTACCACCAGGAGAGGCAGAGGAAGCTGATTTAAGAATCCAGGGCTTAGTATTTTTAATCTGTCTCTTATCTTCTCTGAGCCAAGTGATATGTGGTTATATTCAGAGCTAGAGAAGTATCCCTGCTTTAGGACAGACCTTTGTGCTTCTTGGTCCTGGAGTGGTCACAGAGCTGCTCAGAGCAAGACTACTTTTTTGTGATTGCTCAGGTATTTATTTTGGACCCATGCTGTGCCATTAGGAGCCTTCTGTGCACACTTTAATTCCCAGGGCGCCCAGAGCCTCCATAGGCCTTCATCATGGCAAGTTTTATCCCTGAGAGGAATGATGTTTCCCATGTCTAGTTGCAAAATCTGACTCCATCTTTGTTTGACCAGGGGGTACCCAAGACTAATTAAAGTTATGCTATGAAGGAATTGTTCCTTGGAGGTTGGAGAGAACAGAGTACCTAAGTGTCAATCTTTCTTTGAACCAGTATGGTGCAAAATATCACTAGATCAGGGACAGGAGAACTGGGCTGTTGCAAACTAGCTTTGTGATTTGAATAATTGAAAACTCTTTGTGCCTCTGTTTTCTCAACTGGCAACTGGGGCAATAATACCTCCAGGGCTCTTAGAAGGACCTAATGGAGTAACATGTGAAAGTATTCTGGGGAGATGATAGCTCAGGTACAGCTGGCACACTGGACACTCCAGTCTGTTATGGCAGGAATTAATTTTGAGGCACCAATCACTTATATCCAAACTGGACTCCAATTCACCAGCACACCTCAAGGTTATATGTATTATTCTCTAGGTGAATGGGAACCCCTGTATTGGTAGTAACAGGAATGGTCTAACTCTCTTCAACATTTCAGAAAGTCCTGTGCCTTTATGTGGCTAAGCTTGGTCCTCTAAAGAAAGACTCCCTTTTAGTGGCTAATCTAACTGGAAGTGAACCAATTTGCTGAAAAGTAATTCTTGGAACAAAAATTTATCACAGTATTGATTTACCTGAATCTTACTTCTATAAAAGTAAACCTAATACAGAATTTATATTTGCCAAACTTACATTTGTTAAGGCCACCCAATATCTACATTTTGGGAAATGAAACTGTGCATGCTGTAAGTGTTATATATATCACATGTGGTAGAGATTTTTTTTTTTTTTTGAGATAGAGTTTCACTTTGTCGCCCTTGGTAGAATGCCACGGTGTCATAGCTCATAGCAGCCTCAAACTCTTGGGCTCAAGAGATTCTCTTGTCTCAGCCTCTGGAGTAGCTGGGACTAGAGGCACCAGCATCATGTCTGGCTATTTTTAGAGGTGCGGTCTTGCTCTGGTCTCACATGTTTGGGCTGGTTTCGAACATGTGAGCTCAGGCAATCCATCCACCTTGTCCTCCCAGAGTACTAGGATTACAGGCATGAGCCACTGCACCTGGCCTCATGCTAAAAATTTGTTAAATGTTAGGTGAGCTTCTCTTTTTCAGTTTAGGGTAACACCAGGGGAAAATACATTGATCATTAAATTTGTTAGGTGGATACATTTTTTAAAACATCAGGAAGGGCTGGGCACAGTGGCTCATGCCTATAATTCTAGTACTTTAGGAGGCCGAGGTGGGTGGATTGCTTGAGCTCAGGAGTTCAAGACCAGCCTGAGTAAGAATAAGATCCCACCACCACTGTCTCTACTAAAAATAGAAAAAAACTAGCTAGGCTGGTGGTGAATGCCTCTAGATCCAGCTACTAGCAAGCCTGAGGCAAGAAGATCGAGTGAACACAGAAGTTTGAGGTTGTTGTGAGCTATAATGACACCATAGCACTCTACCCAGGGTGACAGAGTGAGAGACTCAGTCTCAATAAAAATAAACATGAGGAAGAATGAAAAAAGATCCTTGAGGCCAGGTGTACTCTGGGAGGATGAGGCTCAAGATTGCTTGAGCTCAGGAGTTTGAGACAAGCCTGAGCAAGAGTGAGATCCTGTTTCTACTAAAGAAATAGAAAACCTAGCTGGGCATTGGGTGAGTGTCTGTAGTCCCAGCTACTCAGGAGGCTGAGACAAGAAGATCACTTGGGCCCAACTCTACCTAGGTGACTAAGTGAGACTCTATCTCAAAAAAATAAAAATAAAAAACCCCAAACAAATAAACAACAAAATCTAGCTGGGCATTGTGGCAGGCACGTATAGTCCCAGCCACTTGAGAGGCTGAGGCAAGAGGATTACTCAAGCCCAAGAGTTAGAGGCTGCTGTGACCTATGCTGCCACAGCACTCTACTCAGGATGAGAAAGTAAAATTCTGTCTAAAAAAAAAAAAAAAGGCTTGGCACCTGTGGCTCGAGTGGCTAAGGTGCCAGCCACATACACCTAAGGTGGCAGGTTCGAATCCAGCCCAGCCCACCAAACAACAATGATGGCTGCAACCAAAAAAAAAAAAAAATAGCCAGGTGTTGTGGTGGGCGCCTGTGGTCCCAGCTAATTGGGAGGCAGAGACAGGAGAATCGCTTGAGCCCAGGAGTTGGAGGTTGCTGTGAGCAGTGATGCCACGTCACTCTACCCAGGGGGACAGTTTGAGGCTCTGTCTCAAAAAAAATAGAAAATAAAAAAAAAATTAAAAAAAAAAAGAAAGAAAGAAAAGAATAAAGATCTTTGGTGGTAGAAAGGTTAAAAAAATTAATCTACACGACCAAAGTGCTAGGTCATATAACACATGACTTGAATTATAGCCTAAACATAGATTACAAAAATTAACTCCCTAAAAACTCCTTTTCATACTAGTTTAATTGTTGGTTTTTGTAAATATGGATTCAAAGAACTTTAAAGAGCCATGGAAACTCTCAAGTAAAATATACATATATAAAATTTGATCAGCAATTTCAGAGGGTATATAGACCTCAACTAGACTCTAGGTTCATGAGGTTGACCCAGCGGATGACATAATTCAGCACTGGTTCTTCCTATTGTTCAAATTTTAACCAGAGAATGAAGAAGGAAACAGGAGCTAAGCCAAGGCAGGAAAGAGTAGAGGGCAGTAAGGAAAAGGTATGTGGGGAGGAACCAGGTGATGTTACCTTGACCCCTGCATTGAACATGGTGAGTGCCATAGTGGTCCTGACCAGTGCATTCATTATATAATTTCTCTCCATTAACCTAAAGCAAAAGGACTAAGGTCAGACATTAAGAAGAAGCATTGTCCAATGGGGTGAAAGAAAGGGAAGAAAGATCACCTACTATTTTGAACCTTGGAGATCTTTACAACGAAAAGAGACATCTTAGAGATGTCTTAAATACATAAAATTAGAGATGTAGTATCTAGTGGATGGGGATGATTAGGCAGGCCTAGTTAAGCCAAGGAGAGAAGACTTCATGGGGTGGGTAGTTTTGGGTTAGGAGATGTGAAAGAAGGAAAGACAACACTTTACCTGCTTACCAGGGGTCCAAATAGCCACAGGTTGCTCAAGACTATGTTGACAGGGAAGGGAAACTGAAAGGGAAAGAACAAGGTCAGCAAGATTGCAGTGGGTTCAGCACAAGGTCAGTGTTCCTGAGGCCTGGGGCTCTCTCTACTTTAGACCTGCTCTGGGAACCCTTAGCAGTCAGGAATGCTACTGAGTTCAGTTAGCTTAATCTCTCTAGAAGGCCAGGGAGGGGGAAGCAATTACTAAATACCTGACTGGGCTTATCTAATTGGTTAGAATAATTGCTCAGTGGCCTTAAGGATGAGTGGAACCAGCTCCCAAAGGTACCTGGGTAGATTAGATCTTAGGGTCTCAGATAAACACCAACAGCCAGATCCCTTCATCTTGGCTTAGCCTCTGGCTGCGAATAGGTGAGAATGGGCAGACCACTGATCAGCCCCAGGGCCTTTTGATTACTCTAAAGGTCACTTCTCTGCTACCTGTTTGTTCCTAGCTGACCAGGAGTATGTGACACTCCTTCTCATACCTCACTTGCCAGTTGCTGCACTGCCGTCTCCAGTGGTCCGCTTCCAAACATGTTAGGCATTGGCGTCTGTTCCAGTCTGGAAGAGAAACAAAGTTCTAAGGACTTGGCCAACTGCAGTGAAAGATCAGTGGGCCGAAGAAGACAAGGAAGAGGAAGTTCTCACAAGCCCAGTCTCCCATTCACTTCCTTACCACTTCCATCAACTCAACGTTCTGAAGAGGTCAAAACATTAGCAGGACCACTGTGATGCTACCAGCAGGAGCTTTCCCTGTCTACAAAGTCCACGTTAGGGTCCCTCCTTCCTGCTACACTGCTCTCCCCCCACACTGCAGCAGAATTGTCAGTCTCCTCTGCTACTCGAGAGTTCCTTGAGAACAGGGGCTATTTCATTCATTACGGTATGCCTACCACCTAGATCAAGGTGCAAAGCCTTGATCATAGTGGCTCTTTAGTTCAATATTTATGGAATGAATATATCTCTTCTTCCCACTTTGCTAAGAAAACCCAGCCAAGGGTGAGCTCTTCTGTTACAGATCCTGCTGTCCTTGCTCACGGCCCAAACTCAGTTTATCTTTATCCTCCTGTCAGGGCAGGTGGACAATTTAGACAGCTCTATAAGTAATTGCCACCATGTGATTCTAGATACTCTCATCTGGACTTTCAAGTTTTTGTCTGCTGGCCCTTGCTTGCCATATAGATATACTGATACTTCCCCTTCTGAACCCAGCCCTTGCCTAGGTACTGTGGCTCTGTCCTGCCTGCAGCCCACACCATGGCTTCCCAGCCTAGCTTCAGGGCAGAAAGCTTAGCCTCCTCAAACTCAAAGTGGGAAAGTGCCAGGTCTTCTATCCTGAGTCTGGCTTGGGAACAGGGCCAGGAGTTGCTTACCGGCTGACAGCAGCTGCGATGATGCCAATGCTTGTCTCCTTTGGAGGAGCAGCAGAGTGGCCTGGAGTCATGTTTACTTGTAGCCTGAGGTTAATCGCACCCTTCTCTGAGACTGAAATCCTACAGAAGAGGATCAGAGACAGCTGTCCTGACTTCTTCCCATCTTGAATTAATCCACAGGGTCATCTGTTTTGCTTTTTGTTCTTGAGACAGAGTCTTGCTCTATTGTCCAGTATAGAGTGTTGCAGCTCACAGCAACCTCAAACTCCTGGGCTCAAATGATCCACTTGCCCCAGCCTCCTGAGTAGCTGCGACTACAGGCGCTCACCACAACACCTGGCTAATTTTTCTATTTTTAGTACTTTAGTACTTTTGCTTAGGCTGGTCTCAAATTCTTGAGTGCAAGTAATCCTCCTGAACTTGCGTCCCAAGTGCTAGGATCATAAGCCACTGTGCAGTCCCATAGGCCCATCTATGTGGTGGTTGGTGGGCTGAGGTCAACTTTATGCTGCTTTAAAAAATATACACTGGGAGAAGAAGGGGAAGCTCAGGGCAGGTTGAAGATCAGGGTGATTAAGGAAAGAGGGATAAAAAAGGGTTGTCGTAGGGTGGTGCCTGTGGCTCAGTGGGCAGGGTGCCCGCCCCATATACCAAGGGTGGCAGGTTCAAACCCGGCTCCAGCCAAACTGCAACAAAAAAATAGCCAGCTATTGTGCCAGGCACCTATAGTCCTAGCTACTCAGGAGGCTGAGGCATGGAATCGCCTAAGCCCAGGAGTTGGAGGTTGCTGTGAGTTGTGTGCCACCATGGCACTCTACTGTGGGTGATAAAGTGAAACTCTGTCTCTACAAAAAAAAAAAAAAAGGGGGTTGTCGTAGCATGGCTTATAGATACCAGGCTGGGGTCATGTCACATAGGATGAGGACCCTTTCTAAGGTGGGGTGAGGGGTGGTTTACTTACATGGCAAAAGGCTTCTTGCTGTTGGGAAGGAAGCCATCCAGGATAAAGCTACCCTCGTCCACGATGAAGGCTAGCTGGACGCCCCTTGCCTGTAGCAGGGCTGAGATCTTCTGAGCCCCATTCATACCTGATACCTGAAGACATTGAATCCTGAGAGTTCTCAGTCAGAGACAGATCTCCAGAGATAGTTAATGGGAACCCATTCAGCTTTGCTAGGGGTTCTAGAACCTACCCATTTAGTCTTCTTCTTGTAGGGCAGGACCCTAGATAATCTTGCCTCACAGAATCTTGGAATGTCGCAGCTGGAAGGACTCAACCACTTACTTTACAAATAAGAAGCAAACTGAGGCCTAGAGGGTGGAATGATATGCCCAGAGTCTAAGTAAGTGGCTGGAAAACACAGTCATTGTTCAGTTCTCTTTCTATCCCACCGATATTTCTCAGGTGATAGTTGATGGATCTCTGGCCTGCCTCAGACATTACCAGGGAATCTGTTTGAAATTCAGATCTGTGGTGAAATTCAGATGGGGAATCTGGATTTTTGTCAAGGTCCTTAGATAGTTCTGGCACACAGAGAAGTTGGCAAACCTCCACACCATATCATGGAGACTGCAGCTAGGGAGCAAACTGGACTAGAGTGAAGTGCCCGCTCCCCTCCCCACAACAGGGGTCCCAGAGATAGGCACAGGGGGAGGAGGTTCTACCTCTTCATCATGGCCCAGAGAAATGAAGAAAGATCTTCGAGGGATGTAGTTCCTGATCAGCAGGAGCTCCAAGGCATGCAGGATTGCCTAAGATTCAGAAACACAATGGAAGAGGAGAAAGGCCTATTATTCAAGTAGGAGTACCAGGGTAGCAGAGATAGCTGCTGCCTGTGTCAGGATGGTGGGACTAGGATCGGACAGATTTGCTTTAAAGAGAACAAATTCAAATGCTCCCAAGGATCAGATGTGGGAAAGAAGAGTTTTCATGAAATCTTTACTACCTGGAGGAAAGCATAAACTTATCAATGTCAGAGATGAAAGGGTCCTGGGGGATCATCTACTGTAATCCCTATTTACAGATGAGAACCCAAGGTCCAGAAAAGGGAAGTGACAAACTGATAGCTGGAACCCAGGTCTCTTGGAGCCAAGGTTCTTTTACCATTACCTCCTACCTCCCAGGAGTCAACCAAATCCCCCTGACTCCCTGGGGTTGATCTTCAGAGCCCTAAGCAGAGGGAATATAACATTTCAGACCATCACAGAGTTCTTGTTGTCCAGGGTTCCCCGACCATGGATAAAGCCTTCACGTTCCAGTCCAGAGAATGGGGGCACTTCCCAGCCTTCCGTAGGGGCAGGTACCACGTCAAAGTGAGCCAACAGCATGTAGGGCTGCAAGCTGGCATCTGAGCCTTGGACAGTGAACAGGTGGCTGTAGTTTCCCACAGTTTCATGCTGGATAAAGCTGGTGCTGAATACTGTAGGAAAGACTAGAGGCAAAAGGATAAAAAGCAAGGAGAGAAAGCCAGGCTTAACAGTGTCCTCAGGTTTTTTTTTTTTTTTAACATTTTGTGATTTTGTGTTCTCTGTCCTTTTTTTTTTAAATGCATCCTCATTTTGGAGGTCATCTAGGACACAGCCAGTCTGATTCCTGATCTGCCTGGGCAATCTCTGAAATTCCTATTCTACATGTGCATGCAAACCGAGATCTTGCCATTAAGGCAATGGTTCATATCTCAAGATCAGGCTTGGTCTAACCCAGTGGTTCTCAACCTTCCGAATGCCGCAACCCTTTAATATAGTTCCTGTGGGTCGCACCAGGAACTGAGAACCACTGGTCTAACCTATAACATGCTATCACAACTATGTGCTTAAGGACAATGAGGACTAGGGGTGTGTTAAATTTTGAATATAATAGGCCCATTAGCTAAATTACTTGGAATCAGACACGATAATTATGTAAAAAATTCAGAGATTTTTATTTAAAAAAAATAACACAGCTACTGTTTATGTTATATGAAGACAGAAATTATTCTCTCTGGCTCAAGGTCACATATTTCTATGGGCAGGTATGGACATTCCTGAGACAGAGTAGGGATACAGGACCCTCACCATTGACCATAGAAATCAACATAACTTGGCCTAATTTGCTGCAGAAGAGCTAAAACAAATACTTTCCTAATTGCCAGAATTTAGCCCATACCCTATAAGGAAAGGGCTAAACTATCTGTTTTATGAGTGAAGTTTTTTCAAGACCACTGGTAAGGTACCTAGCTGAAAAGACCACTCTGGATCTAACTGCCTCAAGCTAGAATAGATCCCTATACTGACTTTTCCCTTATTATAATCTCATTTTCATGCTAAATGGCACTCCTAGGGTAGAGATTTAACATGCTAATGAGACCTGTGATGGATGAAGAAGCATCTAACACAATGGTTCTCAACCTTCCTAATGTGGCAATCCTTTAATAATACAGTTCCTCACGTTGTGGCGACCCCCAACCATTTTCATGAGCAACAAAAATAACTTTATGGTGGGAGTACCACAAATGTGAGGAACTATATTAAAGGGTCTCCGCATTAGGAAGGTTGAGAACCACTGATCTAACAGAACTACTGCAGGAGTAGGAAAATCTCTACCTCAATGTGCTTACCCATTCCTCCTCCCCAAGTCTCTTCAAAACTCTCCTGGAACTACCTGTGGAGAACCAGCCTGAGCAGTTCTTCCTCCTATGCTGACTCTCTTGTGCTGGAGCATAAGCCCCAATAAAGCCCTGTCTGAGAACACTTGTTTAGCTTTCTTGCCATTTTCTATTGCATAGAGAGCCTAAGGGCCCATGACCTTAACTACAAGGGAGAAAGAACTTTTATCTCTTTCTGGGCTTTGTTGGAAGAATCTACATATACCTCTGTGGATACCTGAAAATAAAAACTCTGAAGAATGTGGTTTTATCAGGGCCAGGCATGGTGGCTCACGCCTGTAATCCTAGCACTTTGGGAGGCTGAGGCAGGTGGATTGCCCTGAGCTCACAGGTTTGAGACTAGCCTGTTGCCGTAAGGGTGTCACGGAAAAGTGATGTCATGAAGAATAAGCATACTTATTGAAATTGTATTTTAAGTAAAGGTGACCATCTGCTCGCTCAGGCAAAATGGCGAGCTTTCTTTATTTATGGTTGGTTTATATAGGGAATCTTGTACATGTGCACTATACAGCAATGACCTCATTAACATTCATTACAATCCCTCTGCACATGCGCATTGGACATCGATGACTTCATTAATCCATTTAAACATCTTATGACCACCCACCCTCTAAGTAGCTCTTCTCTAGTAACCTGATAATCCACCCAACATACACCTTTAAGCATAACCCTTTTGACATAACCTGGTTTAACATAATTTAATGAAGAACATGTTGTCAGTTATTACTTTCTTTGTTCTTATCTGATGAAGCTTGAGGCTACTGGGGAAAGAGACGATTTGAATGTTTGTTCTACTGACCATGCCATTTGGAGGCAGTTACTTCAAATCTTTTTCTTTTTCTTTTTTTTTTTTTTTTGAGACAGAGCCTCAAGCTATCCCGCTGGGTAGAGTGCTGTGGCATCACAGCTCACAGCACCCTCTAACTCCTGGGCTCAAGTGAGTCTCCTGTCTCCGCCTCCCAAGTAGCTGGGACCACAGGCGCCCATCACAATGCCCGGCTATTTTTTGGTTGCAGCCATCATTGTTGTTTTGGTGGGCCTGGGCTGGATTCGAACCTGCCACTTTAGGTGTATGTGGATGGTGCCTTATAGCCACTTGAGCCACAGGCACCGAGTTTACTTCAAATCTTTAAGCAAAGCATAGAGAAACTTCTTGGGCATACAGGAATTTGTGCAAACCTCTGCTCCCATGTAGGCCTTAAGTCAGGGGGTCTTTGCTGGAGCCTTTTATAAGGAATTCTCAGGCTGGACTTCTCAAAAGCCTTTCATGAGCCCAGGTTTCATCTGTGCCATTAGATACCTGTATGCATTGGGTAAATTTCTCTTCTTCTGAGGTCCCCTAGCACATTTCCATTCCCGGACCCATCACTTACCACAAATCAGGAAAGGTTACTCCATTCCCAGACCTGTCAGCAAGCAACCTTCATCACTTACCACAGATCAGGAAGGGTTACTGATGGGTATCTGGCCAGTTTTCCAAAGGGCTTTTTCATTGGCCTTATAAAGTCAACCTTAATTCCTTAAGGCAGTCTGGAAATGCTGTTCCAGCCAAAGCCTTGGTCGTGTTAGGCCTGCAACTAACCTGGCCACATGGGATTCTGCCTCAGTTTCTTATAAGTATGCCTGCACAAAGTCTTTTCACTGTTCTCTCTCAAACGGCTTTTTTGGCCAGAGGCATATAGGCTTTTCACCTATACAACCTGAGCAACCTAGCTACTTGGGAGGCTGAGGCAAGAGAATCACTTGAGCCCAAAAGTTGGAGGTTGCTGTGGTTGCTGTGAGCTATGATACCACGGTACTCTACCTAGGGCAACAGCTTGAGACAAATAAAAAAAACAGCTTGAGTCAAATAAAAAAAAGAAAGAATATGGTTTTATCTGGTCACCCAGCTTATCTAGATTATCATCACTGTACATTTATTTCCCTATTTTTATCTCCTATTTTGTAAAGACTTCCAGTGTGGCCTCAGCTTGGGTAGTAGGCATTAATCCCTGATCCATTTGTCCCAGAGTGCTAGAGAGGGGGCTACTTGCTGCTTCTAGACCAGTTCCTCCAACTTGACAACTTTGGAAGAGCTGTTTTTTATTTGATTTAGGAGAGTACCCTTAGTATTCCTCATGAAATCTTCATAAGAAGATGGGGGAGTTCTAAGAATCATGTTTTTCTTTGACCCATCCTTTTCAACTCTGTATGCCATGGATGGTGGGGATGAGAGGAGAAGACTGACATTATGGCTTTTATAGCTTTAAGTTATTGACTTCCTAGAAGCCTAGAAATGTGTTAGTAATGAAGCTGGAGTAGGCCTGAGTAGGTAGAGTGTATATGCATAGTCGTATAGGTGTGTGTAAAGAGGTAGGGGTGGGAGAAGCATGTGTCATAGTTCTGGACATTTGCACAGGTAGAAGGAACCCCTACTTCTTCAAAAAGATAACTTTTGATTAACTAATATTTACTGAATGACACATATCTAGGGCAAAGATTGGGAGAGTTTAAATTCCAACCCAACTCTTATGTGGCATAGTTCTTCAAAGGGTAAATCTGTAGTCTCCATTTTGTCCTTGATTACTCACAAAATAAACTTTGCCATGCTGCGAAAGAATGTTTGTCTTCATTGCCACCTATACCAAAACTTGGCAGTGATTTTCGGCTAACCTTTACGAATGTATTCTCCAAACTCAGCCAGGGCTGAAGTATTGTACTCCTCTTGGCTGAAAGACACCGTTGGAATCTGGATGGCACCTGTTAAAGTCAAACAGGCGCAAAAGATTAAAGATAACAACCATTGTTTTTTTCCCAGTCCTCTGTTCCTACTTTCCCCCTCAAATTCAAGGATGAGGAAGCAAGCTTAGAGAAGTTAGGTGAGCTGCCTGAGATTGCCCAGCAACAAGCAGAATTGGGATTTAAACCCAGGTCTTCTGGGTTCATTTAAGCTAATATGATTCTTACAGGAAAATAAAGTCCAAAGCTGGGGTGGAGGGGAGTAGACTTTGGACCTTGATCCTGAGAGGGAAGCTACTATAAATTTCTTCTTAAGCCTCACTCTGCCTCTGAAATCATCACTCCATTAGATGAATCCAAGTTTCATTAGTCTCAAGGAATCTACTATCCTGGGTCAGTACATCAATGAAGCTTATATGCTTTTGTATGTAAATGGTGGACTTATTCCTCATGGACTGGCTCATCCTGCATCTCACTAGTTTCTCAACCAAGGCCTAAATCCACACCTTCCCAGGCACCATGTGACTTCCAGTTTAGGTAGTAGGCATTTATCCCATATGGTGCCTGGGAAGAGGTGGCGTTACATCTCAAACAAGCTCCTCAGACCTAAAACAACCTCATCCTCCCTGCCCAGTTGTCTCAACTCCTGAATTGTAACTAGGCTCATCCTTTTGAGTCTTTAAGGCTTTCATTTAAAGAGTTCCATTATTAAATACAAATGCCACTAGGAGGAGAAACATACTGAGTCATGAGAATATTTAATTAGACAGAATCTAAGGACACAGAACAAATTTACCTGGGGCAACCTGATATCCAGGGATGGCCTCTGAAAGACATTGTTTTGTTAAGTATCCCTAACAAATGATGATGTTAACCCTACATCATCATAGCCACAAAAATGGGGGAAGCTGAGGTTCAAAAAGATCCAAGTACTTACTGAAGAGCAGACCCAAGATCTGAATTTAAGCTGCTCAGAGTTCTAAGACATATTGTTATAAGGTCTCTACTCTAGGCTTTCATCTACCTGTTGTTCTCTTCTGTGCAGAGACTCTGTGAGACTACTTAATGCCCTTTACACAATTTTTTTTTGGCAGCTTTTGGCAGGGGCAGGGTTTGAACCCACCACCTCCAGTATATGGGGCTGTCGCTGCTCAGCACAAATATTTATACTATGCTTTGAGAAAGCCCTGTTCTGTCTCCCTAGCCTATTCCTTCATCACATGTACACTCTATATCCAATCACAGGGGTTAGCTTTTAGTCCCTGCTTTTGCCTGCATATGTTAACGTAAGCAGTTTCTCTTGTCCATTATATTATGAAAGAGAAAAAGATTGGAGCTAAGCCCATGGTGAAGAAGGATCTCATTACCCCACAGGATCTAGCATCCACAGAAACTTTCCTCTTTCCTCCTGGAAAATGCAGATTTAGAACTGAGTTTCTGTAAGTTTTTAGCATTGGTTATACTTTTTGCGAATAAATTTTTAGCCTTGGTTAGAGGTCTAGGGGAGAGATGTTCTTCAAGAGGAGAAGAAATTAGGAACATCTACATCCTAGGAAGACTCCATATCCCTTCTTAGAGCCATCTGTAGTCCAAGTCCCATAGGCACTACTAAATGTCACCAAGTGCTCACTCCATGCTGTAAGACCCTGAGTAAGATCATTTAACTCACCTAAGCCTGGACTTGATCATTTAGTCCTTGCTTCTTTTTTCTTTTTTCCTGTCAAACTTTAGCATGCATCAGAATCTTTCTTTTTCTTTTTTGCAGTTTTTGGCTGGGGCTGGGTTTGAACCGCCACCTCTAGTATTTGGGGCCGGTGCCTTACTCCTTTGAGCCACAGGCGCCGCCCCTTTCTTTTTCTTTTTACCCAAAATGATAGGCTCTATTTGTCCTTTGGCCACCCACTGCAATTTGTGTCTCTCTTAGCTAAACACTTTCATTTTTAATTTTTTTATTTTTATTTTTAAAGCTTTTGTTATTTTTAGAGACAGGGTCTCACTTTGCTGCCCAGGTTGGAGTGCAGTGGCTCAAGCAATCCTCCTGCCTCAGCCTCCCAAAGTGCTGCAATTACAGACACCAGTCGCCATGCCCAGCCAGTTAATCTTATTTTAAGATAGTGCAGTGGTTTAACAAAGGTGAAAACTCTCAATCCTCCCGCCTCAGTCTCCCAAAGTGCAGGGATCACAGACACCAGTTACCATGTCCAGCCAGTTAATCTTATTTTAAGATAGCGCAGAGTTTTAACAGAGCTGAAAACTCTAAATCCTCCTGCCTCAGCCTCCCAAAGTTCTGGGATTGCAGACACTGAAGTCACCACGCCCAGCCAGTTAGTCTTGTTTTAAGATACCGTAGAGGTTTAACAGAGGTGAAGTCTCAAAGGTTAAAACTGCTGTACAAATGAAAGCTGCTGTAATACGCGAGGCAAGCAGAGGAGAGGGTGGACGGTGGCCACGCCAAAAAATTGTGAATTTGGAACTTTCAGGCCAGGCAGGAAACACTGGGAAGGCTGGGGTGTGTGGCGGAGCTCCGGCTGAAGTATCGGAGGGAGAGGGGAGTCTCGGGTTACCACGAGGAGGGAGGGACCCACATCTGAGCATAGGTAGGCAAAGGGGACCCAAGTTCACCTTTCAACTTCTCTTTCATCGCGACGCGCTCCTCTTTGCTGAACTGAGAAGGGATTCGAGACGTCTGTTGATGCTCCCTGCCCCTCAGGCCCTTCGATCTGGAGACGGTAGCAAAAACGAGCAGCAGCACAGCCGCCAGGGCCAGCACGCACACATACCGCCGAGCCATGTTTCTCACATGTCCCCGCCGCCAGCTAGCGGCTGGAACTGGTACCTGGGCACCCAGGCCACGCCCTGTCTCGGCCCCAATAACCGCAATCAGCCTCAGCCTCACCCATATTCGGCCAATCATCGCTTGGCTGGGAGCGAGGACCCACCAATCCGACGGGACATCCCCGCCCCAGCCCGCAAAGCCTTTTGGGGGTGTGGTTTCTCGCTTGGAGTCAGTGGAGGTGGGGCAGAGGTGAAGTAGGGTACTGGGGCGAGGGTCAGGAGCTCCTCCACCCTTTGCTGTATGACAGTGAATCAAACTAACGAGGGGAAAGCGAGACGAAATGCCTGAGGTTTGTCAGACCTACTCTGCTTCTGTTTCCTCAAGCTTAGGACTTGACTACCATTCTCCAGGTTCCGTGGGGTAGCTCTCCCGGATCTTGGTTTGATTTTATCTGAAATTGGACCAGTACTGCTCTGTTTATAGATAATGCTTTAAAGTACCAGCTCACAGGGTTTGCTCTTGTTCACGAATTTCATTGAAAGTATTTTCTGTATTAATGTTAACACTACATTTTTGCAATTTTAGTCAAATATACTGACTGACGGATTTTATTTTTTATTTTTATTTATTTATTTGAGGCAGAATCTCATTTTCTTGCTCCAGGTAGAGTGCCGTGGGGTCATAGCTCCCAGCAACCTCAAACTCTTGAGTTAAAGCGATCCTCTTGCCTCAGCCTCCCTGATAGCAGGACTACAGGCTCCCGCCATAGAACCCGTTTACTTTTTAGAGATGGAGTTTCACTCTTCGTCAGTCTGGTCTCCAGATCGTGAGCTCAAGCATTCCACTCACCTTGGCCTCCTGAGTGCTGGGATCACAGGCGTGAGCCACCATGCCTGACCCTGAAGGCTTTTATTAATAGAAAGATTACTATAAAAATATTTAAGAGATTTTTGATGTAGTAAGGTGACACTTCATAGCTATTCAGAGTGGAGGATCAGTTTTTAAAAAAAACCTCTTATAACACAGATATGAAACTAGATATTTTTGCTTAGATTTCCATTTTTTCTTTTATTGATACATAATATTTTACATATTTTGGGTATACAGTATTTTTACAGGCACAGAATATGTAATAATCAGGTCAGAGTATCTGGGGTATGCATGACCTTGATTATTGATAATTTCTATGTGTTGGTAATATTTCAAGTCCTCTCTTCTAGCTGTTTTGAAATACACAGCATATTATTGTTGTCTATAGATGCCCTAGTCTGCTGTCAAGCATTAGAATTTATATCTTCTATCTAACTGTAAGTTTGTACCCATTTGTCAACCTCTCCCCTGTCTACCCTTCTCAGT
>NW_003852450.1:3322409-3332577 GCF_000181295.1 Otolemur garnettii | reverse complement strand
GGGTTATTTCACCTAACATAGTGACCTCCAGTTCCATCCATGTTGCTGTAAATGACCTGATTTCATTCTTTTTGTGGCCGAATAGTATTATATTGTGTATACTTAGTAAATGCCACATTTCTTTATCCGTTCATTCACTGATGGATACTTAGTTTGATTTGTTATTGTGAACACTGGTGCTATAAATATGTTGAGGGCAGGTATCCTTTTGACTTATTGATTTTTCTTCTTCTTCTTCTTCTTCTTCTTTTTCTTCTTCTTCTTCTTCTTCCTCTTCTTCTCCTTCTCCTTCTCCTTCTCCTTCTATTTTGAGACAGACTCTCAAGCTGTCACCCTGGGTAGAGTGCTGTGGTATCACAGCTCACAGCAACCTCCAACTCTTGGGCTTAAGCAATTCTCTTGCCTCAGCCTCCCAAGTAGCTGTGACTACAGGTGCCTGCCACAATACCCAGGTATTTTTTGGTTGTAGTTGTCATTGTTGTTTGGCAGGCCCAGGCTGGATTCAAACAGGCCAGCTCTGGTGTATGTGGCTAGTAGTGCCCTAGCCACTGAGCTATAAGAGCTGAGCCTGATTTGTTGATTTCTTTTCCTTTGGATAACCAGTAATGGGATTACTGGATAATTCTCTTTTTAATTTTTTGGCTTTTAAAAAAATCTCCATAACTGTTTTCCATAATGGTTGTACTAATTTACATTACTGACAACTGTATTTCCTTTTCTCCACTTTCTCACCAGCATCTGTTATTTTTTTGTCTTTTTACTAATAGCCATTCTAACTGGGTAAGATGATTTCTCACTGTGGTTTTGATTTGCATTTCCCTGACGATTAGTGATACTGAGCATTTTTTCACATACTTTTTGGCCATTTGAAAAATTGGATTTCTTGGCTCGGTGCCTGTGGCTCAAGTGGCTAAGGCGCCAGCCACATACACCTAAGGTGGCGGGTTCGAATTCAGCCTGGGCCCGCAAAACAACAATGACGGCTGCAACCAAAAAATAGTCAGGCGTTGTGGTAGGTGCCTGTGGTGCCAGCTACTAGGGAGGCAGAGGCAGAAGACTCGCTTGAGCCCAGGAGTTGGAGGTTGCTGTGAGCTGTGATGCCATGGCACTCTACCCAGGGGGATAGCTTGAGGCTCTGTCTCAAAAAAAAAAAAATTGGATTTCTTGAGGCCCAGGACAGGCTCACACCTATAATCCTAACAATTAGGGAGGCTGAGGCAGGTGGATTGGATGAGCAAGGAGAAAGACCCCATCTCTACTAAAACTAGAAAAATAAGCTGAGCATTTTGGTGGGCACCTAGTAGTCTCAGATACTTGGGAGACTGAGGCAGGAGAATTGCTTGAACCCAAGAGTTTGAGGTTGTTGTGAGCTATGATGCCATGGTACTGTACCTGGGTGGCAGAGTGAGACTGAATAAAGTAAAAAATAAAATTAAAATTTAAAAAAGAAAAGAATAATTGTATTTCCTTAAGCCAGAATAAATTGTTCCTTTCAAGTTTTTTGATGCAATTTCATCTGGTACCACTCTCACGTTTTAGAATTCTGAAGAAAAATTCAGTAAGTGCTCTATAGCCAGTATGGCCATATGGCTATCTGTGACCAAAGCTACAAATTTCATACTCCTGGTGTTTGCTTAGAGAGAGAGAGTGCTTTGCTCTAACCTTTCAATAATCCTACTTAAAGAAAAAAAATTGGCTGGGTGTGGTGGCTGATGCCCATAATCCTAATACTTTGGGAGGTTGGATGCTCATTTGAACCCAGGAATTGGAGATTAGCCTTGACAACATAGTGAGACCCTATCTCTTAAAAAAAAATTTAAAAATTAGCCAAATATGGTGACCTGTGGCTGTAGGCCCAGCTACTCAGCTGAGTCAGGAAGACCACTTGAGCTTAGGAGTTTGAGGTTACAGTGAGCTATAACTGTGCTACTGTACTCCAGCTTGGGTGATGGGGGAAGACTCTGTCTCTGGAAAAAAAAATAATATATATTTACACCCTGTGAAATATTTGGAAAATTCAGAACAGTATAAAGAGAAAAAAGAATCATGCTCTTCCAGTATCTGGAGATATTAACTCATAAAATTTAGAATTTATCCAATTTTTTTTTTGCACATGAATACTCACATATGAAGTGTGTCTGCTTTAAAATAAAACAGACACATGCAGCACATACAAATTTCTATACTCTGCTTTTTCCCCTTAGCATAATATTGTAAACATTTCCCTGTCTGTAAACATTCTTTAAATTCTCTTATCATGTAATATCTGAGACTTAAGAATATATACAATGTACATGTAAAGCCGATAATAACATGAGCTACATGTGATTTGGACTTTGGACCCTAATGGCCAAACCACATATTTTCCCTGTCATTGCTCCAGTTCCTGCAATCTCTATTTTGTTATTTATTTATTTATTTAGAGACAAAGTATCACTTTGTTGCCCTCTGTACAGTGCCCTGTTGTCACAGCTCACAGCAACCTCAAACTCCTGGGTCAAGCAATCCTCCTAACTCAGCCTTTCAAGTAGCTGGGACTACAGGCTTCCACCCCAATACTCAGCTAGTTTCTCTATTTTTAGTGGAGACATGGTCTTGCTTTTGCTCAGGCTGGTCTGGAACTCCTGAGCTCAAGAAATCCACTTCCCTCAGCCTCCCAGAGGGCTAGAATATAAGACTATTTAAAAGCACATAACATAGACATATACTATTACCTTGACCAAGGACTTGGGGTACACAGGCAATAGAATACATATACCTTCCTTTTCCTTTTCTTTCTTTCTTTCTTTCTTTCTTTTTTTTTTTTTGAGACAGTATCTCACTTTATTGCCCCAAGCTAGAGTGCTGTGGCATCACAGCTCACAGCAGCCTCAAACTCCTAGGCTCAAGGGATCCTCCTGCCTCAGGCTGCCAAGTAGCTGGGAATATAGGTCCCACCCACAATGCCCAACTAGTTTTTCTATTTTTAGCAATGACTAGGTCTAGCTATTTCTGGGGCTGATCTCTCCCAAGCTCAAGCAATCCACCTACCTGGTCTACCACAGTGCTAGGATTATGGTCATGAGCCACCTCATTTGGCCTACCTTTACTGTTATTGTCATTTGCTAGGTCTGGAAGTGAAGCTAAGACAGTTTTGGGGGCCAGGTGCAGTGGCTTATACCTGTAATCCCAGCACTTTGGGAGGTGGTGCCTGTGGCTCAAAGGAGTAGGGCACCGGCCCCATATGCCAGAAGTGGTGGGTTCAAACCCGGCCCTGGCCAAATATATATATCTTCTATAAAAATGGTATCATGATGTATGTAGTCTTTTGTAATTTGCTTTTTCCCTCAAAATTGTGTTTGTGGATTTATACATACTGTCACATCTAGCTAAAGCCTATTCTTGTTCATTATGCATAAAATTGCATTTTGTGAATATATAAAAATTTATCATACATGTCTTCTGGGCCACAGGTAAAAGATTCTCTGTGGTATACTTGTAGGAGTGGAAGTGCTAGGTTGTACTCTATGTTCAATTTTATAAGACAATGTTGAATTATTTTCCAAAGTGATTAAAATAGTTGATTTTCCCATTGGCAGGTAGTGTAAGGCATATGCACTCCTGTTGCTCTGTTTTCTTACCAGCACTTGGGATTTCAGATGTCTTTTATTTTTTTGAGACAGAGTCTCACTTTGTCACTCTCAGTAGACTGCATGGTGTCATAGCTCACAGCAACCTCAAACTCCTGGGTGTAAGTGGTTTTCTTGCCTCAGCCTCCCGAGTAGCTGGAACTACAGGCACTGCCACAATACCCAGCTATTTTTAGAGAGGATATCTTGCTCTGGCTCAGGCTGGTCTTGAACCTGTGAGCTCAGGTAATCCACTCGCCTCGACCTCACAAGTGTGAGCCACTGCACTTGGCCCCTCTGATGTCTTAATTTTGACCATTTAGTGGCTGGAAAATGGTATCTTATTGTGGAATTAATTTGTACTTCACAGTTTATTAAGGAGTTTATACGTATTTTCATATATTTATTTGCCTTTTCTATTTACCCAGTAGAATGACTGTTTATATTTTTTATTTTGTACTGTCTTTGTATTGAATTTTAGGAGTTTCTATATATTGTAGATGCTAATATTTTGTTAGTTATACTTACATTGCAAATATTTCTCTCCAGTTGTGTCTTGTAATTTTACTATTTTTTTGTTTTTGAGAGAGGGTCTCACTATGCTACCCAGGCTGATCTCAAATTCCTAATCTCAAGTGATCCTCCTACCTTAGTCCTTTGGGTGTACATTTTTATATTTTAGTGGGGTTTTTTATGATCTGAAATCTCTATTTATTTTATTTTATTTACTTATTTATTTTTGAAACAGGGTCTCTGTTGTCTTGGCAGAGTGCAGTAGTGTCATCATAGCTCACTGCAACCTTAAATTCCTGCCTCAGCCCCATAAGTAGCCTCACGAGTAGCATGTGCCACCATATCCAGCTATTTTTTCTTTTTTTAGTAGAGACAGGGACTCACTTTGCTCAGGCTGGTCTCAAACTCCTAAACCTAAAGTAATCCTCCTGTCTTGACCTCCCAGAGTGCTAGGATTATAGCATAAGCCACGGTAGTAGACCTGAAGTCTTTATTTTATATAATTAAATTCATCATTTTCTTTTATGATTAATGCCTTTTTCTTTTGGAACTCCTGAGCTCAAGAAATCCACTTCCCTCAGCCTCCCAGAGGGCTAGAATATAAGACTATTTAAAAGCACATAACATAGACATATACTATTACCTTGACCAAGGACTTGGGGTACACAGGCAATAGAATACATATACCTTCCTTTTCCTTTTCTTTCTTTCTTTTTTTTTTTTTTTTGAGACAGTCTCCGCCTGGCTATTTTTTGGTTGCAGCCATCATTCTTGTTTGGCAGGCCTGGGCTGGATTTGAACCTGCCGCCTTAGGTGTATGTGGCTGGTGCCTTAGCCACTTGAGCCATAAGCGCTGAGCCACTTTTGGGTTTTTTAAGCAATTCTCTTGCCTCAGCCTCCCAGTAACTGTGACTACAGGTGCCTGCCACAATGCCTGGCTATTTTTTTGTTATTGTCATTGTTGTTTAGCAGGCCCTGCCTAGGTTTGAACCCATCAGCCCTGGTGCATGTGGCCAGCACCCTAACCACTGAGCTATGGACACCGAGCCTAATGCCTTTTTTATTCCAAGATCACAAATATATTTTTATATGTTACCTTTAAAAAATGTTAAGCTTTGGCCTTTTATGTTAAAGTTCTTCATATAGTTCTGGAATTGCCTTTTTGTGTATGGTACAAGGTGGGTTTAGTTTTTTTCTAACTAGATGACGAGTTTTCCTAGCACCATTTGTGAAATGGTCTGTCTTTTCCCAGTGATGCGCCAGGCCAACTCTATCATTTACTATTTTTCCTATGCGATTGGACCCATTATTGGGCTCTGTTTTGTTCCATTGATTATTTTGTTCATTCCTAAGCCAATATGATTATATTAATTACAACAGCATTAAAAAAAGTCTCAATATCAGGTAGAGCATGTTTCTTCTTGAATCTGTTAATGTAGTGAGTTACATTAATAAATTCTAAAAACATAAACCATCCTTACATTCCTGGGATAAAGGCTACTTGGATAAACGCACGTGTGGATTTTCCTTTAGGATTTTTGCTGGCTTGTGAGTTTACACTGTGACTTTTCCTTTTCGTAATGTCCTTATTTGGATTTGATATCAAGTGTGCAGTAGCCTCAGAAATCTAATTAAGAAATGTGGTAGAGATTTCTAGCTGTCTTCAAAATCCAATGGGCCTCATTTCTAAGTAACAAGAATCCTGATTTTTAGCTCAGCACCATGATATTTAGCCAAAAGAACACATTTCCCAGACAGCCAAGTTTTGCCATATGACTAAGTTTGGAGAATAACAGAGAAGCAGAAGTGTGGCATGTGATTTGGGAAAGTGTCTTTAAGGATGTACTCTTTATTTTTTTAATGCCACAGACCGCAAGCAGGAAGGGACGAATTCTTCTTAAATCTCTTTCTCCATTGTCAGATATAATGGCTGCAGCTTCAGTGGCCATGCTGGCTATGCCCCCCAAGAGGGGGGCTGGGAGGAGTCTGAGTTCCTGGAAGCTTTGGAGAACAGCTGTACCAAATTTAAACCACTAAAGTAGTGATCTTTCTCTCATTTTATTTTTTTTATTTTCTGAAAGAGTGTGTATTTTTTTAGACCGAAAATCTAATATATTTTTTTCTAGTAATGTTAGAAAATAAAATCATCTGGACTGGTGTTCTCTGTGGGAAGATTTTAAACTACTGATTTCACTTAATGGCTATAGGATCTTTTAGGCTTTCTATATTTTAAATTCCATTTTGGTAAATTATATTTCTTTTCTGTGTGTGTGAGACAGTCTTTCTTTGTCACCCTCGGTAGAGTGCTGTGGTGTCATAGCTCACAGCAACCTCTAACTCTTGGGCTCAAGCGATTCTCTTGCCTCAGCCTCCTGAGAAGCTGGGACTATAGGCACCCACCACAATGTCTGGCTATTTTTAGAGATGGGGGTCTCACTGTAGCTTAGGCTGGTCTCAAACACCTGAGCTCAGGCAGTCCACCCACTTTAGCCTCCCAATGTGCGGGGATTACAGGCATGAGCCACAGCACCTGGCCTATTTTGGTATATTATATTTCATTAATAATTTATTAATTTCATCTAAGTTCTCAGCTTTGTAATAGTTAAGAGCTTAACCTCTGGAGCCAGGTTTCCTAGATTAAAATGCTTGATTCTCCATTTACAAGCTGAGTGATCTTGGAAAACCTAAACTCTGAGCTTCAGTTTCCTTATCTGTAAAATGGGGATCATAACAATATCTTAGGGTTGTTAGCAATGTTAATTGTGTTAATACATTAACACTTGGAAAAGTATTTAGCCTATAATAACCACTCAGTAATTATTATATATAGTAATACTTAATATTATTACTATCTCATTTCTTTTGAGTTTTTTATTTTTCCAATTATATACTGAAATAAACATTTGTCTTATTAATTTTCAGTGTTTTTCCTATTCTATAAGAATATTTAAGGCTATACATTTCCATTGAAGTACCGCCTTCCCTATACCCTACAAGTTTTGATATGTCATATTTTCTTTTTTAAATTTTATTTATTTATTATTTTATTTCATTTTATTTTTTGAGACAGAGCCTCAAGCTGTCACCCTGGGTAGAGTGCTGTAGCACCACAGCTCACAGCAACCTCCAACTCCTGGGCTCAAGCGATTCTCCTGCCTCCGCCTCCCAAGTAGCTGGGATTATAGGCACCTGCCACAATGCCCGGCTATTTTTTTTTTGTCCAATTTTTTTTGGCCAGGGCTGGGTTTGAACCCGCCACCTCCGACATATGGGTCCAGTGCCTTACTCTTTGAGCCACACGCGCCGCCTAATGCCCGGCTATTTTTTGGTTGCAGCCATCATTATTGTTTGGCGGGCCCAGGCTGGATTCGAACCCTCCAGCTCAGGTGTATGTGGCTGGCACCTTCACAGCTTGAGCCACAGGTGCCAAGCCTTTAAATTTTACTTATTTTAATAAATTTAAATAGTCACAAGTGGCTAATGGCTACTGTAGTAAATGTACACAGCTCTAAACAACTTTATACTGTCTTCTATATAAAAATTTGAGTTCATACTTTTTCTGGATCTTGTGCTAGAGTTGAGGATACAAAGATAAAATCGATGCACCCCTTTCCCTCCCCAAACAAAAGACACCTTTTTTTCCTTCTGTTTTTCCCACTAGGCTTTCTTCTTTTATTTTTATTGTTTATTAAATCATAATTTTGTACATTGATGCATTTATGGGGTTCAGGGTACTGCTTTGATACATAATGTGAAATGCTTACATTGAACTAAGTGACATATCCATCATAATTATACTCATTTCTTAATAGTTTTGAAATGTACCATTGCATCATGCACATTAGGTGATGTCCCCCCAAGTACCCTTCCTCTTCCCATATCCTCCTTCCCCTCCCCTCTCTCTCCTCTCCTCTTCCCTTCTACTTTCTGAACTATAGTTATGTTTTGCCATTTGTATGAGTATGTAAGTGGTTATATATTGATTTCATAGTAGTATTGAGTACATTGGATACTTTTTTCCCCATTCTTGAGATACTTTACTTAGAAGAATATGTTCCAGCTTCATCCAGGTAAACATAAAAGATGTTAAGTCTCCATCTTTTTTGTGACTGCACAGTATTCCATGGTGTACATATACCACAGTTTGTTAATCCATTCATGGGTTGATGGGCACTTGGGCTGTTTCCATGTCTTGGCTATTATGAATTGGGCTGCAACATTCTGGTGCAAATATCTTTGTTGTAAAATGATTTTTGATCAGCCGGGTATATACCTAGCAGAGGAATTGCAGGATCGGACGGTATGTCTACTTTTAGTTTCTTGAGTGTTCTCCAAACTTCTTTCCAAAAAGGTCATATCAGCTTGCATTCCCACCAGCAGTGTAGAAGTGTTCCCTTCTCTCCACATCCATGTCAACATCTGTAGTTTTGGGATTTTGAGAAGTGGGTTAATCTTACTGGAGTTAGATGATATCTCAAAGTGGTTTTGATTTGCATTTCTCTGGTGATTAAGGATTATGAGCATTTTTTCATGTGTTTGTAGGCCATCAGCCTGTCTTCTTCAGAGAAGTTTCTGTTCAAGTCTCTTGCCCACTTAGAAATGGGGTTATTTGTTCTTTTCTTATTGATTAGTTTGAGTTCTCTGTAGATTCTAGTTATCAGACTTTTGTCGGAAGCATAACCTGCAAAAATCTTCTCCCTTTCTGAAGGTTGTCTATTTGCTTTAGTTACTGTGCTCTTGGCTGTGCAAAACCTTTTTAGTTTGATCAGATCCCAGTTATGGATTTTTGGTGTTGCTTCAATTGCCTGGGGAGGGGGTCCTCCTCATAAAATATTCTCCCAGGCTAATTTCTTCAAATGTTTTCCCCACACTCTCTTCTAGTATTTTTATTGTTTCATGTCTTAAGTTTAAATCTTTTATCCAGTGAGGATCAATTTTTGTTAATGGTGAAAGGTGGGGGTCCAGTTTCAGTGTTCTACAGGTTGCCAGCCAGTTCACCCAGCACTGTTTGTTAAATAGGGAGTCTTTCCCCCACTGAATATTTTTGATAGGCTTGTTGAAGATCAAATGGTGATAAGTGGCTAGGTTCTTCTCCTGGTTCTCTATTCTGTTCCATAAATCGACCTCTCTGTTTTTGTGCCAGTACCATGGTGTTTTGATCACTATAGATTTATAGTATAGCCTGCAGTCTGGTAATGTGATACCTCCTGATTTGTTCTTATTTCTGAGTAATGTATTTACTATTTGAGGTTTTTTATGATTCCATATAAAATGAAGTACTATTTTTTCAAGTGCTTTAAAGTATGACACTGGTGCTTTAGTAGGGATTGTATTAAATCTGTAGATTGCTTTGGGTAGTATGGACATTTTAACAATGTTGATTCTACCCAACCATGAGCATCGTATGAATTTCTATTTGTTACCATCTTCATCTATTTCTTTTTTCAGAGTTTCATAGTTCTCCTTATAGAGATCTTTCACATTCTTTGTTAGGTAAATTCCCAGATATTTCATCTTCTTTGACACTATTGTAAAAGGAATAGAGTCCTTGATTGTTTTTTCAGCTTGACTATTATTGGCATATATAACAGCTACTGATTAGTATTGATTTTGTATCCTGAGATGCTGCTGTATTCCTTAATCACTTCTAAGAGTTTTGAAGTTGAGTCCCTGGGATTTTCTAGGTATAGAATCATATAATCAGAGAAGAGTAAGAGTTTGATCTCCTCTGACCCTATTTGGACACCCTTGATCACCTTCTCTTGCCTGATTGTGATAGCTAAGACTTCCATTACTATGTTGAATAGCAGTGGAGACAGTGGGCATCCTTGCCGCGTTCCTGATCTAAGTGGAAATGTTTTCAATTTTACACCATTCAATATGATATTGGCTGTGGGTTTGCTATAGATGGCCTCTATTAGTTTAAGAAATGTCCCTTCTATGCCTATGTTCTTAAGAATTCTGATCATGAAAGGATGCTGGATATTATCAAAGGCTTTTTCTGCATCAATTGAATTATATGGTCTTTGTTTTTTATTTGTTTATTT
>NW_003852450.1:3314743-3321600 GCF_000181295.1 Otolemur garnettii | reverse complement strand
TGGTTATTTCTTTTCTTCTGCTGGGTTTGGGGTTGGAATGTTCTTCCTTTTCTAGTTGCTTGAGATGATCCATTAAGTTGTTGGCTTCCTCTCTTTCTGTTTTCTTGATGAAGGCTTCCAACTGCCTTTGTAGTACCCCACAGGTTTTGATAATTTATGTCTTCATTATCATTTTGTTCCAAAAATTTGCTGGTTTCATTCTTACTCTCATCTTTGACCCAGCTATCATTCAGCCTAAGATTATTTAGCTTCCATGACTTTTTTGAGTATGAAGATTCCCATTTCTGTTGAGTTCAATTTTTATTCCATGATAGTCTGAGACTATACAAGGAATAATTTCTACACTTTTAAATTTGCTGAGGTTAGACTTGTGTCCTAGGATATGATCTATTTTAGAGGATGACCCATGGGCTGTTGAGAAGAATGTATATTTAGTTTTATTAGGGTGAAATGTTCTGTAGATGTCTGTAAAGTCCACTTGTTCTAGGGGCAGGTTTAAGTCTACTATTTCTTTGTTTAGTTCCCTCTTGGAGGATCTACCCCAAAAAGGGGTATTAAAATCTCCAACTATTATATCAAGTTGTTCATATCCATTAGGGTCTGCTTTATGAATTGAGGAGTGTTCTGGTAGGGTACATAGATGTTAATTTTCAAAATCTCTTCATGTTGGGTGTTTTCCTTGACAAATATGTAATGACCTTCCTTATCTTTCTTTACATCTGTTGGTTTAAAGTCAACTGTATCTGCTACTAAAATTGCAACCCCTGCTTTTTTCTGGTTTCCATTTGCCTGTATTATACAAGTCCATCCCTTCACCATGAGTCTATTTTTATCCTTTAAGGTAAGGTGAGATTTTTGTATATAGCAGGTATCTGGTCTGAGTTTATGTATCCAGTCAGCCAGCCTGTGCCTCTTTAGAGGACAATTTAAACAATTCACATTAATTGAGAAAATTGATAAACCTGGTTGGGTTTTGGGTGTCATGATTTTTGGATATCAGTGGACATTTTTCATCCTTTCAACACTGTGGAAGTTGGGTTTTGTTCAAAAATTTCTGGGTAAGTTTACTTTGGAGGTAGAGCACTGAGCTGGTCATTGTGGAGGATGGGTCTGAGAATATCCTGGAGACTTGGTTTAGTTATGGCAAATTTCTTCAACATGTCTATGTCATTAAAGTATTTGATTTCTCCATCACAAATGAAACTCAGTATAGCTGGATAGAGGATCCTGGGCTGGAAGTTGTTTTGTTTTAGGAGACTGAAGGTCGATCACCATCTTCTGGCTTGAAACGTTTTAGCTGAAAGATCTGCAGTCATTCTGATATTTCTTCCTATGTAGGTGATGCTTTTCTTATGTCTGGCTGTTTGCAGAATTTTCACCTTCATCTTAACTGGCAAAGTTAATCACAATGTGTCTAGGAGATGCTTTATTTGGAATGAGTCTTGCAGGGGTTCTGAAATTGTTCTGAAGTTCTGTATCTCTTACAATGCTTGGGAAATTCTCCTCCAAAATCTCTTGGAGTAGAGCATCTGTACCTTTAGGACCATCCTCTTCTCCTTCTGGAATTCCTATAAGACAAATGTTTGATCTTTTGGAGTGACCCCACAACTCTCTCTGGGAATGATCAGTTTTTGCTCTCCATTTGTCTGCCTCTTTGAGTGTGTGGGAACATTCAAAAACTTTGTCTTCAGTTTCAGAGATCCTTTCTTCTGCCTGGTCAACTCTATTACTGAGGGATTCTACTGTATTTTGGAGCTACTCCACTAATTTTTTCGTTTCCTTGAGCTCTGCTATCTCTTTTCTCATTATGTTCATATCTTTGGTGACTTGGGCTTTGAATTCATTAATTTCGAGACAACTTCAGAACTACTTTTTGGAATTCAATTTCTATCTTTTCTTCCATTCTATTTATCTTATTTGCTGTCCATATTCTGAATTCGATTTTTGACATTGCTGTCATTTGTCTATGCATGGTATCTTCAGTTGTATCTCCTTTGTCATTTCTGGGGGTGGGGTGGGGTGGGTTGATTTCCTTTGGTTATTCATGTTGCCAGAGTTCTTCTGTTGGGTCCGCACCATGTTTATTTTCCACTGTTTGGTTATTAAAACTGGTAGAGTGAGATCGAATTGGGGTTCTCAGGTAGTAGAGTAGCCCCTTACCAAAGCACTAGGCTTTGTAATTGTGGCTTATCTCCTACGACCTTACAAAGGCCCCTTTCAGAGTTTTAGCCAGAGACTCTGAGGACCTACTTGATGAGATAGTGCAAGCTAGCTCTGTTTTGATATCAGCCAACCTCTGCCTTATCCTAAGAACAACAGTATTAGGTTTAAATCTTGACCTTGAAGAGATACAAACAGCTGTGGTGCCCAGCCCCTACCCTTCATTCTTTTCCACCTTTTTTGAAGGTCAACCTCAGAATGTCCCTGAGTGGACATCCCCAGACATAGGTTCCAACCAAATTGTCTCAGGCAGTGCAAACCCTGCCCAACAGAGAGGGATTCAAGGGTCTCCAACAGCACAATTGGAGCCAGGGATCCACACTCCCACCTGCCAGACTCAGTCCACACTGTTGTCCACTTCTCTGCTCACACTTCTCTGCCATGGCCCCACCCACCAGTCTTAGTCCACATCCAGCTAACCTATGCTTGCCAGACCAGTTGGAATTCAGGAGACCACGCCCCCACTTGCCAGTTTCAGTCCACTGCCTAGCAAGCCTCTGTTTGCAGGCTCTGTTGGAGTCAGGGCACCGGGCCCCACCCTCTGGTCTCAGTCCACACACAGCTATCCTCTGCTCACCAGACCAGATGGAGTCAGGGGACCACGCCCCCACCTGCCAGTCTCAGTCCACTGCCTGGCAAGCCTCTGTTTGCAGGCTCTGTTGGAGTCAGGGCACCTGCACTCAGCTGGCAGGTCTCAGTCCTCACCTGGTAAGCTTCTGCTCACCAGCCCTGCTGTAGACAGTGGAACACACTCTAGCCCTCAGGTTTTGGTTCACACCCAGTAAGCCACTGCTCAAGGGTTCTGTTGGAATCAGGGAAACATATCCTTGCTCTTAGGTCACAGTCCATGCCTATCAAGCCTCTGCTGAACTCAGTTCACACAAGGCAACCACTCTCCTGCTGTGGGTGCCATCAGAGCCAGGGGTTCTGCACCCTATCCTGCCAGAGACGCTCGAACTGAGGGTCAACACTATCACTGGCTAGGCTTAGTCATAACCAAGGGACTGTTCTTCCTCCCACCTAGTGTCCCTTTCTTCCCACATCCTCTTTCTTCCCCTTTAGTCACAGATTCCATCCTGCTGGTTGGCAGTCCACACTACCACTGGCTAGGCATAGTCATAACCAGGGGACTGTTCTTCCTCCCACCTAGTGTCCCTTTCTTCCCACATCCTCTTTCTTTCCCTTTAGTCACAGATTCCATCCTACTGGTTGGCAGTCCACACTATGCCCAGTTCTTTCAGGACAAGACCAAACACTCTGTGCTCTGCAGGGGGAAGAACTTCAGGACACCATGCAAGGGGAAAGGGTGGACTGGGAGTTTGGACTTGTGGAGGAAAATATCTGTTCAATTTTATGCCTGGCAGGGTGGTGTCTAGGTTCATAAGTGGGACCTCCCTGGAGAAAGAGACCTGGAGTTTAGCGGCTCTCTTGAGCAAGGTAAAATGAGAGGTCTTTTGTTCCCTGCTCATTTGCAGACTATCTGTGGCAGGCCTCTTGCTTGGGGGAGGGGTCTCCCATCCTCTTGTGGATAAGCTTTGTACCTGTAGTTCGTTTTCTTTTCTTTTCTTTTCTTTTTTTTTTTTTTGAGACAGAGCCTCAAGCTGTCACCCTGGGTAGAGTGCTGTGGCATCATAGCTTACAGCAACTTCCAACTCCTGGGCTCAAGTGAGTCTCCTGCCTCTGCCTCCCATGTAGCTGGGACTACAGGTGCCTGCCACAAGGCCTGGCTTTTTTTTGGTTGCAGCCATCATTGTTTGGCAGGCCTGGGCTGAATTTGAACCCACCAGCTCAGGTGTATGTGGCTGGTGCCTTAGTCACTTGAGCCACAGGTGCTGAGCCTGTAGTTTGTTTTCTTGAATGCTCTTCCTTGGAGTTACAGCTTGCCAAATTTCTTTCTTGGCTCAGCTCCCTGTCTTTGGCTTCATAGAGTCCGATTCCATCCAGTTTTTCTTTCTCTGCTCAGGAGCCTGTGCCGAGGATTGCTACTAGTCAGCCATCTTCCCAGAATTCTTATATGTCATGTTTTCATTATTGTTTACTCTAAGTGTTTTTGACTGTCCATATGATTTGTTCTCTAACTATGAATTATGTAGATGTGTTTTTTAGATTTTATTTATTTTTTAATTTTTTTGAGACAGAGTCTCACTATGTTGCCTTCCGTAGAGTGCCTGGCTAGTTTTTCTATTTTTAGTACAGACAGGTCCTCACTTTTGCTCAGTCTGGTCTCGAACTCCTGAGGTCAAGCAATCCACCTGCCTTGGCCTCCCAGAGTGCTTGGATTACAGGCGTGAGTCCCTGTGCCTGGCTTAAAATGCTTATTTGAGTGTGATGTTATGATTCTCAAAATCAGTGAATATTTTGCTGTCTTCTCCAATTATTAGGTGTATACCAGCTGCTTACTTTTCAATCAATTTACATATATCATCCTTTTTTCCTTTTTTTTTTTGGTAGAGACAGAGTTTCACTTTACTGCCCTCAGTAGAGTGCCATGGTGTCACACAGGTCACAGCAACCTCTAACTCCTGGGCCTAGGCAATTTTCTTGCCTCAGACTCCTGAGTAGCTGGGACTACAGGTGCCTGCCACAATGCTTGGCTATTTTTTTGTTGCAGTTTGGCCAGGGCTGAGTTTGAACCCACCACTCTTGGCAGGCCATCATCCTTTTTTCTTAAGCACACATTAGGTATTTACCAAAATTGGCCATATAAGGCAGCACTTGTGGCTCAAAGAAGTAGGGTGCCAGCCCCATATACTGGAGGTAGCAGGTTTAAACCTGGCCCTGGTCAAAACTTGCAAAAAAAATAAAAATAAAAATAAATTGGCCATATACTAGGCCATATATGGGAGTGAGGAACCTGCAGCTTAAGACCATATGTATCCCTTTAGGTCCTTAAGTATGGCCTCTTGACTGAATTCAAATTTTATAAGATACATTCTTTGACTTTCATCCACACATTTTTATTCAACTTTTATATTTTTATTTTATTTAAAAAATGAACACACTTAAAATACAGAAGAATAATATAAATCTCATGAAATAACCCTCCCAGATTGACTGGTATAATTAGAACATTGGTAAGCATAAGGGCTGAATTAACAGCTGCTACGCTCATAAGTTAGTTCTAACTTCCCCTGCCTAACTGGTGCCACTAACACATGAGGCTGGTTAGCGAGAGTTTCTGTGGGCCCTTATCAGTTTTTGACAATAGTGGTCTGTGTTTCTATTTGTTTTTTTTTTTTTTTTTTTTTTTTTTTGAGAAAAAGCCCCAAGCTGTCCCCCTGGGCAGAGTGCCATGGCATTACAGCTCACAGCAACCTCCAACTCCTGGGCTCAAGCGAGTCTCCTGCCTCCGCCTCCCAAGTAGCTGGGACCACAGGCGCCCGCCACAACGCCCGGCTATTTTTTGGTTGCAGCCGTCATTGTTGTTTGGCGGGTCCGGGCTGGGGAATCGAACCCACCACCTTAGGTGTACGTGGCTGGCGCCTTAGCCGGTTGAGCTATAGGCGCCGAGCCCTGTGTTTCTATTTGAAGTGGAATTTGTGTATAGTTGCACAGCTCGACAGTATTTTAAATTCTGTCTGCTTAACAGTACATCATGCCAAAGAAGACCAAGGGAACACTTAAGGAAGACAACAGATTTTTTAAAAATGAGGATTGGGAATTGCAATATTATTTTATTTCTGCTAAATATAAAATGATTTGCTTGCTTTGTGATACTGCAATATCAACATTAAAGAAATTCAATGCTCACCAGCATTATAACACTCATAGGACCACAAATATTTTAAATGAGAAGGAGAGGAACAAAAGGTTGTATTGCAGAAATTAAAAGATGAAAAGCAAAAGCAAAGACAATTCTCCCAACCAGCAATAAGACCTGGTAATAATGTCACTTATGCAATTTTTAAAGTAGTGAAAGGGAAACCATTCAGAGTGTAGAAATTGTGAAAGAATGTATCCTTGAAGTTGTAGCATGCTTAGACCCTTCTAATGTTTCAAAGTACAAATATCTGCCTCTTTCAAGGAGAACCATAACTGATTGGCAGCATGAGTTAGCCTTCAACTTAATAGAACAATTTCATGCAATACTTCAATTGCTTTGGATGAACTGACACTGTTGACTGAGTGCAGGTTTTACACTTTATTCAGGTCATAACTGAGATTTTCTTTGCTACAAAGAGTTATGTGTTTCGGGCACTCTTGTGAACAGAACATAGGGAATAGGTATCTTCAACAATGTTCAAAATAAATGTCATGAAGTTGGATTGAATTAGGTAAATTTAGTGAGTCTAGCTATAGACAGTACACCTTTTCTTTCCAAGACATGAAATATGAAGGGTTTATTGCACAGATTTAAAATAAAAATATTATCGGATCTAGATGCTCTCATTTCATTGTATCTTGCATGAGCAAAATCTCTGTGCTGAAGCTATTATTTTAAGTGATGCTTGCTTTATAAGTATTGTTAACTATGTTAGCACAATGCAACAGGCATAGTCAGTTTCCAGTTTCATAATATACTAAAGTTTATTTATTTATTTATTTATTTTTTTTAGACAGAGCCTCAAGCTGTCCCCCTGGGTAGAGTGCTGTGGCATCACAGCTCACAGCAACCTCCAACTCCTGGGCTCAAGCGA
>NW_003852450.1:3300213-3314153 GCF_000181295.1 Otolemur garnettii | reverse complement strand
TTGAGCCCAGGAGTTGGAGGTTGCTGTGAGCGTGATGCCACGGCACTCTACCCAGGAGGACAGCTTGAGGCTCTGTCTAAAAAAAAAAAAAAAAATTGAGTTTTTCTCTTGTGTTGGCGATAACATGCTAAAGTTGAAGGCTGAGGTTATTCAGTGTGGATTTCCCATATCATTCTAAAGTGTGTTGGCACCTACAGGGACAGGTCATAGCCAAAATTTTATCTCTGTGAGAATAGATAGTTACATTTTATGAAGAACAAAATTAGCAATTGAAAATTATTCAAAGAAGATTTCTATAGAAATGCAGCATTTTGGTGTGATATCATGTCTTTGTATATTTGATAGAACTTTGCTGTAAATTCATCTGGTTCTGGATTTTTCTGTGTTGGGAGATTTTTTAGTTACTAATTCAGTCTTACTATTTGTTAATAGTCTGTTCAGGTTTTCCATTTCTTCCTGATTTATTCTTAGTAGAATGTACGTTTCTAGGAATTTATCCATTTCCTCTGAGTTTTCCAGTTTGTTAGTGTTTAGTTGTTCATTCTAGTTTCTTTCTTTCTTTTTTTTTTTTTTTAGAACATCTTAAATTTTTAATCCTTTCTTTACAGGTTACCTAGACCACTTTTGATTAAGAAAACTGTAGAAAGTTAGTAACTGCCACAAGCGAACGCCAGGCGGTGGCCCGTGTCAATTTTCCACAGAGTCCTGCTTTGCGGGGTGTCTGAATGCACTGCTCGGGGTCTCTACTCACACTTGCTGGAATCAATCGTGGCAGATTTTAGTCCACAGGTCACTTTTCCCCGTATTTCTTTGTAAACTCTTCAGCATTCTTACAGAATTTTTTACGGTCCTTAGAGTATTCTTCAGCTAGGTCAGCCCTTAGCGGGTGCTCAGGCTGGGGGGTCGTTCACCAGTGCTATGAGGGACTGGATTACTTGGTCGGTTTTGGTTGCTGGCTTCCAGTTTTCAGCACTAATTACTGGCAGACAAACCTGTCCCTTTTCATCGATGTTCGGGTGATAGATCTTTGTTTTAAATGTGATCTTCGGTGGCTTGAATGGGTACTCTGCTGGAAAGTTGATTTCGATTCTGAAGGCCCCCTTATCGTATGGAGGGTTGTCAGGAACAATAAGCCCTTGCCAAGTCAATAAATTAGCTTCATCAACCTGGAGGTTACGGAAGTTTTTCTTTCCACATTTGCGGATTTCTTCAAGCTCCTTCATCGGCCTCCTGCTGGCCGCCATCTTGGATCTGGTGCTGCTGCTTTCCCCTTCATTCTAGTTTCTGATGATATTTTTGTATTTCTATGATATTCTGATGTCTCCTTTTTCATTTCTGATTTTATTTATTTGGGTAATTACTCTTCTTGGTTAGTCTAGCTAGAGGTTTATCAATTTTATTTGTCTTTTCCAACAAATTTTTGTTTTGTTGATCATTTGGTTTTTTTTTCTTAGTCTCTATTTTGTTTAGTTCTGCTCTGATCTTTATTATTTCTTTCCTTCTGCTAATTTTGAGTTTGGTTTGTTTTTGCTTTTCTAGTTCATTGAGGAGCATCTTTAGGTTGTTTATTTGAAATCTTTCTACTTTTTTTGATGTAGGTTTTAATTGCTATAAACTTCCTTTTAGCACTGTTTTTGCCATATCTAACAGGTTGGTATGTTGTGTTAACATTTTTATTTGTTTCAAGAAATTTTTTAATTTCAAGTTTGATTTCTTCACTGAAGGTCAAACTGTAGCATGTTGTTTAATTTCTGTGTATTCATATAGTTTCCAAAACTCCTCTTGGTGTTGATTTCTAGTTTTATTCTATTGTGGTCTGAGAGGATACTTCATATTATTTTGATTTTTAAAATTTTTTTGAGACTTGTTTTGTGGCCTAATATATGGTCTATGCTGGAGAATGTCCCATGTTCTGACGAGAAGAGTTTATTCTGTAATTGTTGGATAAAATATTCTGTAAACGGTCCATTTCATCTAGAGTGGGTTGCTGAAGTCCCCCATTATTACTGTACTAGAGTCTATATGCCTCTTTAGATCTAGTAATACTTGCTTTATACTCCAGTGTTGGTCACAAACATAGTTAGAATTGTTGTATCCTTTTCTTCATGTTTCCCTATGTCATTATACAGTGGGGTTTTCTTTTGTTGTTGTTGTTGTTTTTACTGTTTTTGACTTAGAGTATATTTTATCTGATATGAGTATAGCTACTTCTGCTTGATTTAGTTTTTGTTTGTGTGGGAATATATTTTTCCATCCCTTTATTTTAAGTCTATATGTGTCTTCAAAGATGAAGTGTGTTTCTTATAGGTAGCATATAGTTGGATTGTGTTTATTTATTCAGCCAGTCTTTATCTTTTAAGTGGAGAATTTAATCCATTTTAATTCAAGGTTATTATTAACATGTGAGGTTTTTGTTTCTGTCTTATTGTTAACTGTTTTCTGGTTGTTTTATGTATTCTTTACTGCTTTCTTTTTCTCCTATTGATTGTCATTGTGGTTTGGTGGTTTACTGTAGTGGTTCCATTCAGTCCTTTCTCTTCCTCATTTGTATGTTTGGTTTACCAGTGAGTTTGGCACTTTCGCATGTTTTCATGATGGTAAATGTCCTTTCACTTCCAAGTTTAGAACTCCCTTAAATATTTCTTGTAGGGCTGGTCTAGTGGTAATAAATTCCCTTAGCATTTGCTTGTCTTGGAAAGACATTTTCTGTCATTTATTGAAGATAATTTTGGTGAATATGGTACCCTTGGGTGGCAGTGTTTTTCTTTCAGTACTTTGAATATGTCATCTAATTTTCTCCTGGGCTGTAAGATTTCTGCTGAGAAATCTGATTTTAGTCTGATGCTTTTGCCTTCATAGGTAACTAGATGGCTTTCTCTTGCTATTTTCAGTATCCTCTCTTTTGTTTTAATTTTAGTCAGTTTGACTATAGTGTGCTATGAAGAAGACCTTTTTGAATTACATCTGTTTGTGAAGCTTGGCCCACTGTATCTAGATGTCTAGGTACAGTATATATATTGTTGGTTTGGTAAGATGTGTTAGCTTTGATTTTAGGTGTATGCAATAGCATAATCTCCATATGATTTCTTTGGCTATAGACAATGTCAGTGGTATTTGTGATTTTCTTGGTGGCTTAGGGTACTCTTATTATTGGAGGCTGTAGTGGAGTTTTACTGGGGACTAGAATGCCAGATCGGTCATTCTTCAGGCCCCAGTGGTGGCAGCAGTGGGTTGAGCATACAAGTCCTTCCGTCCTACAGCACTGTATGCTTGAAGTATTTGTGCATCCAGGCAGAGCAATTTTTGAGCTCCCGGGTAACTTGCTTAGATACTGGTAGTAACAGTGGTGGGCTGGGCATGTTGGTAGTGTGTCAGGCCCTTGAGCAGCAGGGATTATATAGGTGATGGCAATAGCAGTGGTGGAACAACCCATTGAATGATGTTAGCAGTGGGTGTGACAGGTGGAATGGGCCAGTTCCCTGCTGCTAGTGAGGGTGGGAGTGGGTGCTAGCTGTGTTAGTTTCCGCAGGTTGGGTTGGCTTTACCTCAGACCTCAGGAGGACTATTTAGGTGCCAATGGTTTTGGGCTGGGTGATTGCCAGGTCTTTGGACAGTTGAGCTCACGTACTGAGGGTAAAGGACTAGGCTAGTGGACTTGTCCTCTAGGCCCCCTGGTAATAAATTTAGGGCTGACTGTGATAGGTAGGAGTGGGGTGACTCCATGCTGCTGGTGGAATGCTCAGGTGGCAGCAGAAGTGGCTGTACTGTGGGCCTGCTACTGTGGAGGTTGGGGCCATTAATATTGGCAGCAGCCCAGGCAAGCAGCTAGGGGGAGTACAGTTTGCTTGTGGTTCCTTCCCTTAGCAACCTGCAGCAGTGGTGGTAGGATCTGTGCTTGGGGCATGTGAAGGTACTCAGTATCCTCTCTCCCTCCTTGGCCCAGCAGCGGCATTGACAATGTTGACCCCATAGCAGGATGCAGGCATTTGGGAGCTTGGCTCTCAAAATATAATCAAGCTGAACTACTCAGAGCTTGGAAGCCTATGGGACCCAGTATGAGACCCCTCTCTGGAGCAGTGTCTCTGTGCAATATCTAAGGCAGCTCCCTATGTTAGTCTCAAGGCCTGTGTAGGTTGAGGGCTCTCCTATTGCTAGGATTGTAAAAGTTCATGGCAGGAGTGTACAGCCTTGGGGGTGGGGGGTCTCTCACTTCCCCGTTCCTCATGTTTGAGAACTTCTGTCCCCCAGCTGATCTTGGCCAAGAGGGTTGCCTCAATTCTCTCTGCTGCTTTGCTTTCACTGCTTCCTGTTACTACTCTGTTCAATTACAGTATCTTCTCTTTGATCTAGTCAACATTTGTGTATCTACTTTTCCTTTTGGTTTCTCTTTCTGGAAGAGGTGGACACTAGCAGCATCTAGTCAGCCAAATCGAACCCTCTCATCTGTACTTTTGTATCATTTAACAAACCTTTCCTTCCCTCTACCATTCCCATGCTCTAGGATCCTTTGTCTGGCCTTTTACTTCTATGAGATCAATATTTTAAACTTCTGTTTATAAAGAGAACATGCAGTGTTTAGCTTTTTGTTCCTGGCTTATCTCACTTAACAGAATGTCCTCCAGTTTCATCCAAGTTGCTGTGAATCAGAGGATTTCATTCTTTCTTATGGTTGAATAGTATTCCATCCTGTACATATATCACATCTTCTTTATCAGTTTATCTGTTGTTGGCTACCTAGGTTGATTCCCTGTTTTGGAGGTTACATGTGTAACCTTTGGAGGTTACATATTTCCTTGCTTTCTCATGGTCATTGTGTCCCTATATTGATTTCTACGCATCTGGCAGAAAATTGTTTCTTCATTTTTTAGGAATAGATTTTCTAGGTAAATACTTGTATGAATAGGTTTTGGGGTGTTGGCTTAGCGGGGTGCATTGGCCTTGGTTCTGCACAGGTGCAATAGTGTAGTCTCTCTGTAGTTTTTTCATCTATAATCCACATTAGTGACATTTGCCAGTTTCTCTATGGCCTAGACTGAAGAGTTTGTGGCGATGGGGATATGGCTTTGCCAGGCATGGGTTCTCTGGGCTGATTCTTAGGTTAGTGACATGTGCATGCACACAGTTGGTCAACCAACATAGGGTTTGGCTCACTGCTATGGGTCTGTTACTCTGGCCAAGAGCATGGGTTCACAATTGCTTGGCCAGCCTGGGAATGTACCTGCCAGAATTGGTTTTGGGGGCTATTTCTTAGGGTCAGGATGCAGGTACTTGGCCAACCTGAGGATGTGTCTGCCAGGGGTGGCCCTCAGGGCTGTTTTTCAGGCTTGGGATAATGATGCAAGGCTGCTCACCAGGGGCAGCCCCCAGCATGTATCTCTGGTATGTGAGTACATAGCCCCATAGCCCCATAGGACTATTTCTCAGGCCCAGGACACAGCTGCATGGCTGCTCATTTGGCATGTGGATGTATTTGCTGAGGGTGGGCCACAAGGGTGTTTCTTAGGTCCAGGATGCAGTCCCACAACGTTTCAGCTGTCCTGCTGGGTATTAGTTCATTGGATGTGGTTCACAGGGCTGTTTCTCCGGCCCAGGAAACAGATGCACAGCTGCTTGGTTGACCTCGAGTGTGTTGCCAGACATGGCCCATGGGACTGCTTCTCAGGCCCAGGATGCAGGTGCAAGGCTGACACAGTGTGGGGTATCTCTTAGAGGCAGGCACAGAGTTGTTTCTCAGGCCTATAACATGACTGTGTGGCTGTTCAGCTGGCCTGGGGACATTTTTGTAAAGGATGGCCCATGAGGCTACTTCATAGGCCTGGGACAAGGGCACAGACTTGTGCTGTTTGCCTGGGGGCTTATTTGCTGTGGTTTCCCATGGAGCTATTTCTTAGGTCTGAGATGCAAGTGCAAGGCTGCTTGGCTGGTTCCACTTTTAGTAGTGATGGGGTCTCACTCTTGTGCAGGTTGGTCTTGAACTCACAAGCTTAAGGGAACCTTCCACCTCCACCTCCCAGAGTGCTCGGATTATAGGCATGAGCCACTGCATTTGGCCTGCTCAAAAGAATTAAATTTTGATATACTTCAATTTGCCTATTTTTTTCTTTGTTGGTTATGTTTTTGGAAGCATATCTAAGCACTCTTCCACAAATCCAAGATCATGAAGAGTTACCTTTATGTTTTCTTCTGAGAGGTTCATAGCTTTTGCTTTTGTACTTAGATCTTTGGTCTATTTTAAGTTAACTTTTGTATATAATATGAGGTAAGGGCCCAACTCTTTTTTTTTTTCTTCCTCATGTGTCTATCGAGTTGCGCCAGCACCATTTGTTGAAAGTACTACTCTTTTCCCTATTGAATGGTTTTGTTGTTGAAAATCAATTGACCATAGATATATGTGTTTATTCTGGACTCTCAATTCTATTCCATTGATCTGTATATCTATCCTGTGCCAGTACTACTGTTGCTATGTAGTAAGTTTTGAAACTGGCAAGTGTGAGTCCTCCTCTGTGTTCTTTTTCAAAGGTGTTTTGACTATTCTGCATCTTTTCCAATTCCATATGAATTTCATAATCAGCTTATCAATTTCTACAAAGAAGGCAGCTAGGATTTTAATAGAATCTGTAGATCAATTTGGGGAGTACCACCTTCTTAACAAGGTTAAGTTTTTTATTTATTAACAATGGGATATTTTCAATTTATTTAGATCTTCTTTAATTTCTTTCAACTGCAATGCTCTGTGGTTTTCAGAATATGAATTTGATTTTGATTAACTTATTCCTGAGTTTCTTTTGATTAACTTATTCCTAAGTATTTTATTCTTTTTGATGTTATTGTAAATGATACTGTTTTTAGTTTCATTTTTTGGTTGCTCATTGCAAATATATGGAAGTACAACTAATTTTTTATATTATATGTTGATCTTGTAGCCTGTAACCTTCGGGAACTTGTTAGTTTTAATAATGTTGCGGTGGATTTTTCAGGCTTTTCTATATGTAATATTATATCATCTGTGAATAGAGATAGTTTTACTTTTTTCTTTTCCAGTCTGGATATCTTTTATTTCTTTTTCTTGCCTAATTTCCCTAGCTAGAATCTCTAGCTGGAATCAAAACAATAAACATATATATCTATGGTCAATTGATTTTCAATAACAAAACCATTCAATAGGGGAATAGAATCAAAACGTTGAACAGAGGTGGTGAGAGTGAGCATCCTTGTTTTGTTCCTGACATTGGGGAAAGTGTTCAGTCTTTTCTCATTAAGTATGATGTTAGCTGTAGATTTTTTTTCTTTTAAGACAGAGTGTCATTATGTCACCCTCAGTAGAGTGCTGTGGTGTCACAGCTCACAGTAACCTCAGACTCTTGGGCTTAAACAATTCTCTTGCCTCAGCCTCCCAAGTAGCTGCACCCACCACAATGCCTGGCTATTTTTTTTGTTGCAGTTGTCATTGCTGTTTAGCTGGCCCTGGCTGGGTTTGAACCCATCGGCCTTGGTGCATATGGCTGGTGCCATAACCACTGTTCTATGGGTGCTGAGCCAAGCTGTAGATTTTTCATAGAGACCTTTTATCAGTAGAAAGGAAGTTCCTTTCTACTCTTAGTGTGTTGATTGTTTTTATCATGAAAGGATATATATATATATATATATTTTTTTTTTTTTTTTGGTGATAGTCTCACTTTGTCACTCTAGGTAGAGTGCCATGGGTCATAACTCATAGCAGCCTTGAACTCTTAGGCTCAATGATCCTCTTGCCTCAGCCTCCTGAGTAGCTGGGACTACAGGTGCCCACCATAACCCCTGGCTATTTTTTAGAGATGGGGTCTCACTCTTGCTCAGGCTGGTCCAGAACTTGTGAGCTCAAGCAATCCACCCTCCTTAGCCTCCCAGAGTGCTGGAATTATAGGCAGGAGCCACCACACCTGGCAGGATATTGGGTTTTGTCAAATGCTTGTTTTAATTATTACTTTATCATCTATAGTCATTTATGTAGCTCAGTACAGCTTTGTTCTCAGCACCTCCTTTGTGCTGTCTTTGGCAAATTTATTACATGTATAGTACACTTCTATATGTTGTACACCCAACAATACATTATATACAATGGTTTTAAAAGTCATTTAAAAGAATATAGGAAGAAACATATACATTTATACTGTCTTTTATAATTACATAATTACCTTTACCAGTGTTCTTTGTTTTTATCTTGTGGATTCAAATTACGATCTACATTCACTTGCTTTCAGCCTGAAGAACTTCCTTTAGTATTTCTTCTAAGGTGAGTTTGTGAGCAACAAATTCTCTCAGTTTTTGTTTATGTATACTCTTCATTTCATCTTTATTTTTGAAAGACAACTGTGTTGGAAATAGAATTCTTGATTCAGTTTTTTTCTTTGAGCACTTTGAATAGGTCTTCCCATTACCTTCCATTGTTTCTGTTAAGAAGTTAATTAAGTTAATTGTTAATCGTGGGGTTTCTTTGTAAGGGATACATTTTTACTCTTGTTGCTTTCAGGATTTTTCTCATTGTTTTTAACTTTAGTATTTTTACTATGATATGTCTGTTCCTATATCTCTTGACATTTATTCTATTTGGAGTTGGAGTTTCCTGGATGTGTTAAGTTATTTTTCAATTAATTTGGAAAGTTTCAGCCATTATATTTTCTTTTCTTTTTTTTTTTAATGCTTCATTCTCTCTCTTCTTCCCCTTAGGTAGGCCCATTAGGCACATCTGTGTGTCCTCAATAGTATCCTGTATGTATATGGGCACAGCTCATTTTTCTTCATATTTTCTCTCTCTTGGTTTGCATAATCTCTACCAATCTTTCTTCAGGTTCACCAATCCTTTCTTCTGTCTGCTCCAATCTATTGTGGAGAATAGGGAATTTTTAAAAATTTCATTTATGCTTTTTAGCTCTATAATTCTCATTTAAAATTTTCTCTTTATTGATATTCTCTATTTGATATACCTTTACTCTCACTTACCATCCTTTACTTTTCTAAAACGCATATTTATAATGACCACTTTGAAGTCTTTTTCTGTAAAATCTGACATCTGGTTACTCTCACAGGCAATTTCTGTTGTCGGCTTTTTGTCTGGTCTATTGGCCTTCCTTCCCTCCCTTCCCTCATTCCTTCCTTCCTGCCTTTCTATACACCTCATAATTTTTTGTTGGAAACTGAACACTTTAGATAATATATTATAGCAACTCTGGCTATTGGTCCCCTCCTCTCCCCCACAGGGATTGTTATTTGTTTGTATACTTGGTTAGTGGCTGGACGGATCATTCTAGTGAAGTCTATTTTCCCTACAGCATTAAGCTTCAGATGTTTCTCCTCAGGGAGGGACAGTTTTTTGTCTGCCCACAGTCACCTTGGATGGCAGTAGTATTGGTAGGGCTCTCTTCTCTTTCTCTGGCTACATCCAGCTGCTAAACTCTACTAATTGTTGACTGATTGATCTGTTGTTTTCAATAATGCCTTGGGACATAAATTGCTGTACAAACTAGTCCAATCATATTGTGAGGTTTTTGAAGGAAGAATAGTTTCTGATTTCATTGTTTGATATTTGTTCCGACTCTGGAGGGTGGGGTGGGGGGAGTCTCTCCAGCTGTGGTTTTTCTTCTGCAAACAGCCTATAATTTAGGCTGTGCCTTAGTTAATCTGCAGATCTCTTTCCAATTACCTTTTATCACAACCTCCACTGTTCCTGATAGCACTGTTAGGCTTGAGCTTCTCCATGCCCTACTGCAAATAAGGTCAGTTCCTTTTGGAAGGTGCTAGGAGCTATCGACTTTATGGCTTACTCCTTTCCCAAGCAAAGTTGATAAGCCAGTGCTATGGACCTGTAGGCAGGGACATTGGCAGGCTTCTCACTGAGTGACATGCCTCCTGTAGGAGCTCGGCACTTTTAGGGGGTAGTGGTTAGCAACCTGAGCTCTTCTTGCCTTGCCTTTCCTGATGTGGAAGCTCTGCCTCGCAAGCTGAGGGAAGGGTGATTGGGACTCCGGTATTCTCAGCACGCTACACCCAAGGCAGAGCCTCCACTCCACAAGTTGGGAGCAGGGGAAGAAGGGAGGCCCCTATCTCTTGACTGTACTTATCCAGAATTAGCCTTAGGAAAAAATAGCTAGAGGCAGGATGAGAAATGCTGAAGTCTTGTTTTTCCTGGAAAGAGAACCCTCTGGCTAGAAATTGGGTGTTGGGGGTGGCAGGAGAGTAGGCACCATATGTAAACAGCCATCACTTAGAAAATATGTGTATTAATAAAAAGATTCCATTTATAATGGCAATAAACAAGGTAATTAGGAATAAACTTAAGAAATGTGTAAGCTGTGTATGAAATTATCAGAAGAAGAATTAAACAAATGGAAAGGAATACCATATTCTTAAATAAGAAAACAACAGTAGTCGTCCCCTATCTATATATTCCAAGACTCTCAGTGAACGCCTAAAATCTCAGATAGTACTACTTCTATATATACTAAGTTTTTTCTTATACCTAATCTACCTATGATAAAATTTAACTTATAAATTAGGCACAGTAAGAAATTAATAATAACAACTAATAAAATAGACTAATTACAACAATATGCCAGCATCACTACATTTGTGCTTTGAAGCTATTATTGATTAAAATAAGGGTTACTTGAACACAAGCTCTGCACTGCTGTGACAGTTGATTTGATAACTGAGGCAACTCCTAAGTGACTTATAGGTGGGTGGCGAATACAGTGTGGATATGCTGGACAAAGGGATGATTCATGGCCCAGGTGGGATGCAAGTAGGATGGTGTGAGATTTCACCACACTGCTCAGAGAAGCATGCAATTTAAAACTTATGAATTGTTTATTTATGGAATTTCCAGTTAATGTTTGCAGACCATGGTGACCATGAGTAACCGAAACTGTGGAAATTGAAACAGCAGATAAAGGAGACTACTGTATATGTATATACAAACATCTTCTAGGCAGGACTGACCTTATCAGATATTTAAAAATACTGTTGTCTTAGTCTGTTTGGGCTGTTATAGTAAAATGTGATAGATTGTGTGGCTTATAAATAACAGAAACTTATTTCTTACTATTCTGGAGGCTGGGAAGTCTAAGATCAAGGTCCTAGACGATTCAAGGTCTGGTGAAAGCCCACTTCCTGGTCCATAGATGGTTGTCTTTTCACTGTATCCTCTCCTCGAAGAAGGGGTGAAGGATCTCTCCTAGATCTCTGTTTAAGGGTACTTATCTGATGAAAACTCCACCGTCGTGACCTAATCACCCCACAAAGATCCCACCTCCTAATACTATGACTGTGGAGGTTAGGCTTTCAGCATACGAATTTTAGGGGGACACAAATATGCAGCGTACAGCAACTTCAAAGCCCCAATAATTACCTGTATACCTATCTCCCATCAATCATCCTTGTAGGTGCAGACTCAATTCTTGTTTTCGTGGTTTAAAATTCATTATTATATTTAATTATTTTTCCATACAAATTATCCCACTTTTGGCTAATAGAAGTCACTTTAATCTGTTTTATGTGACCTTATTACACGCTCTCATCATTTTTTGTGAACAATTCCTTCCTTTTTGACATAAAAATATGTTGCAGACTTGTCTTTAACCAATCCTCCTCTGGCCTTGGAATCAGCTATTTCTCCAATGAATTCTGTACACATGTATTCATTGGTACTGGGTATTTTTGCTTCTTGGAGTTTTCAGCAGTCAGCACCAGGAAATATATCCATGTGTACACACACACACAGAGTTACACATTGCTTAGCAACGGAGAGACATTCTGAGAACATGCATCTTTAGGCAATTTCATCATTGTGTGAACACCAGAGAGTACCCTTATGCAAACCTAGATGGTAAAACCGCCTTCCTATACACATAGGCTAAACAGTGTAGCGTATTGGTCCAAGGTTATAAACCCGTATAGCATGTTACTGTACTGAATAATTTAGGCAATTGTAACACAATGGTAAGTATCTGTGCATCTAAACATATCTAAACATGGAAAAGGTATGGTAAAAATGCAATTTGTCATTGCCTGAAACATCTTTACCCAGTGCATACCTATATATACACAACATACATTCATACATATACCTGTGCACACAGACAGGCACGCAAACATACATATGCACTTTTTATTTTTTTTATTAAATCATAGCTGTGTACATTAATACTGTCATGAGGTATAGTGTGCTGTTTTTATATACAATTTGAAATATTTTCATCAAACTGGTTAACATAGCCGTCATGTCATTTTCTTAGTTATTGTGTTAAGACATTTATATTCTACATTTAGAAAGATTCACATGTACCCTTATAAGATGAACCATAGGCATGATCCCACCAATCACCCTCCCTCCACCCATCCTCCCAAAGTATCTCAAGAATGGAAGAAAAAGTATCCAATGTACTCAGCCCTACTATGAAACTAATTTATAGCTTTCATAGGAAAAGCTATAACCCAATTATAGCCCAAGCATATGCACTTTTTAGAAACTGTGGCAAGAATGGGCAAGAAGGGAGGTCTCTTGCTCCAACTATGATGCTGAAGGCTTATTGGTAAAGGTTGAGGATGTGCTAGAGCTGGAGAATCAGCATTTTGCAATTATCATAGAATTGATAGGATCAGACAAGAATTGTCAATGGAGGCTCAATCTAGGGGGAGATTTTATTTTATCTTAAAAAAGTTTTCTTTTGACACAGAACTGTGGTATAGAAGAAGAGAGGGAAATTATAATTAAGCAGAAAAATATTTTCACGGTCTTAAAGTGTCTCCTCACAAACTATCAGTTGCAAGGGAGGAAAAAAAAAACCCCACCAATCATATAGCAGAGAAATTGGGCAGTAGCCTGACTGGGTTATCAAAGTTAATTTCCCCTCAGTCAGTTAATTGAGAGACTGATGGACATCATGTGCTCCCCGATACATTAGGCAGAAAAGGCCAGAGCATGACTTAGGTATTATAGTATTCTGGGAGAGAATGCAAAACCTCAGTGTAATCATGAGAAGATATCAGACCAATGCAAAATAAAAAATACTAACAAAAAGGGTCGGTGAACCATATTCTTAAAAAATGTCGATGTTGGAAAAGACGAAGACAAGTTGTGGAAATGTTCTAGGTTAAAAGAAGCTAAAGAAATACAGCTAAATTCAATGCTTGACCTTAGGTTGAATCCTGCGCTGGAGAGAAAAAAGTGCTACAAAGGACTTAATTGGATCAACTGAAATAAATGGAATATGGATGGTAGATGAAAGTATTGTGTCAATGCACATTTATTAAGTTGTAGCTGTACTGTGATTATGTAAGAGACCATCTAAGGAAATACACACTGGTGGACTTAGGACTAATGGACTTTATCCTTAGATGGTTCAGAAAAAAAGTTAAGTGTGTCCCCAGAGAGAAAGAAAAAGAGAAAGAATGAGGGAGCAAATGATGAGGCAAATAGGATACAATATTAACAATAAGTGAACAGGTTTATATGGATGGAATTAGAAAGTGTTCTTCTTAGCGAAGTATCTCAAGAATGGAAGAAAAAGTATCCAATGTACACAGTCCTATTTTGAAACTAATTCATAGCTTTTATGGGAATGTCATAACCTAATTATAGCCTTAGACTATGGGAAGGGGGTGGGAGAGGGGAGGTAAGGGGGGTGGATGGGGGGAGGGAGGGTGATTGGTGGGGTCACCTCTATGGTTTAGTTTACAAGGGTACAAGTGAATCTTTTTTTTTTTTTTATTCAATGGTAACTATGTACATTAATGCACTTCCAGGGTACAGTGTGGTACAGGTTTTCACACACAATACAAAACACTTCCATCAAACTGGTTAACATAGCCTTCGTGTCATTTTCTTAGTTATTATTTTAAAACGTTCACATTCTGCTCTTAGAAAGATTCACTTGTACCCTTGTAAGATAAACCTCAGAAGTGAT
>NW_003852450.1:3296595-3300157 GCF_000181295.1 Otolemur garnettii | reverse complement strand
TAACTAAGAAAATGACATGAAGGTTATGTTAACCAGTTTGATGAGAGTATTTCAAAATGTATATGAAAACAGCACACTGTATCCTATGATTGCATTAATGTACACAGTTATGCTATAAGAAATAAAAAAAAATAAGTGAACTGGAGTAAAGAACATACGATGCTCCTTGTATTATTTTTACTTATGCAACTTTCTCTTAGTTTGAAATTATTTCCAAATAAAAGGTTTTTAAAAAATTCTTTCTTTAAAAAATATCTTTCTTGAAGGAAAAGCATATACTGGCAGATCTGGAAAGTAGTTAGTAGCTCATGTCGTTCTGAACCATCTGCTTTCCCATAAATAAGATGGAGACTTTGCAGTTTTTGTATTAACCTGGAGGGAGCTGAGGAACATTTTCCTTAGTAAAGTATCTCAAGAATGGAAAAACAAGCATCCCATGTACTCAATACTAATTTGAAACTAGTAGATGAACAACTATGGGCCCATGTGAGAGGAAAAACACAATTAAATTCAAGAAGGGGAAGCAGAAGTGGGGGAAGAGGCTCAGTAAGCTCTCACCTCACAAGTACAATGTAGGGGTACATGGCACACCTGGGTGTAGGACTCAACTACTACCCAGACTTCTCCTAACAAATGCAAACAAGGTACCCTAATCATATGTAGCCTTATATTAATCTGAAATAATCAAAAAAAGGAATCTGCTTTTGTATTATGCAGTTTAGTGTTAGGGTTAGGAAGTCTTAGTGTCATCTTGTATGATCTGCCTTCGAGAGCTGGGGCTCCTTTGACAACATCCCTGATGGGTGATTAGCTTACTTCTTGAACATGTTCAGGAATTCACCTGATCTTAACAGTATCCCATTCCAGTTTAGAATGGTGAGATGGCCATCTTACAGATGTTTCAATACTACTTGTAAATAGGACAAAAGCCATGTTGTATTAGTAGTTATACAACTATAGGTAGCAATGGGTTTTGTAGAGGAATACACCTGATTTAGATGCCACCTATGTGTCACTGAAAACTCTCCTACGAGATGGTTCTGAATGCACCTGATTTAGATGCCACCTATGTGTCACTGAAAACCCTCCTACAAGGCCTCTGTTGGGGTGATGGTTCTGAGCAGTCTACTTGATGGCCCCTGGAGCGATGCCCATTTTTCTCTTCTTCCCTTCAGGAGGCTTTACTGGTGTCACAACATTGGCCAATCATCTTGAGAACTACTCTGCACTCATATCCGTGCAGCCTGTACTTGTTGGACAGTTATAGCCATGAGGCTACCCTCGATCAATGGAAGACTGAAGTGATGGTTAGCTGTATCTCCAGGGTGGATTACATTTCATAGGACTCTTGGGAAGCTGGTGGGCTGGAGCCCCAGTTGCCCACCGCGGTGGCTGCCACCTCCGTGACTCGCTCTTGTGTTGGCTTTCCTTGTCTCCCTGTTTCACCCCTTTCTATCACTCCTGCTCCCTAAGATCATTACCTAAATATCCTACACTTGGGCTTTTGTCTTAGGTTCCACTTCTAGGGGGATTCAGGCCAAGCTAGCATCATTAGAAATAAAACTAAAACATGTATGGGAAAGATGCTAATTGCTAATTTACCCAAATTTTGCAGTCTAGCTGAATAGCAGGATAGAGTAAGATTAGTTTATCTTAGTAACTATCATTTGGAATTCCTGGACGTCTATGCCTCTGCAACAAATCCTGCGCCTCCAACTGTCTCTTTGTGCCCATGTATCTCCGTCCCACCGACCATTCATCTTCCTCCCTCTTTGCTTTGTCTTTGCTCTGGTCTTCATCCTTCCCACTTCATCCCATTTCTGTCTCCTTCACCTCTTTCCTCTTTGTTTTTCTATGATTCCTCTCAAATCCTTGCCTTTCCTCCTGTGGTATGCAAATCTGGGAGTCACCCCAGCTTGTTGGACACTTGAGTCCTATGGACTTACCCTCCTGTCATTGTCTCACAAACAGGGGCGGGAAGGGTAGGATTACTTTATGTGTCCCCCTAAACTCAGATCATAAGGTTTTGCTCTAAGTATTAATGGGTTGGCCCTTAATAGACAGCTCATGAATGTGAAAGAGTTAGTGAGTGGTGGGTCTGCAGAAGGGACAAGGGGACTTTGATTTCTCTTATAGACACAGAAATCACAGAGTTAGCTCTGGGAACTGGTCCTGGGTGTGTGGATCCTTTGGTTGGCTCATGGAAGTTTATTCCTGCCCAGGAGTAGAAAACCAGAACCTGGGGAGGAGGTGGGAAGTCTCGTTCCTTGTTGTATCCCCTCAGGATGACGCAGAGCTAGGCCAGCTAACCTTGGAGGCGGCCGATTGTGCCTCTTTGTAAAGCCACCCAAACACATGCATTTGTTCACATTTCAATTCACTTTATTACCAAAATGAACAAAAGGAGAGTGGCATTTAAATTAAATAAATTATACAAATAACTCAAGAAATAAGGTTCCCAGTCCTCCCTGGGAATCATATCATCACAAGCAGTAGCACTAAGCACATTCAAAAGTATTGAAATTCTGGATTATTTTGCTACTTTCCCCCCACCCCAGCCTCAGTTGTGTCCAGAAGAGCAGTCTGCGTGAATTTGTGTGTTCTTTCCAAAACATTCCAACAGAGAAGTTTTCTGCCACATCGTCCCCCTGCCCCACGTGCTTCCAGTTGTACCTCCATGTGGGCTCTGTGTGTACTTCCACCCTCAGACGTGTCGAGAGTCCCTCCTTGAGGCCCAACTCCAGGCCACTGTGAGTCAGCAATCCCCTTCAGTTCTGGGGCTGGCTGGGGGGTTAATGGTCACTTTTTCAAGACCTGGGGGATCTAGACCCTTGGTTGAAAGGGGCTGCGGGCTTGGCAGGTTCTGAGGCTCTGTGACCTTCATTGCCTCCTGGGCCTGACTGGACTTAGGAGGAGGTGGAGCCGGGGAGGGTGAGTTGTCATTGGTTAGGGCTTTCGTCCTCCTGGAATTTGGCACTTCGGGTGCTGGGCACGGTGAATCCCAGATAACATTGTTTTCTGCCTTCCAAGTTTTGAGTTCCATTGCCAGCCAGATGGCATAATGAATTCACAAAAAAGCAATGCGGATGGGCCAAGAATGTGTTGGCCCTTGGCCAGCACTCTCTCCTTTAACTCTAAGAAGACTTGCTAGTCGACCAGCTCACTCAACACGCAGACAGACAACAGGCTCAGGCTGAAGTTAGGCACTGGGATGTTTTCCAGGCTGGGCCAGCCCAGCCTGGGAGGGCAGGGGTCACCAAGTTGAAGAAGCTTGAAAGAAGCGGTGAGGAGAGGCCAGATTTTCTGTGTACTTCCATGGAAATTTTACAAAACAACGTACATATGGAACCTGTTTATTTTCAAGTCAGCGATGGGGTTCCTCTAGATACCTCCCTGTATAGATGGAGAACTTAACCCCTGTGTTTATCTTTCTAACAAGAAGAGAGCCTCAGGGCCTAAAGTCGTGAAGGCATCCCTGTGACAAAAGATCTAGTCTGGACTAGCCCTTCTGCACATCTGCACCCAGCTGGGGGCTGCAGTGGGCCCAGAGGACTTCCTCCCT
>NW_003852450.1:3219835-3296575 GCF_000181295.1 Otolemur garnettii | reverse complement strand
GGCCTCACCTTGGCTCTGGGTAATAAGCCTATAAGAGAGGGTTAAAATGATAGGCTCTTTGCCAAATAAAGGACAAGGCAGGTTTTCCCAACACCTCCACCCCTCCAACTCTCTGATACAAAGAGGGTTTCCTAAAAGCTTTTGTGTAGAATATCTGGTATCTATTGCAAGGTTGCCAGAGGATTCTGCCAGCTACCCACACCCCCTTTTACCCAGCCTCTAGTGAAAAGGAGTACCCTCTCAGGGCATGTAGAGTGAGGTTGCAGGAGGCTGGGGACAGTCCCAGGGTGGGCTGCCTCTGGGGAGGTAGCTATGGTGGTCTTGAGGGCACCAGTCACTGCCCTGGCTAACATCTGATGTTCTGGACAGTAGTGGAGGTCGCAGTAGCCTGGGGATGAGGAGGAAGGGCACACAGTCACCAAGACAGAGACTCTTGGAAGTGGGGAGCTGCCAGGGACTGAATTGGGGCAGCTGGCACAGGCAAGCACAGAGTTCTGAGTTCATCCCTGTCTCCTGTGACAGCCTGGCACCATCTGACACCAAGCCATGCTAGAAGGCCCTAGGACACCTTCTGAAGCTTGCATACCGGGTCAGCACAGTTGTATTTGTCCTTCTGTTCTTAACTCACTCTTAAAGGCTGGAAGTCAAGGTGTCCATCAGCTGTCATGCACTGAGCATGGGTGGGTAGGCTGGAGGCTTGTTCATTGCCTGCCAGGACCTGAGGGTCAGGGGAGGGGTGAAGAGCAGGTTCCCTAGACTCTCACTCCTATAAGAAGAGCAGGCTTTCCCAGCTTCTGTGAAGCTCTCGCTAGAGATGCAGGGAGGAATGAAGGAGGGGAAGAAGCGAGGAGGAAGCGTGGAGAGAGGGGCTGGAGTCCTGGTGGATGCGCTCTCCTCTACACAGCACTCCCTGTGATCCAGGCTCATCCTTCATGGGAGTCCCCAGTGCCAGGCACTTCAGAAGCAGCATGAGGACTCATGGGCCCTCACAGGGCAGTCAGCGTCTCTGCATGAAACATGCTGCCAAACATTGCCTGCAGGAGCCATAGGAAGGGGCGGGGGAGGGACAGCATTAGACCTGTTGGGGTCAGAGTACAGTGGCTGCAGCCTAGAGGTGACCTACAGACCCCTGGATAGAAAGAAGGACCATGAGTGAATGTGTGTATGTGTGTGTGTGAACAGGGGAGCGGCAGGGTCAGCCTAAGAAGTGAACTGGCCTAGCTGTGACAGGGGCAGGTGCTGGATCTAACTGTGACTTGCCTCTGGTGTGCTGTGTGACTTTCCACATGTCCCTCCCTCCTTTTTTTTTTTTTTTTTTTTCCAGTTTTTTCATTAGGTAAAATGAAGATTGAGCCTAGGCAAACTCTAAAGTCTATTCTCGCTTTGATAAGCTATTTTGGTCCAATCCCAGATTTTTGGAATGTGCTGGAGGTTCCAAGAGGGCACAGAACTCAGCCTGCCAAATCTTTGTGACTCCAGTTCTAGTTTCTTATGTCTCCCACCTGCCATCAGCACTCTGCAAGATGTACTCAGAGGGCTGTGGAACTCACACACAAAAAAATGGGAAGAGACACAAAGAGAGATGTTATTTCTAATAGACCCTAAGCCAGAGTTCTCTAAAACTAGTCATCTAGTTTCTCCTAATTCAGGGCATTGTAGTGGTGCTGATTTTCAGGGCCCTGTGGGGATAGTAACTCCCCCCTCCCCATATCTGTGTAGCTTTTAGTTCTTAAGGCCCATCCACATGCAATAATAATTCATCTATACCCCTGTAATTCATCTGATTCTATCAGAATATGTTTCTTACAATAAGGGGTCTTTGTTTACTGTTACATGCCTATCCTGGAACTGTGTCAGGCAAGTAGTAAGCACTCCATAAATACCTGTCAAATTAATGAAAGAACAAATGACTCCCCTACCCACCTCGAGAAGTAGTTGAGACTGGGGATTACTCGCATTTCCTTCTTTTACATATGATAAAAAGTGGACAGGAGTGTTATGTGGCTTGCCCAAGATCACATGATTGATGCATTAGAGAGTTAAGAATAGAAATTCATTCTCTGGGCCTGGGTCCAGTGATATTCCCTTCCCCCAGGATGCCTTTCAGGGAATGAGAAGAATTAAGATCTGTTATGAAAGGCAAGAGGAGGATAGAACTTTGTTGCCTTCAAGGTGTCTCTTCTGGCCTGGAGGTGAGAAAGCCCCATGCACAGTGCACGCCTTCCATTTGAGACGATCTGCTTCCCTCCCATCCTCACCCCTCCACCCTCCTGGCCCTGTCCTCAGCTCACCTGCTCTAAGTCCCAGTAGCTGGGGCTGTCCTCCCTTGAGTCATACAAGGAGAGCTCAGAGTCCCTTTGAGCCTGGAGGGGAAAAGACAATGCAGAGTAAGCTCCAGTGACAGAACAGCGAAGTCAGCACATGGCGGGCAGAAAGCATGCATGGCTGGCTCTGCTGAGCACCTTGTTTCTTAATACATAACTCATTCTCTCGCCTCTTCCCTCTCCTGCCTCACAAAATACAGCACAGCTGTGAACTTCCACCTACTCTAGACAGGTATATACCAGAGTCTGCATTCCTTGGAGGTCTCTCAGAGGCAGGAAGGTTTATGTAGCTTACAAAGACTATTGGCTAGCCCCTGACCTTGAGGGAATTCCTTTACTCTCTCTGGGAGTCTGTTTCCTCATCTGTAAAAGTAAGATAATTAAACACACTTTGCTGGCTTTGTCCCTCACCTTGCTGTTGAAAAGGTGTGTGTGTGTAATTTTTCTATATATGAATATGTTCTGTAATATGCAATTATATATTTGCATATCATATAAATGATTTATAAATATGTAAATAACTTGTATGTGTAAACTGTGATAACTAGATGTTAGTGTAACAATGTGGAGCTCTTGTCCAGAATCTTCTCTTTTTGCTTGTGGACAAAGTTCACGAAGCATGAAAGCCTGTTGTTCCCCAGAGTTTCCCTCTAAGTGTGGAGGGCAGGATCCAAGGCCCTGTTTTCCTGGGCAGTCATTCAGCACTTAGAACAGATGGCTTCACCTTCATCAGTCTCTTAAGATAAAGAGCAAATAGTTGCTCTAAGGCCAGAAAAGCTTTTCTTATGACCCGCAGAGGGCAGGGGAAATTTTTACCAAGGGCTCGGGTACAAATAGAGACTTGGGAAGCCAACGGCAAGAGCTGAGCTGGGAGTGGGTCTTGGGGGCTGAGGGGTGGCTGGAGATACCTGGGGAAGGGCCTCAATGGGGGTGGGCTTTTCTGGCTTTTTAGTCTTCTGAAGGGCTAGACAGTGTTCTTTGTATCTCATTTGCATGCCACTTACTGAGCTAGTAAATTAAATGTCAAGAAGCTGAGACAAAACTCTAACCCAGCCTTTTCATCCATCACCAGCCTGAAATCTCCAGGCTCTGCTAAATTAAAATGGGCAAGCTTGGGGCCCAGTGGCTCATACCTGTAATACCAGCACTCTGGGAGGCCACAGCAGGTCGATTGCTTGAGCTCAAGAGTTTGAGATCAGCCTGAGCAAGACTGAGACCCTGTCTCTACTAAAAATAGAAAAGCTAGCCTGGCATCATGCCAGGTGCCTCTAGTCCCAGTTAAGTATGCTGAGGCAGGAAGATAGCTTGAGCCCAAGGGTCTGAGATTGCTGTGGGTTACTGTGATGCCATGGTACTCTACCTAGACAACAGAGTGAGACTCTCTCAAAAAAATAAAATAAATAAATAAATAAAAATAAAGAAGGAAACTTATTCCCCTCCTCTCTCTTCCCCAAAGCCTTTTTAGGAAGAAAAGCAGGAAGCAGGGGAACAATGCCAGAATAGTGGCCCTACTGTGTGCTATGCTTTGAGTTTTTGTGCCATCAGAAAATTATAATGAAGAAAGGATTTTTACAATACACAAAGCGCTTTCAAGTGACATGAAAGAGATAATTATCTTGAATCCTAAAACAAAAAGAAAAATGCCATGAGGTAGATAATGTGAATTGATGGTGACCATTCTGCAAATAAGGAAACTGAGATTCAGACACATTAAATGGCAGAATCAGTGTTGGAACTCAAAGGTTCTCCTATGTTCTTCCTAATGCCCCTTGGTCCTGCTATTTCAGTGCCCTGGGGCCTGGGGTTCCCCAGGTGCAAGGATCTTACCTCTTGGAAGTTGCGTCCTGGGGCCCCTTCTCTGGCATTTGCCTGGGCAAAAAGGACTGCATCATGTATACTGGGAAAGACGTGGCTGTACTCCAGACTCCCATCCTCAAAGACACCTCCATGGCTAATGTCATTGTATACCTGGGCTGGAAGGAGGAAAGATCACCTTCAGAGAGATAACAGTCATTGTGATTGGAGCTGGGGATGGTGGGAGAGGGGTGAGACCAGGGCAGAGAGAGAAGAGAAAATCTTGAGCTGCCTTGGGGGCCATGGCATTGGCATTGCAGTATCTGGACTGCAGAGGGCAACACAAGCTCAAGGACACTGAACCTTCCATCTCAGGGCAGAAGGAAGCAGTCTGATAGAGAGCCAGTACTTTGTGCAGATGAGAGAGGGAACCAGCTGCTGTGAGATCTTTCCCCTGAGGGGCTGTCCTTCCTCTTGTTTACCCAGATCTTTCCTGCAGTTTTCCATGTGTGGCAGAGGCTTTACTCTTACCAAATCCTACAGATGGCTTCCAGAGGGAGTGTCCAGTGAGGGTGAGAGGAATCCACTCTGGAGCATATCATGGTAGGCCATTCCAGTGCAGATTCTCTCCCTGAGCAGGGTCTCTGCAGAGCTTGGGACGTGGAAGGGATCTGACCCTCTGCAGGAAGCTGGGTCTGTATGTATGTGCCCCATCACATTCTCTGTGTGTCTGTGTGCACTTGCTGCATTTCCACGGCCTGGTACTTTGCATATGTACTAATGACATGAATGTCTATGCTCTGTGGCCATGACCTTGAGGCTGTACATGCACCCTTTGGAGATTACACTGCATTTCTGAATGTTCCCCGAGCAGTTAGGATATGTGTGCATTCTATTCCTGCTATATAGATTCATGGACTATCTGAGTCAGAGAGGATCTTCAGTTCACCTAGTCAACCCCCTCATTTTACATAGGTAGAAGTGGGTCCCTAGATAGTGACCTGCCAAGGATACATGGCAAATTAGTGATGGGGCAGATGAAAATCCTAGCTGTCCCTTCCCCACTCTATGACCCACCCCTCCCACACACGTCTGTTCTTGAGACCCTTCAGGTATTTATAGGATCTGACCAGATTCTCTGGACTTGTGCCTACAGTTCTTGTGAGCAGGAAGTAGTTTGGCAGGAAATCTGGGTGTCCTTGTTCCCACCCCGTTGCTATTCAGACCCATCAACCTGTTCCTACCCCACACCCCTTGCCAGCCCTTCAGTCCCTAAACATCCCCCTCTTTTACCATGGATGTTCACCAAGAAGACCTTCACACCGATCTTGCCATAGGTGGAGCTCAGCTGGAAGGGTTGGGGTAGAGAGACAAAAGGAAAGGAATGTTCTGAGTGGGTCTCAAAAGTGATTCACAAAACGCACTTCAGAGCAGAAGCCAAACAAATAAGCAGGCCCAAGAGCCCTAGCAGCCAAAGATAAAAATAGCAGCAAAGCACCACTTCTCTCTGGAGTGTTGGCTGAGGGCTTCTCTAAAAAGTGGGGCGGAAATGGGGTTTTGCCATGTGGTGGGCACTTAAAGTCACCATGGCCCTTTTTTTGTTCTTTTCTTTTTCTTTTAAATTTCGGAATATTATAAGGATACACACCTTTTATAGGATACATACATAATTTGCTTTTGTATATTTTAAGTCAAAGTTATAAGTGCACCCAGAATGTGTACCAGTTAGGTATGAATTTACCCAACCCCCCTCCCCCACCACGATGGCCCCTTCTTATGGGGCCAGAACTTTTTTTTCAATAACTTAGATGCCTACACTCCACCTCCTTCCCAACCCTGTGGCTTCAGACAGAAGTTGCAGAGGAGAACCAAGGCTCAGAGGGCCTAGGGCTTCAGCCAAGGCTTCTAGATCCAGGCCAAGGAAGCAGGCTGAGGTTCAAGGTGGGGTGACCTTGGCACCCAGCTGAGCATGACATCAGTCCATATGCTCTCTGTGCTCCTCTGTTCCCTGGTTTGCCTCCATCTGAGCCAGTTCTGAGGTTTGCTGACTCCCTGGCATCAGAGATGGTCATTGAAAAGTTATCAGATGGATACATTCACTCACAGTGACTGGTGGGCTGCCTGTTTGGCCTGAGGGTATGGGGCACTAGCGTAATTTCTTCTTCTTGCTGAAATTGGCCAGTGAACACAGTAAGGGATCACGGACCATGAATCCAGTGCCGAGATGGACTTAGGTTAGAGGAACCCAGGTGGGTTCCTGGTGGCCTAAGAGGGAACTCGGGAGGGCCTCTGCTGGTGGGAGGTGTGGAGCACTAGGCCCTGAAGCTCTGATAGCCCTCTCCAGCAACTCGCTGTCATGGGCCATCTACAGGTCTGCTCTGCAGACAGCATCCTGCCCTGCTCAGGTCTGGGAAAAGCGGGGTCCTTAGGACCCTTTAGCCTCCATGGCACACTTCCTCCCTCAGCTTGTTGAAATGAGAACGCCAAGGCAAGAGATTGCAAAAGAGAGAGGTGGCGAGTAGTGGTAAAGAAAGCCTCACCTTGGCCAGGGCTTTGATGCCCATTAAGTCCACAAAGCTGACTCCACTCATGTCGAGAATGAGGGTGTGGAAGGTAACGAAGGGCGGGACACTGGCTAGCATGTCAGTGGGCTCACCAGGGGTCTCAGCAGAGGCTGGGGGCTCGCACTGGCCAGCTGAGGAAGTGTCGGGGCTTAAGGTGATGTAGGACACACTGGCACCATTATTGGGCGTCTGGTTGTTGTTGGGGTCAGTCGGGGAGCTGTTCTCAAAGTCCTGCTGGAGCTCCTGCAGGGAGACAGTCTGGAGGGGGGCGGTGGGGCAGTGTTAGGGACCCCCACAGGAGGTCAGATTTGTGGAGCTGAAGCAGGGGCAAGGAGGATGCAGGTAGAGGTGAGTAACTCCAGGATTTGAAAACCCCTCAAGAGAGGCATTTCTCAAAGCCCTTTCCTTGGCAGGGCCTGCAAACCTATTCTCCTATGGCCCAGAAAAAGTCAGAGGATCCTTCGGAGAGAGGCACGAAGTCTCAGCCCACTCTGCACTGGCAGGAAGGCCCTTTGGAGACAGCTGAGCTCCTTTTTGCATTTGTCTAGACCTCTGACTTCCACCCAAACGTCCACACCTGCCCCAGCCTTGCCAGCTCTAGATCGACTTGGTACCCCAGATAATTCTCTGCTGCTCCCCATCTGGGGTTGTTCATGAATCCACGGCCGTGTCCTATCTTGGCTAGAAAAAGGGGAGGGGCCAGGGAGTTCATTGGTTACTCTGGGAGCCAGTAGCCCCTTACCCGAGAACAGTGCCCAGTAGCCACCAGGCAGTGTACACAGAAACTGTTTGTTTTTGCCTCTTAGGATGGGAGGTGGGTCCCAGGAGTATCACAGGCACCAGGGGAGCAGGGCATGGGGACCATTCCTAGCCTCAGTTCACCTTGGTTTTCATGAATAGAGACTTCCTCTGTTGTGTGGGCATCGTTCTCCTCTTCTGTTTCTTGAGGTATTTTTGCTTGGCTAGTAATACTTTCTGGGGGTCCATACCTGTCTGTAGGGAGAAAGCCAATAGCAAGCTTGGCCTCCAGCCTTTTTGGCAGGGGCCTTCTCTCGGCTCTTGGCCCTTTTCTGCTTCGATCTTCTGAACACTCTCTCTCTAGCCCCTCTGGTCACCAAGGACTGAGCCTTACCTTGGCAATGACCTTTTGTCTGAAGATCTCTGAGTTGGCAAAGTAGAGAGGGGAGCAGTAAGTGACAATCTTTATCCCTTGAATTTCCTGGACCTGTGACAGGGACACTAAGCTCAGTTTGTAGAAATGTTTTTATTGGCTTTTAAAGAAAACCTCTTCTCTTTAAGGTAGGGCAGGGCAAGAGAGGGATGTCACAAGCTTGGACTACCCACCCTATTGTAGGTCTTGGGATTCACATAAATGTCAGTGTCTATGACCTGGGCCAGAGCGTAGCCATTTCGACTGCATAAAGGAGAAAAAGAAAAACATATGAGAAGGCTAGTAGCACGTGGGCCTAGAAGGATGCTGGGGGTGGAGGCTGGGGCAGAGCCAGGGTAGGATGGGATTGTGCCCTCATCCCAGGCTTGCTGTGTCTGTATTCTTGCCCTGGATACACATGCCTGGTGGCCAGTGGCAGGCCTTTGATACAGGTCTCAGACTGAGGCTCAGGGGAGAGAAGTGGTGGGGGCACACAGGGTGACAAGTACTCTTGGTCTGAGTTCTCAAAAAGAGAAGACAGGGATCTCCCAACATTCAGCATTCTCCTTGCCCTCGCCAGGACCTCTCCCTCTGGTACCCCTGGCTGTACTACTTAATCTTTTTTATAGGAAGAACATAGCATCTGTCCTCTGACTTGGTATTCTCTGGGGATGTGGTCCCATATGGTTTGGGGTTCTGGCAGTGCTTTTGGAAGGAAATTGAATCTCATCTTCCTGCTTTTCCCCTACTTTCTATTCCTAGTCCTCCAAGACCATGCTGGCCTCCTCTGGGGTTTTCAGGTTATAGAAGTCAAACAGCCCAGGCTACAAGCCTGGCTAGGTCAGGTTCTCCTTGGGCCTGACAGTACCTCCAGTGCCAGGCCCAGAGGCTAAGCCAGGCCTTGGCATGGGAGCATCCTCTATAGCAAGTGCCTGGGAAGGGGAAGGGTGTTACTCACAACTGGGTCTGGAAGACCACAACTAGGATGGAGAAGGCGACACCCACTGCTACACCATACGGCAGGCTCAGGAAGAAGGAGGAGAGGAAGCTCACCACCCACACGCACTGTGAAGAGAGGGAGATGTCAAATGCTGGCCAGAGAGAAAACTGCCTCTTTCAGGAAGTCTTCCTGGATTAGCTAAGGCCTTTCTCTGCTATCACAACCTCAAACACCCTTCCCTTTTAAATGCATTTTTGCAATATTTTATGTATATTTGTGCTTTGGTCACACTTGCCTATTTCCCTTTGATGGAGTGTGGCTGCTTGATCTTGCCTGTGTTTTTAATAAAAAGCCCAGCACACATGGGGAGGCAGCATGGCGTAATGATAACAGCATGTGTCTTGGGTCAGATATGTGTGGGTCAAAGTTTGGTTCTTTAATAGCTATGTGAACCTTAGTTTTCTAACCCACAAAGGAGAATAATAATACCTACTTTATGAAAGGATTAAACAGTTAGGAAACAGAAAGTTCCTAGCCCAGTGATGGATACTTAATGGTTGATGAATAAATGTGAGTTCTCTTTCTTTAAGAGCAAGCTATATGCTCTAGTCTAGAGGCTGCAGCCTGGGGCCTGGTTGTGTGAGTGGAGGGCAGGACTGGATGTAGTTTGGACAGTTGCTTCCTATGGACCTTTAGGATCCCCAAATTCCTCTATAGGAAATAAATCTGCCTGGATTCCAAATAGAGAATTATTGTGAAAACCAAATGGAAACCCAAATCACTACATGAACATAAGGGACTATTGCCAAAGCAGGGAGGTTTTGGGGTGTGGCAAAAGCAGATCCTGGGGCTGGGAATTATGACATAATTTTTCTCTCTATCCTCATCACTTCCTCCCTGGGGGACCCCAGGTGGATGATTCACCTCTCTGGCTTTAAGGATTTCCTTCCTTGTACCATGTGCGTGAGCCTCCCTCCCCAAGCAGACTTATCAGCCTGGAGGTTTGGAGCCCAAGACTTGGAGTTCCAATCTATTCGCTACCACTTCCTACCTCTGTGGGCTTGGATGATTTCCTTAATCATTCTGAGCCTTGGTTTCATCATCTTTAAGGGAGGTTAGTAAATCCTCTCTCATGGGTCATGGTGGGGTTTAAATGGAGACCATGCAGTGTCGTCAATAGTAATAGTAGCCTTCGTTACTATTGTCCAGTGGAAGATGTGGTGGAGTATGTGAGTAATCACAACAGTAAGTCATGTTTGCAGAATGTTTATGGTTACATGGTACCTTCCCATTAGGATTTTGTGTAATCCTCAGAACGAGTGTCTGACGTAGCTATGTCTATCACAGATGAGGAACTAGAATCCCACAAAAGTCTATGAACATGGTCAAGACCCTGCTTCTCTGGCTTTATTATACTTCAGACAACATACAGATTACTTATGTCATCTTATTTCTTCTTCATGAAAAAAAAACACTAGGGGTTAGGAAGTATAAAATACCCATTTCACAGATGAGGAAGCTGAGACCCAGAGAGGTTAAGGGTCTAGGTATTTGCCATAGCACCAGTGAATGGCTGAGTTAGGATTTGAATATAGGCTGTCTCACCCTAAAGCCTGCATGCCTAACCACTCAGCTAGGCTATTTAGTAGTAGCAGAACAGAGTGTTCACCATTAGGAAGGGCTAACTGACAGGCCTATGGGTTGGGGGAGGGGCAGGAGGCTGCTTGCTACTCACACAGTCCAGCTTGCTCTTCCTCCACAGGTAGTAGGGGTCGGTGAGTTGCTTGAGGGAGTTCTTGAGGTTGACAGCTATCAGGGCTCCCAGCACAGACTGGAGAAGCAGAACATTGATCCATGTCACCTGGGGCATCCCTTCCTACACATTCCTGACCTTGAGCCAGGACAGAGCCAGGACAGAGTGAAAGGCCCAGAATGCCTCCACTGGCACAGTCCCCAAATCTCTGCATTTTATCTTGGGTTTGGAAAGTGCTGGCATTAGAGCCATGGAGTCCATCCCGGCCCATCTTAGTCCTTCCTCTCTCGCCTCATCTCTAAATGGCTCATGCCTAGAGCCTTCTTAGCTGGGCTTTATGAGTGCCAGACACTCCTAGGTGCTCGTAAACACTGCCTGGGTATTAGACTCCGAGACCAGAAAGCTGAAGTTTGAGACCAGCCTTGCACTGTGAGCTGTCTCACCATGGACAGATTACTTAGACTCTCAGCCTCAGTTTTCCTCACCTGTAAAATGGGGAGAATAAAACTTGCATTGTCTACCTCAGGTTGTGATTGAGAGTAAGTATGACTATAGAAGCTCATTGTAATCTGCAAAGTGCTACATAACTCTTGAGGACTGTCCTTACTGGAGTCTCTTGCTGTCCTTTGCTCTCTTGCTGGGCTCTTACCTTGGGAAGAGGGTACAGATAGGATCCCAGGACCAGCATGGTAATCATCACCACCAGAGACACACACAGGCTTGCCACCTATTCCAAAAGAGTTGGGATTAGGGGCTAGGTATGATGTCTTTGCTCTTGGTTTATTTCCAGTAGATCCCTTTGGTGGCATGAAGACTCAGGAGGGAAGAGGAAGGTTAGATAAGAGCCATCCTGGCTTGGGGTGCCTTGGCTTCTCTGGGGCAATTGTTCTGTGACCATCCCCCTACCTTACTACCCTAGTACAGGGCTCACCTGGGATTTGCCTCCAGCTCCATCCACAGCCAGAGTGACAGAGAGAGCACAGCAAATGACATGAATTTTAAAGAAGGAGCCAAAGAAGTTGCTGCATCCCAGGGCGATCATCTCCTGTGGGGAGAGGGGCAGAGTTTGAAGCCAGTGGTAGGGCAGGGACCAAGTGTAGTCAGCTGTGCAACCCCAATCTTGGGTCTAGGGCTTGAGCGTGACCCTGTTGCTATAAAGTCATACACTCTCAGTCAAGAAGAGGTAAGTCTCATGGGGTTCTATCCCCCTGGCCCAACCCCCTGCTGGCATCTCAACCCAAAGAGCCCCAGAATATGTCATATTAGGCCTCTATTAGCCCATCCTCCTCAGCCCTGCTGGGGGTGGCTGGAGCTACCTGGTTTGAATCCACGTCATAGCCATGCTTGTTGGCCAGGGTCCGGCCCACAGCCAGGTTGATGACATAGCCCACAATGGCCAGGGAGAAGGCTGTGCCAACCATGTCCTTCCACTGTGAAACCACAGGCGACACCGGAGTGGGGAACCTGCCAAGGAGCCAGAAAGGAGGCAGGGCCCAAGGGTGTGAGGGGAGGGCAGCCATGTCCTTCACTGGGCTGCAGAGACCAGTCAGCTCCCTGTCATGATGCATAAGTTATCCCACCCAATCCAGATCCTCAATATAACCCTATAGGGTAGATACCATCACTCCAGTTTTACAAAAGAGGTACTGAGGCTTAGAGAACACAGCTTGTCCAAAGTCAAGGAGCCAGTAAGTTATAGGGCCTTGTTTATTTTCTCCTCGGTTCTGGACTTTATGCTCACAAGGACCCCTAGGCCTATGGGACCTTCCCACCCTCACCTGCCCTGGCTCTGCAGGACAAGCTTACCCCTCTCCTCCCAGGGCCCAGCATGGAGCCTGGCACACAATGGATGCTTAATGAATTTTGTTGATCCTAATAGCTCCCTTTCTGCATGAATAAAGAGCCAATGCATTAGAGCAGGGATCAGAGAGGCTTTATTTAACAGCACTGACCCAATGAGAATGAGACTTGTAAGGGGCATATAGCAGCACTGGCTGGCTATGGCTCTCCTCAGTAATAAGTAATAGATTCGAATCACTCCCGTTTGGTCAGGGCCATACTGCATATGAAACATTTCCATGCAGTTTGCCTTTTCTGTCTCGGAGCCCAGGCCTTAGTTGGGAGAGCTGTGGGAGTGGGACTAGGCTTCATGGACTCACCCGTGTTGGATCTCTCCCACGATTTGCATGTGATACTTTTTGGGCATTTTGCAGCCTCCTGAGATAGCTGTTGCCACCACCACCTGCAAACCCCGAAGTGGAGAATGGGGATTAAGTTGGGGCCAGGGCAGGAACCTCTCTCAAGTCTTCCCTTTCTCTGGGGATCCCAAATCCCACCGCTCTGTCTCCTTGAGGGGAAGGATCTAAGGAGCAGGAAGAGGGGAAGCCACACTGCGGGGTGGAATGGAGTCCCCTCTGACTTCCTGGCTGCCCGTGGAGTGGGTAGGGGCTCCCTTGGCCCTGGCTGGAGCTGGCTTCCTCTCACAGACTCTCCAGCCTGGCCCCCAGCACCCAGGTCTAGACGGGCCTTACCACAATCATCTCCGTAGGGATGGGGAAGCGGATCTTGTGCATGTAACGAGCATTGAGCTCCTTCACCAGCACCAGGAAGATGCCGCTGATGAGGGCGAAGATGAGCGAGGCGATGTTGGTATGGGGGAGGTTTTTGCAAATATCAATGAAGGTCTGGGGGAGAGAGCATCACACTCACAGGCTCCCACCCCTTTTCCCCATGCTACCCACCCTTGGGTGCCTGGCCCAGGAAGGGTTGCCACCAATGCTAATAGAAGCACATCAAAGCAGAATCCAGACCCAGGACATTTCATTTTCCCAGTCCCAAAGGGCTCATTGAGAACTCATGCTTGGATATGAATGCTTTTTTTTTTTTTTTTCTCTAGAAGAGCTCAAGCTAAAGGAGGACGGATAGAGATTAGACATAAAGAAGGACCTTCTAGGTAAGGAGGGGCTGAGACAATGGAATGGGGAACGGATGGAGAGTGCACATTTCCTCTTCTGCAGGGATTAACAGAGACGCTCAGCAAGCTCTCAAGGTCATGCATTTGACCTTCCCTCCCACGGTGGGAACCCCCTTGGAATCCTAAACTTGCTTGAGAATATCTCATAATGAGAAGCTCAAAGCTTCTTGAAACAGTAAACCCTGCTATGTGCCTGCTTGAGCCCATCCCATGAGTTGGGAGCGCTTTCCCTGACTCACAAAGACGATGGACCCAGGGCCTGTGTAGGAGGGGATGGTCAGCCCGAAGATGTACTTGAGCACCGAAATCAGGATCTGCAGGCCAGCAGCTGTCATGAAGCCCCGGATGAAGGATTCGGAGAGGTAGATGGCCACAAAGCCAAACTGCACGAAGCCCAGGCCCATCTGCCAGGAGAAAATGGGTGTTGGGGGAAGGCCAAGATGGGTTAGTTGTTCCCACAACCTGCCTGGAGTCCCAAGTAGCCGTGGGATAGCAGTAGCTCTAGGGGAATGAGCCTGTGACCTTGTCCTGCCCTTCACTATGCCCTGTGTGCCTGCCACCAGACCTTTAGTTCCTTTAGGGCACCAGCCTCTTTGTCACTTCACCTCTCTGGCTTTGTTCCCTTATCTGTGAAATAAACCTGGATTTCCCCCACTGCTTCCTCTCTCAATAAATGACACCATCGTAAACCTGGTTGCCCAACCGAAAGCTTAACAATCATCCTCCCGTGCCTCCCACACCCAATCTATCACCAAGTGCTGTTAATACTCCTGGAAAAATATTCCTAAATCCACCCTCACCATGGCCACCTAGTCTAGTCCCCTGTCACTCCTTCCTGGGTCTCTGTGGGGTCTCTCAACAGGTCCCCTGTCTTGCTTCTAATCCACCTCCCACCAAGGATCTCTGTAGCTGGAATGATCCTTATAAACTGCCAACTGGACCCAAAGCTGCTGCTTAGGAGACAGACCCCAGACTTCTCTGTCTGGCCCCTGCCTACCTCCCCAGTCTCTTCTGTCCTCCAGCCACATCACACTCCTTGCTGTTCCCTGGTCAGATCACACTCTCTTAGGCCTCGATACCTTTGGGTGCTGTTCACTCTGGATCACCTTTCTGTACCTGGTTCATTGGTTACTGGTTAACTCATATTCATCCTTTAAGAGAGGTCAAGTGTCACCTCCTCTGTGAGGTCTTCTCTACCCTCTGTTCTGTGGTCCTACAGCTCTTTGTACATAGTTCTACTCTGCTGCCTATCTTACTACATACAAACTTGTCTGCTGACATGGCGGCTTCCTGTGCCAAGCTGTGAGCAACTTATGAACTGGGCAGCGGTTTTACTTATCTTTGTATCCCAGGGCCTAGGCCAGTTCCAGGAGCGAATCATTAACTGAGTGAATGAAAGAAAGGCGCTCTCTGGGAGGGCTTCTTGCTCATGAATTCTATCATGCTGTGCTTCCCTTCTTAAAACCTAGCAGAATCCTTTGCAATCGTGTGCAGCTCAGTTTAGGTTGTGCAACAGCTACTGTGGCTTGGGGCAGAGGAGGCTGGAGGGGCATGAGGGATATTAGAGAAACTTAGCAGTCTGGAACACTGTGCGGCTTCTCCCTTTTAGACAGTCTTTAAGCTCAGGTACAGCTGTTGTTCCTATGTATGGTCCTGCTAGCTACAGGTGAGGAGATACTCTGCATTTCCAAGGTCCTCTTTGGCCCTGGGATGGGGAAGAAGGAGGAGGTAGGGCCCTAAATCAGATTTAATATTGAAACACGGGCTTTGAGACAGTGGCAGGTGGTCTGATGCCCTCCTGACAGGGCTGGGGGCTGTCCTGCTCACCTGGATGATGGCGGTCAGGCAGGCTAGTGTTGCTGACACGTGTAGCCTCTCCGCCTCCATGGCCGCCGTGTCTACATAGCTCTTGTTGGTGGCATTGTTGAAGACCTGGAATTTCGACTCTGGGGCCAGCTGCAGACAGATGTTACCCACCAGGATGCTGATAACGGCAAAGGTACCTGTGGTGTCCCATCCAGCCAGCAAAAATCAGAGGTTTGGACCACACCCATGGAAACCAGAAAGGGGCCCAGGAATGCTTCCCAACCTCCAGGGGCATGGATCCTCTCACCTCAAGGCTCACCTCCAGCACAGTGACAACCATTCACATCTCCCTAACCATGATCTATGCTTTCCCACATGCTTCCACCTGCATTGTCAGAGTTACCTCAGTGGACGCGAGAGGAAATGAACTTAGAAATGCGAGCAAAGCCTGAACCAGAAGCTAGCCTTTGTGACCAGACCCTTATTCTTTGTATCACTTAGCACTAGAGAAGTCCACATGTCCCTGCAGTGGCCTGCTGGGACCAACCTGGGAGTGCGAGAGTGATTTTTTCACATCCGTTTAGCCTTTTATAACATATGGTGTATCTTATTCTGCCAAATGTTCCTCTCATTCTAGAGAGGAAGGTGGAAGAGGTAATATGGACTGAGCTCATAGAGGCTCAGTGGTTTCCCCAAGGTCACTACGGAATAGGAACTGGTACTCACGGGTCTATCACCCCAGGACTGACCGGTGCCAACTCTAGGAGGATGCAGATGGAACAGCATCTGAACCCTCTTTGCTATACCACCCAACCTCGTGGTCCAGGTCATCCTGCCTGCCGAGAGGGGAGAGGCCTTACCTGGCACCATCTGATGTATACCCCCCAGGAAGAAGTAGGTCAGGAGGGGGAAGAAGGAGGAATAGAGGCCATTGACTGCAGGGAGGTTGGCCAGCAGAGCAAATGCCATGCCTGCAGAGGACAAAGACAGGGAAGGCTCATGAAACCAGTTGGCTTACGGGGGTCACAGAGGGATGGGGTAGGGGACCACAGGCCAGGCCTGGCTGAAGCGACCCCCTCACCTTGTGGGACCTGGATGGATCCCCCGCTGAGTCCACCAAGCAGGTCGGGTATGATATAGTCTTTAATCTTGTACTTGGGGAGCCAGGAGAGCACAGGCAGCAGCCCACACACCACGGTTTTGATCTTGGCTGAGGAACACCTACAGGGAGAGAGGGCAGGTTTCCTTCCAGTCGGCTGGGACTCTCCAAGTTGGAGAGGGACTGTAGTGTCCTGTTCAATATATTCATTCATTCATTCACTCAAAATTCACTCAGATTTCCGCCATGATGCTGAGCACCCACACTGTACTGTGTGCCAGGGAGACCAAGAAGAAAAGGCAGGAGCTTTCTCTTGAGAAGTCATCAACACACCCTGGGCATTGGCTGGAGGCCTTCTGGCTGCTGGCTGCTTATCTGGAAATCTACAAAACTCAGCTTAAAAGTGTAGATTTTATGGTGGCTCAGCCTTCTAAAGTATCCAGCTTAGGTGGCCTTTCTCCTGGAAAGGTTCCTCCGAATCCCTGATAGACTGGGTACACTTGCCTGGGCTCCTGCAGCTCCACATGCAGCCTATAAATACTTGCTTTTTGTCTGTCTCTCCCACTAGACAGCAGACCTCACGATGGCAAGAATTCTGTCTCTCTTGTTCATCTTTGTACACCCTGAGCATTATACAGCAGTGCTTAGTAAATATTTTTCTAATAAATGAATGAATAAGTGAAAGGTTGGGCTGGTGTTGAAACTCAGTCTGCATGGGGGCCGCCTCGTGCCATTTTTCTTAGAACTCCCCCAACCACCAAAGGCTCTATTGTTCCTGTGGGGTGCACCACTGCTGACTCACCATCCTTTGTGTGTGATAACTCCTATCCTGGAGTTCTTTCCCCTGTTAATTCACCTGGGGAGGAGGGAAGAATTGGGGGGGGGGGCTGTTCGTTGGTCAGCACAGGGTGGGGAGAGTTGATCCTTTTCCTGTTTGTTGAACACCTTGAGGTCCTTTTATAGAAACTGAGGGCGGTAGGAACAAGGGCCTACAAACCCAGGGTGACAGCCAGTGGATTGATGACTGGAGGGGGGTGGGGGGCATTTGCTTTTCTTCTCCCAGTTGAAGGAACTCAAACACCCAGAGCCCATCTGGTGACTCACTGGCCTGCTCTGATTAGGCTTTCTTTTCTGCCCGGCACCGATTCCTGATCTTTGCTGTTGTTCAACAATAGTTTCCCTGACACTGGGTCCCCTGGATGTCACCCAAGACTGAAACTAACACAGACAATGCTTTGTACCTTGGAAAGTCTGGGGAGATTTTCTTTCCCAAAGAGCACTCCATAGAATGGCATCATCATCATCAATATCTGACTCCCCAGTCTCCTCCGGGGCCCATGGGTGCCTTTCCCATCCCTGGGATGGTGGAAGCTGAGGGGGACTGCTGGCAAATAGCTTAATGCCTCTCTAAAGCCTCATTGTAAGACAGAAACAGCTCTGTAAGAGTCTATCAGGTTTGTTTGTGGCAAAGAAAACTGGACTTGGGAATGGAGAGCTGACTGGGAAAGAAAAACAACTCCTTTGAGGAAGATTTCATGCCCACCCTTACTTGCAAGTGTGCTATATTTTGGGCAAAGTCATCCAAAGCTTGAAAGAAGGCTGGAAGCAGAGGCCAAGAGAGCAGTAGAGAGAGGGATTAGCTTTCTAGACATTCATTCATTAATTAAACTAATATTTATTGGAACACCTTCTGTGCACCAGGCACTGCTCAAGGCTCTCATGCCAGCGTTGTGGGAATTGTTAGTTCCCTACATACCTTTATAGTTTTGGTCATCCTAACCTTTTAGGACAACAGCAAATCCCTTCATCCCTTTAGATGAAGCAACACAAACTTAAATTCTTTGGGCACAAAGACTGACAGGGTCCAACTGTCTGAGCGGTATAGCTGTGGGTGCAGTGCAGACACTGCACTGGTACCAACTGGGTGCCCAAGGCCTAGACTATAATTGGGCAGAGATGGATCCTCCCAAGAGAAACAGGGCTGGGCAGGGGATTTTAGTAAAAACTCAAGTGGGTGATTCCTGCAGCCTGAACCAGTTCCACCTGCATCTCCACTTCAGCCACTGCCAGTGACCTCAATCCAAGTAACTGAATCAGCTGTTTCCTCAGGGGAGTGAGGAAGAGTGAGCCAGCCCACAACAAGGCCCAGCCAGGTCTGCCAGGAGTCTGGGACGGGGGAGGCCTCGCCCTCCTGGGGTAGCCCCTTCCTTAGAGGCAAGATGTCACCAACCACCATGGCAGTTCCAGGGATCTGAGAGTGGAAAGAGGGGCTGCTAGGACCACATCCTGGGAGGTCCCTTTCAGGAGAGCCCAGGAATTTAGGACCTCCTTTGGGCATTCTCTGGACCAGGTGAAGGAAGGAACATCTAGGAGGGAAAGGGCAAAAAACATGGGGTAATTGTTGCTTCTGTTTTGTTTGTTTGTTTGTTTGTTGTTGTTGTTGTCTTTATGAGGAGGGAACAGACCCTGGAAAAAGAGCTCTGATGTTCCCTTCCCCTCCAAGGTTTAGCACGTCCATCTATAGCTGCTTGAAAAACCCAAAGACTTGAGTGGGCCGAGAATATGGGGAGACCCCAGGCAGGTGGTCAGCGGTGCTCTACTACCCTTCTCAGACTGTGGGTGGTTCTTGCTCCTTCTCCCCATCCTCTTTGGGGGTCTCAAGGTTTTCATTTCTCCGGGGCTTCCCTAAACCTTGTCTTAGTGATACTGGTGCAGAAGCCATGTCCTGGTGCAGGAAGGATTTGGTGGAGAGGAGAGGAGAGAGGAGTCTGGGCTCTGGGCCATGTTACCTGAAGGCATTGCGAAGTTTCTCTCCCACTGGGTATGTCCGGTCCTTCTTCTCAAACTCATCATCGAAGAGGGTGAGAGAGTACGCGGCTCTGTCTACCACGTAGCGGGGCCTGGGCTGGCTCATGTCTGGGGCATTTACAAGCTTTGGGAGAAGAAGAGTAGGAGAGGATGAGGGAGCATCCTTCCCCAGTGCCAGCCTGGGCTTTCTCTCTCTAGTCCTCGCTGCAGCAGAGTTTTATTCTGGTCTTCCCCGCCCCCATTCAGCAAGGTGCCTCCCTTCCTTCTGTCAAGTCTTTCCACCAGACTCACTTCTTTTGGTGGCCTTCCTTCCCAGGCACTGATGATGCATACACTTGCCCTGGCTGTTTTGCTTGGCGCCCAGCACGTGGCTGGCACTCCACACCTGTGACATCACTGTCACCCTCGCTGAACACCAGGCAAAGAGGAGGTGGGAGTGTAAAGGCAGGAGTCACCGCCGGCTTCAGCACATGGACCTTACTCTTCCCTGACCCCTGGTGCTCCCCACAAGCCACTCGCCTTCCCAACATGTTAGTGCTTGGGCAGAAAGGCTCATACCAGTCAGCCAATTGGCTTGGAGGAGACAGAAACAACAGCTTGCTCAGAGGCAGAGGGATAGTCCCTGTGACCTCAAGAGGACCCTTCTTGAATAAGATGCCTAGAACTTCACCGACTGGTTTCCCCGGGGGAGACAATGGTGTGTTTGGGGAAATCAGGACGGTCCAGCCACCTGCTCGCTCTCCCACGGCTTCCTGTGCCTAACCTTTCCCCCACCCTTGTGTACCGGAGTTCTTCTCCTCCTCGCTTTTTGCGCAACCTTGCTGGCGTTCCAGGAGCTGAATTGGGCAGAGCTAAGTGCAGGGCCTCTCCAGAGGAGTTCCCTGTGAGAGCCTTTCCCCCTCTCTTTTCTAACTTCAGGTTCCCCTTCCTGTCCTGGGCCCCCCAGAGCTGAGGGAAATTGCTTGAGGATCACAGAGGAGGCAGGAAGGAGAAGAAAGAGATGGGACAGGCTTAGAGGCAGGAGGTCTAACTGGGAGGAGAGGAACATGGCGTGGCTGTGGCCTGTTTGGCAAAAGATTTGCGATGTGGCTGAAAATGAGAGGCCAGAGACACCCAGGAGATAACCTGGGTGAGTGGGGATGTTATTGGTGGGGGGTGGAGGTGGCCTGGTTGATGCCCGTTGTGGAGAGAACACTGGAATAAGAGGGAGCATTCACCAAGGATCCAGAAACCTGGGTTCTGGTCTGGGCTGTACTGGTGAAGTGGAACAGGCGACATTACTTCTCTGACCCTCAGGTTTTTCATCATTAAAATGGAGGTAACATACCCATCTCAGAGTTGCTGTGAAGAGCAAATGAGTTAATGGATAAGAAAGGGCTATGTAAAGTGTAAAGAGTGATGCAAACATGAGTTTCTGGTATCACTAAGATTACGCTCCAGCTGGTGGAGGTTGGGTGATGCATTCTATTCATTTGGTCTCGGGACTCTGTCCGCTGGGAACCGGCTGCCTGGCAAAACCCCAGGATAGCACCTGATGGAAGGGAAGTCGGGGGAATGAACCTCCCCAAAGCCCCTGTGCTCAGCTTCTTGCTTGGCGCTTACTTGAGTGAATCAGTAAATGGTATTTTGGAGGAGACATGGGCAAAAATGAGTAAGAAAAATGGCCTGGGAGACATTTCAGTGGTGGAAATGAAAGATAGTAGTGTAAGGAAAAGAACAGAAATTTTGGAGCCAGAATGACTTAGGTTCAAAGACTCAGTCTCTTCATCTATAAGCGGGGATAGTAACAGTCCCAGGCAGTTGCATAAGGATTAAACCATATCGTGTGTGGGGGGTGGCTGGGCTTTTGCAGACACCCAGTAAATGGTAACAGCGATGATTACTATTATTAAGATGGGAGGGTGCTTTCTTCCTCATAGCAGAGACTATTCAGAGGCCTCTAGTCCTTCACTGTCCAGGGAGGAAAGGTGACCTTGCTCTTCTTCCCCAACCCCTCCAGGGTCTGCAAGGGTCTGGCTTTCCAAGTGCTTTGCCTGGTGGGCATTTTGGGAGCAATGAATGGGGAGCATGACCCCCACTCCACAGGAACCCAGAGTCCCAGGCCTCACTTCACAGCAAGAATCCTGGTTCGAGAGTCCTATCCCAGGCCACTGAACAGATCACTTGCAAAGAAACAGCCAAACATTTCAAGGGGGGGCTGAATCACAAAGGGGAGCTCTTTGGAAAGGGAGGTGTCAGCCCGCCAGTGGCAATCCCTGAACATCTCCCCAGGCCGCCTCCAAGGGCTGTAAGTCCCAGCAGTGTGTTTGCGGGGAAGGGTGTTATTAGCAGTGACCCTACTGAACCCTACTATCCCCGCTTCCCTGCTTTCTCACTCTGATTTCCCTATTTCCTTCTTGTTGCCTGTCTCCCTGCCACCTGGTCCACTCCCTGCACTTGTCCCCACCCTTGCCCTCCCTCTCAGCCTCTCCATTCAGTTGTTCATCAAATCCTATTGCTATTTCCTTCCTTTTTATTTTATTTTATTTTATTTTATTTTTTTGCAGTTTTTGGCCGGGGCTGGGTTTGAACCTGCCACCTCCGGCATATGAGGCTGGCGCCCTACTCCTGTGAGCTACAGGTGCCTCCCTGCTATTTCCTCCTTTTCCCTGTTTTCTTCCTTCCTTTCTTCCTTTTCCTTCTGTCCATTTCCTTCATGCCTCCACCCATCTTGTCCCACACCCCCTGGTCAGAAACGTCCATCCTCCCCATTTCTGGGACGATGAACAGCAAACTCCTTGTTTTGGCATTTTTGTATGTTATCTCCCTGGCCTCGTTTTGGTGTATTTGGTAGGTTTGTTGGCTGGGTCCCTCCAAGCCATCCAGGCCGGTCTGTTGTGTACCCCCCAAACGAGCTTGGGTCTCTGTTCACATTTTCCTCCTTACCTGAGATGCCCTGACTCATTTCTGCCTTTCTAGACCTGCCCATCCGTAAGACCTGTTTATGTTCCTCCTCCTCCCCTCTCCTTCCTCTCCCATTCCTTCTCATCTAAGAAGCCTTTCCTGACTGCCCTGACCCAAGGGCTCTCCTTCCTGGTACCTCTTCAGCCTACCCTAGTGGCTGAATGGCTCTGGCCATTCCAGCTGGGTGGTGGACATCCTTCAGACAGGTAGGTGACTCAGGATTATTTCTGCCCCTCTGGACAGGCTTCCCAACAGATGGGGCAGTAGATGCCAGGGGAATCCCCTCTGACACAGGCTAACAGGGAAAACGCTCCCTTGCTGTACTGGAATGCCCAGTCTGCCCCTTTCCCATAAGCTCTGCCCAGTCCATTCTAGACATAGGGTGCTGAAAGGTGAAGGTCTGGTAGCTGTCACAATCCTGAGTTTGTACTGCACAAAGAGGAGAGCCCAGCAGTTAGCTGGAATCAGAAGGAAACTCAGGACCATGCTGTCCCAGTCCTCTCCTTTTGTGAATGTGAAAACTGCCTCTTGGAGACAGGTGTGATGGGAACTGAACCAGGACTGTGACTCTGGCTCAAGTGCTCCTGACCTCCCAGGGACAATGTCTCTGCTCCCTGGAAGCCATCCCCTGAGTGGCATCCATAGTACCCCTCACCAGCCCAGCTAACAGGACAGGACTTCTGGGTTCCCTTTCTCCTCCCAAGGGCTCTCTCTGCTGTGGGTTCTGCCTCCCCTCCTGGTCTTGTTTCTTCCAGGATAGTGACAGAGTTGCGAATCTGCAGCCACAGGAACTGACCATGCTCCTAGTGAGGAGGGGATCTTGCCAAACTGCCTAATTCCAAGAATAGGGGTTGAGATGGGATGGGGTGGGGCTCAGGAGGGGAGAGGAGAGGCCGGCCAATCCTTCTGATCTTGGAGCTGAGGAGGAAAGGGGGATGGGAGAGGCAGGAAAGGGTGAGCCTGTGTAGTGGGGAGGGTCCTGTCTCTTGTAGATAGCCCTCCAGTTTCTCAATGAACTAAGGGGGCTGTGGGGTCTGGGGAGAGAGGGTACCTCACAATGCCAGGTGAGGGGTAGGAAGGTGGAAGAAGGAGCAAGAAAGGGAACCAGGAATAGGGAACATGACAATTTGATTCTCAGTTAAGCAAACACACAGCCCTGCTGAGTGATGTCAGCATTGCTGGAAAAAGTCAAGGGCCCTGCTGCCATAGGTGTGTACCAGTGAGTCCTGCCCCTGTCAAATGGTGTTAGCCCCTCCATCATTTCCCATCCCCCCACCAGGTCATGGATAACAGCAGGTGCCATGTGACAATATTGAGTAACAAAAAGGTGACCCTGCTCCTCTCCCACTGTGGAGGAAAGGAGGGCCAGTCCCAAGAGCTGGAGGGACTTGAGGGGGTGATGTGGGGCTTAATGGTAGTAGAGGGAGAGGAAATCAGAGAGTGGGAGATGTGGGTACATGGATAATTCCTAAGTCCTAGCCAGGAAGTGGGGTCAAATCTGGGGCAGGGGGCAGGAAATCCAGGGGTCCTATGGAGCAAAGGGCAAATGAACACTGGGGGTGGGGAGCAGAGGTGGGAGCAGACCCACTCCTGAGTTTCTCCAGGATCCGCCTAGAAGACGCTACTACAAATGAAAGCTGGTTGGTGCCTCTTCCCAGTCACCTTGCTCACTAGGTCTGTAGACACTGTCAGGATATTGTGGGCAGAGAGGGGCTTGGTGTAGTGCCCAAGTTAACGCACACACGGGAAGGCGTGGACGGCAAGCAGTAAGCTATTATCATTCCTACTGTTACTCCAGAAGATTCTCTTTCTTACTCTGCCACCCAGACGGGTCACTCTGCCTTTTTTGGCTTTCTTTTTCCCATCCACCCCTATGCCCCCTGCCCCAGGTCCTCACCCCTCAAATTTCTCCCAGGACTGGTGAGAGGAAAAGCTGAAAATCTTTTTAGAAGAGGGCAGAGCATCTGGGGAGCAGGAAGGAGGGGAGCCTGTCTGTGGGGTGTTGGTTGGGTCTGGAGGTGATCCTGTCATTGGGGCCCAGACCGACTCCCACCCTCAGCCCGGCCAGCGTGTGCATGTGGTGGTGGTGGGGTCTTTGACGCACCTGTGCCAGGCACGAGAGCAGCCCGGGCTCAGCCAACTCACCCTGGCATCCTTATCACTACTCCTTCCCAACCGATTGCTGTTCTGGGAAGAGGGAAGGTCACTTGGAGGTTTCCCCTTTGCTCTAGCTGCTGGTTGCCTCCCAGTCTCATGTAGGGTGGGACCCCTGGGGGCAAGAGCAGCCTCTGAGGGGCCATGGTGGGGGTGTGAGCTGGTGACAGAACAAGAGGGATGGGGTCTCAGCTGGAGACCATGCCCTGTAGAGGCCTGTCCACCTCCAGGGCATTTTAAGACACGCTTTCTTTTTACTGCCTCTGTGTTTCTGGGCAAATCTCCTACCCCATTTCTCCCCAGCCTGGTTTCCTCAACAGTAATGTGAGTGTGAGCAGAGGATGAGCTGTCTCAAAGGTGATGCTGTCTGGCCATTCAGGGACTTAGGCTAAGTGGGGGAGAGAGTCACTCCTAGCCCCCCTAAATTTCCACTCCTATCTCCAACCTGACTCTCTCCTCCCTCTCTGCTGTCCCTGCTATGGATGGGTGAACAGTGCTGGGCTGAGGAAATAGGCTCAGCAAAAGAGATCTAGGCTGGACTTTGTAAAGCACTTTCTGACGGTAAAACCCTGCCAAGGTCATGGGATCCCTGGAATGGACACTTGACCTTAGACTCCTGCAAGGAGACCAGGGTCCTCCAGCTTGGGAGCAGGGGCTTGGACAAGGCCAGTGAAGAGCCCAGCTGCTCTGGTGCAAGGAGTCACAATCAAAGGACAGAGAGGCAGTAGGGGAAGGCCAGCTCCCTCTGAGGAGGTGGCTTTACAGCTTCCATTGAACAAGTAGTGATTCCCTTAGCCCCCAGAGCCCAGCCACTGTTAGGCTGGTCCCAGCTTCCCTCAGTGAGCTCACTGCTGACCAGGCTCCGGCTATTTAGTGCACGTCCGCATGCACTCACTAAATAGCAAGTATGTGCCAATCTTCGGAAGATTCTAGACATGAAGAGATAAAGAAGAGTCTATCTCTGCCCCCAGGATTCCATACAAATGAGCGTAAGAGCAGGTGGCCAGGCTCTGGGAAGTTCCCGGGAAAGCCATCCTGGTGGTGAAGTGTTCCTGGTGTGCTGGCCAGGACCCCCAAACAGAGGCAAAACAACCATTTCCTTTACAGGGCTGGGGTGAGGATTGCGGGGCTCTAGGATAGGGTTGTCTATGTGAGGGAAGGCATTCAGGGGAAAGTCCTCACTCATTCTGCCTACTTGGGGGGCTATGTCTCTCCAAGGCACATTCCTTAAAGCTGGAATTTCTTCTGGTGCTCAGAGCCTATGGGGCCAAATGCAAGAGTGGGGGTGATAGGAAAAACATTTTCTTGGCCTAGGCTGAGAACCCTCTGGGCTGATTTAGAGGAATGGGGGACTTGCTTGATGGCAGCTGGGGAGCCCTTAGAGCTGCAGGACCTGGGGTTCAGAGGCCTGGGTCCGTGAAGCTGACTCCTCACACACTGTCCTGGCCCACTCCTTTCTGTGTTGCAGCATTTGGCTGAGAGTCAGGTCCCCTGGGTCCTGCTCCTGCCTGCCCGCCTGCCCACCTGCCTGATGAAGCTGGTCCCTTTCTCACTCTCTCACACTTGTTGGTTTCCTCTCCTTCCACTTGTTCCAACCCTCATGTTTAATAGGGACAGCTGGGATTCCAAGTAGTCCGTGCAGAGTGCCCAGAGCTGGTGGAGAAATGAATAAGAGAAGGGGGGATCTGGGGGCCAGAAGGGTGGGAGACAGCCACACAGAGCAGGCCAATGAGCCAAGCAATGAGAACTTTTGCTTTTAAGACTTGAAAGAAAAGGGGAGAGGCACAGTCAGCAGCTTCTGAGGCTGACACCCTAAGGAAGCTCCAATGTTCTCTTTTCCCTGGAAGGCCCTGCAAAGGAAACAGTTTTGCCTCTGTTTGGGGGTCCTGGCAGACCTCCTCCACCACAGCCTCCATCCTCTGTGCTCTCCTAGCCAACCCTAACCCTGCAGCCCATCTCCTTATATGGAAGTGGGGACCCTATGGGCTCCCAGAAGGGAAAAGTCAGGGCCTACTTTTAGACTCAAGGGCCAGAGTATCCTTCCCATTTGTGCTCAGGTTGGCAAACAGCCGGCCCCCAGGGCAAGTTGGGTCCTGTCACCCTGCCTCTCCGTACCCTTGATGTCCGCCCTCTGCCAAGGCTGACCCCCAGCTAGAGAGTTGGGCTGGGCTGGGTGGGGCTTACCGGTGGGTGAGCAGAGCTGGCCGGGCAGGGCTGCAGGTGCGTCTGGGGAGCGGGCAGCTGAAAGGTGTTCCTGAGGTGTGCGAAAGGGCTCTGCTTAAATAATCCAGGGAGGCGTTTATAAATAACTTTACCTCAGGGCCACGGGGTGAGCCCCGGCTTCTGATTGGCCCAGAGGGGAAGTGGTTTTGAACACTACACCATAGCTAAGCCTGAGGAGATAGGAAAAGGAGATAAGGGGGAAAAGGTCCCAAATGAACAGCCCTTTTTTTGTTTTACCTGGGGAGCAGGGTTGTTTGATGGGAGCTTGGCACTTCCTAAATCCACCCCGAAGACAATAGGTCACATTCAGCGGGGCTGCTGCCCCACAGGCTCCCCCAAGGCGGCCAGCTGAGCAGGGGGACAAGGCAGACTCTTCTCCAGGCCTGCTGTCCTGCTGCGTGTGGGGCTGGGGGTCAAGTCAAATAGCCTCTTGGACAATGAAAGCCATTGAAGCCACCTGAGGGGTGGGGTCCTAGGACTGCTTGCTTTGAAGATTGAAGATCTGGGGATAGGGGACCGGGGACCTCTGAACAACCCTGGGGAAGGGGACAAGCTGAGTGTGGGAGGCCCTGAGAGCCCACCCTTGGGGAAGTTGGGATTGTGGTGGAGACCTGGTTCCCAGCTCTGTCCCTGACCTTAAGCGCTGTGCCTTGGTCTATCCATCAGTACAGTGGGGAAGTATTCTTGACCCTCCTAACTTCCTAGGTAGTATGCGAATTTCAAGAACATGGGGATTTGGGATCTGGTAAAGGAGCTCAAGAAACTGGACTCAGCCATTGTATAAAAGGTGATCTGAAGGCCAGCAAATCTCTGATTCACAAGCCTCTTCCCCTTCCAGGAATTAATGTCTGGCTGGGGCATGGCACTGTTCAGGCTGCTGCCTGCCTTCTGGGCCAGAACTGCCCATCCCCTGCCCACTGAGTGCTGTGGAAGAACCTCAGAAACCAGTTCTCGATAAAGGGTGGGAGGTGAGGTGGGGGAATTTCTTGACATGTCTCCTGGGAGGGAAAGTCCCTACTTGAAGCCAGATGCCCTTTCTTTGAGATATCTGGGGCTATACTGTCCTAGTCCTCAATTGTCCCCCCATCTCTCCCAAAGAAACCAGAGGCTTCAAATAGCCTCTTGGGCTTGAATCAGTACAGGGGGCTTTAGTTAGGCCCCGCTGGAAGTTGAGGCAATAGTTCTCCCTGGGAAGGTGAAATGAGCTAGCTTCAGTACATAATAGGGACTCAATAAATATTTGTTAAATGAATGAAAGAATGAATTGTCTGCAAGCCCAACCCAAGGGATAGTTTGTAGATGCATCGCTTATGGGGACTAGGGGAACACCCGAGGTCATTTGGAGTTGTCAGGGTGTAGCCAGACAATTGGCTGAAGAAAGCCAGAAAGCAAGCATGCTGTGCCACTTGGCTGAGGGAAGGACCTGTGTGTGGACACTGCCTCCGGGAACCATTCTCCAGCCCCGGCGTGGACTTAGCTGCCACATTGCAAATTTGTTCTCATGGCTTCCTCTGCTTCACCATCCTAACACTGATCACAGCAAATGGTAATTTTGCATTTACTTGTTAGTTTCTCTCCTGAGACTATAAATTCCATGGGGAGGGCAGGTGGGCAGTGCCTGTCTTTGTATCCCTACCCAGTGCCTGGCACTTAGTAGGAGCTCAGTATAGATTTGTGGACTGGGTGAAAAATTGTGTGGTAGAATCTTTAATCAAAACAGAGCCAGACAGCAAGAATTTGTCCATGCACTTCCAGCATTGCCCAGTGTCGTCAGTAGCCCAACCTGTCCTATACTTTAGCTAGGAAATTCCTAGATAGCAGATGAGTCATTAAGCTCTTCCTACAGCCAGGTGACAGCAGCTGTCCAGATCAAACAACTAAGTTCCCCTAGTTGAGACATCATGCCCACCAGGGCATTTTCTGGCTGTACATCTTTCAGGGTGGAGGACGCACTGTCCTGCTGACTGGAGCATCCAGGGCTGCTAGCTAGCTGCACTTCTTTTCTATTAAATAACCCACAGACAAACTGGGCTACCAGTTGGTCTGGTGTGAGTTTTATTAATGGGAATTAGTTTCCCCTGAGTTTGACCTGCTTTCCAGAGCAACACTTGGCTTTCACACAGGTTATTGGGTTTAATTCTGATACCAACCATGTCATGTAGGCATGTTATTCTTATGTTGAGGGTGAACAAACTGATGTTGACTGAAGTGAAATAACTTGCCAGGGTAACAAGATCTGGATGGAAAAGTTAAGAATCTAACTTGGATGTTATAGCTGCAAGTCCCCTGCTTAGTCTATTATATCACCTTAATCTTTGAGTCTGCAAAGCAAAGGATGAGACCTTAAACAGGACTGTACCTTTCAGAGACTTCCAGCCTCCTTCTCGGGTGTAACTACCAAGGTCACCTGGCTGAGGATGCCTGCGGTCTCCTCTTCATGTGCTGGAGTTGGGAACTTGTTGGCTCTCCCCCTCAACTCTTCTACTAACATTTCTGCAGCAAAATTCTAGGAAGATAGGCCTTGCATAATAGGGGCAGGAGGGATAGATGAGTCCAGGGGTTCCTCTAAAGTCACTAAGTAAGATGGACAGGGGCCTCAGAATCTGGGTACTGATCATGGGTGGGAGGGTCCAGGAAGGAGGGAAAAAGACCAGAGGTTGAGCAAGCAGAGGGCAGGAGGGAGAGCAGCTCTGATGGCTGCAAAGGGCACCTTAGGGGTATCTTGGACAGAATGAAACTGTGGGATTGGGTTAGGCCTGGTGGAGGGAACACAAAGATTTGGAGAGAACAGACAGATGGCAGAAATAGAAACACAGAGATGGATGTGACTCCGAGGCACAGAGAAAGGAAAGGATGCATTGACACCCCAAGCAGCCTACTCTTGAGTTTTGTTAAATCACAGTTTTTCACATGAAAGTGGGTGAGCATCAACCCGATACTTCTCTCCAGAGCTGTACGGATTTTCCTCTGGAAGCAACCTATTTCACCCGCACCTCTAGGGTTAGAAGCTGAATTTGTATGTCCAGTCATTCATTCGTTCGTTCATTCATTTGAAACCCCTTATCGAGTACTGAGATCATGTCCTGGGGATACTGAAATAAATTAAGACATAGTCCCTGTCCTGAAAAGATCTCACGATATGGTGGGGAAGATAGGGAAGTGAAGAGACTGTTACAACATGGAAACATGAGGTGACGTGGAGCACTGGGCAGGGGCACCTAGTTCAGCCTTTGAGGAGAAGAGGGAGGTCTGGGAAAGACTTCCCACAAGAGGAGACACAGAGGGCCTGTCACCGCTGCAGCCTTGACATCTGAGCTATAAGCCTGGGGTGGAGGGTAGTCCTAGAAGAAAGTAGGATGTGGGTTGCTTCTGAAAGAACTATTTCTAGAAGGGCTTTCTAGCTTATCCCCAAGCCCTCTTTGACTTCTGAACCCACCCAAGTTTTTTTGCTTTAAAGCCCATCCCTGTGTTCTGCTCTGACCCAGAGCTTGGTCATTCTCCTCCAAACACACACATATTCTCTTTGTCTGTCTGTCTGTCTCTCTCTCTCTCTCTCTCTCTCTCGCTCTCTCTCGCACACACGCACACATCCCAAACAGATCTGGGGACTTACTGGGTTATGCAGATAAAGCCAAAGTATTCACAAAGTGCACTCCTGACACATCTCATCTGTAAGCTGGGTCAGCTATGGCTATTTTTCAGATAAGCAAACTGAGGCTAGATCTGCAAGAAGGAGACAAATGCTGCCACCTCTGTCTATCTATCCCTGGCTTCTCTCCTTGTCTGCACCTCCTGGCTTCTTGCACATGTGCCCTGTGCAGCTGCCAAGGGTGTGGGCTGGATCATGTTTTGGGCAGAGCAGCCCAGTGACTTAAGCAAACACCTAAAGGCTGAAGACAAAAATGTCTTCACCACCCTGCCCTGCAGTGGCAGGATCTGACCCTGCTCCACAGCTGCCAGTGTCATGAGTACATGGGAGCTAGCGGGGCTGCTGAGGCACATAAGGAATACGAGGTCTGACAATTAAGTTCATGAGCTCATCCTAGAAAGAGTGCCACATACCTCACTGCTGAACATCACTATGGTTACTTGCAAAGTCCCCCCCTTTGGGAAGCTATGCACCACTGTCAGTATCTAGTTCACCTTCAAAGGAATTTTGGAACTCTTTATCTGGAATGGCCATCAGAGCTGTTGTCGTATTACCCTCGGTGTCCTGAATGTCATCAAAATGTCTTCCTTTCACTAGTTCCTTTATTTTCAGGTAAAGAAAAAAGTCATTGGGGGTCAGGTCAGGTATGTAGGGAAAATGTTTCCATACACTTAATGTGTTTCCTGGCTAAAAATTCCTTTATAGGCAGTACCGTGTGAGCTGGTGCATTGCTGTGATACAAGAGCCATGAGTTGTTGGCCAAGATTTTCAGTTAAGATTTTCCTAACTGTACCTCTATTGATGTTTACTTGATCTGCTAGGGGCCGCTCAGTCAGCCAACAATTTCAACACAATTTGATGAGTTTTTGCAATGTTTTCAAGGGTGGTCTGGGAAAGACTTCCCACAAGAGGAGACACGGAAGGCCTGTCACAGCTGCAGCCTCGACATCTGAGCTATAAGCCTGGGGAGTCCCAGGAGAAAGTGGGATGTGGGTTGCTTCTGGAAGAGAACTATTTCTAGAAGGGCTTTCTAGCTTGTCCCCAAGCCCTCTCTAACTTCCAAACCCATTCATGTTTTCTGCCCTCAGAAAAATGTTTAATCCATTTGTGCACTGCTGTGTTGCTTATCGTGTTATCTCCATATACATGGGTTAACATGTTCCTGATTTCACATCCACTCTTGTTCAGTTTAACAAGAAATTTACAGGCCTGTAATGGTGGCTCATGCCTGTAATCCCAGCACTCCAGGAGGCCAAGGCAGGCAGATTGCTTGAGCTCAGGAGTTCCAGACCACCTTGAGCAAGAGCGAGAACCCGTCTCTAAAAATAGCCATGTGTTATGGTGGGCACCTGTAGTCCCAGCTACCGGGGAGGCTGAGGCAAGAGGATCTCTTGAGTCCAAAGAGTTTGAGGTTGCTGGGAGCTATGATACCATGGCACTCTACCAAGGGTGACAAGGTGAAACTCTGTCTCAAAAAGAAAGAAAGAAAGAAACAAAGAAAGAAAGAAAGTAATTTACAAATGTCTGTTTGTTGCTCTATTTCAAGCTCTGACACACAGTAACAATAATGAATGGCACTCAGCAGGACACTGCCACATAGCAACATGAACACAACTAGGAGACACTGATATACCAAGGTTATGAAACTTTACTGAGTTTGCCACATGGTGGCAAGTTCATGAATATAATTGTAAGACCTCTTAGTTCATCCTTACATCTCTTCCCAGTGGCCTAGCTGTGAGCATCTTAGTCTGGTCAGAAGATAGGGAAGCAAGGAGAGCTGAGTGATGCCAACTAGTGTTCTGTCTTTCAACACAGGGAACCCAAGCTCCTGCCGTGCACCTGGTGCTAAGCTAGGTACTAAGGGGTACAAGGCCCAGTGGCGACCAGTCCTGGGGAGGTGAAGACCCTCACAGGAGCAGACAGAGGGAGGCTCTCTAAAATACACACAGTGACAGAGTTGGAGGACAGTAGGCTGGGAGGAAGCTTAGGGCAGAGGATTCTGAAATGTGGGTTTGGACAGGACCTGTCTGGAGAGAGTCAGGTCAGAGTGGCCCACGATCCCTATATACCCGAGACTACAGGAAAGGAAGCATCTCAGACCATAGAATGGGGAGATGAGGAAGGGACTGTATAGTCCATCAGGTTCACCTCCATCATTTTACAGATGAGAAATCTGAGGCCCCAGAGAGGGCCAGGGACATGCCCAAGGTCACTGAGAGAGACACTGGCAGAGCTGAGGAGCCAGCTCAGGTTGGTGCTTCCCCAGCCCCAGCCCAACCCACCACCCTGGTCCTGGAGTACAAGCTGAGCTCTCACTCCACAGAGGGGGCAAAAGGTCACTTGGGGACCTCCTCCCACTCCCTGTTCTCAGTATCACTTGGTCGTCACTTAGACACACCATGTGCTCCCCAGGTGGACATGTACTGCCACTGCAGAAGGACTATTTTGCCCCGCTGGGCTCTGGCTGATGGTGGTAAGTGAAAGGTGGGGTGGGGGAGGCAGATCTGCAGTATCTGGGCCTGGAAGCCCAAGGGGCTGCAGCTCATAGGTGGACAGGCCCTGTGGCTTCTAGAAAGAGGAAAGGATTCTGCTCAGAACCAGAAATCAGTGGACTGAGTGAAGGTGTTCAAGGCGGTTCACACTGCCCTGAAAACGGGGCTGGAGGTGGGGAGGGGGGGAGTTCCAGGCTGTTAATGTTGAGTGACAGGCCTCCTGGCTGCAATTCTGACTTTGAGGCCCTAAGCCAGGCACATATTAACCTAGGTATATAGGCTGCTTCTAAGGGTGGAGTGTAGGGGGCCTAGTCCCCCAATTCAGGGAGAGCTGAGATAGCTGGAGAAGCATGGAATTGATAATTTGGATTGCAGGGATTCCAGGGTCTGGCTTGGGAAGCAAGGGAATTAGGTGAGAAGGTGGTATTTTTTGACCTTGGGAAAGTATAGGAAAATGATACCTTCCTGTGTCCCCCTTCCTATTCCACGTTCTCCAACAAAGAATCTAAAACTGGAAGGTACCTATCCCCCAGTGCCCAGCCCAGTCTACCTGACTTCTCCTCCCTGGGGACCCTTGCCCACACAGACCACAGTTCTCTGAGCGCTAACAGCTCTGCTACTGAGCCTCCCTTCTGACCAAAGGTGAGGTACTCTAGGTCTTCTAGGTTAGTTTTGTCTCTCCAGTAGGTCCTTGAGGCCAGGGATTGTGTCACATGCACTTGAGAAGCATCAGGATATAGTGGCAGGAATGGAGACTGTAGGCTCAAATCCCGACTCTGAGGTTTTCCGGTCATGTGACCTCTGGCAAAGTGTTAACCCCTTTGAGGGTTTTTTTCATCAGTGAAAGGGGCAAGGGGCAAAAAGAAGTCATTAGGTCAGTTTCTTTCCTTTGGGCATAAACACATGGCCCATGAATGACCACACACAGTATGGCCATTTGCTTATCTCCATTGTCTCTCTGATACCCCACTTCCCTCAGCTCACAGCCACCTCTCCCCCCCACCCCCCTGCCACTGCTAGGTAACATCCTTTCTCACCCTGCACAATAAATGGCCTTTGCACGTTTGTCCCAAGGAGCTCTACAGTCTTCTAGAGATGCATGCAGGCAAGTGGTAGAATTGTTTCTGGAAGGTTCTTCCCCCAAGCTTCTCTAGCAGAGCAAAAGCATCATGGCATTACCTGCACCTGAGCCCAAGCCCCAGCCCCTCTGCCTGTTCTCCTTTTAGGTGTTGCCAAGTGGAGAGGGTGTGTGAATACACGGGATCATGTACTGGGAAAGAGCAGGAATGCTTTTCTAAAAGGAAGGGGCTTTGGGGCACATAATATGCCTCTCTTCTTGCTCCTTCCTCAACTCTACATGCTCCCCGATGCAGCTGAATCCCCTGCTCCCCTAGATCCCTGGAGCTTCCCTGGAGCTTTCCTGCCTGAGGAATAAACCAGGCTGGCCCCACACTGGGCAGCCTTTGCAAGAACAGAGCCTTGCAGCTGCGGCTGACCCCAGTTCACATTGGAGAGAAGGGAGGGTAGAGAGGAGTTTTTCCCCAGGGGCTGTGTTGGGGGGGAGTGGGGCAAGTCCAGAAATTTGCCACCACTCTTCTGGAAAGTCAAATGTGCTTTTTCCTGTGCTTCTTAAAAAATTACCTTCCAAGGTCAGGACACTTAGCATCCTGATTTCTCCCTGCCCCTCCTCCAGAACCGCCAAGGTCTAAGGTGGACACGGCAGCCTGGTCAGGAATAGAGTCTCAGCCTTAGAGAAGGGGGATGTACACTCTGGGCAGGCGAGTGGGACCAAGCCATGGCTTTAGCTTGGGATACACTCAGGTTCCTTAGCCTGCTCAGTCCTGGCCATCCTAAACCCCATCCTCCCTCTGGGAGTAAGGGGTTGTGAGCCATGCATGGGGTCCCCTGGGCCAGTTGGTCCTGGTATGAGGGTGCCAGAGGGAACCAGGGGCCAGCCCACTGGGTCCTCAGCTGGAGCCACTTCTCTTGGTCTCCCAACAGAGCTGGCAGGCCCTGGGTGGGTGTGACAAAGGCTGGCTGAGTGGTGCTGGGGTCCAGAGTGCAGGAAACAGGCCACTGTGCGTGTGGTTCTTGGTCGGCTGGGGCTAGATCCTGGCAGCCCTCTGGGGCTGGGCTCTGGCCTGGGCTGTTCACAGAGCCCCATTGTTCCCCGGGAGCCTCTTGAGCATTTAGCTTGTCTCATTCTGCTGGTACATTTGTTGGCTGTGATTCCCACTGAAGACATCTTCAGGGGGCAGGCAGGATGCCAGGCTTGCGGGCAGGACCCGGACCGCTCTACCGAGCAGGGAGCTCAGAAGCAGCAGGGGCTTGTCAGCCAGGGATGTGACTGTATGGGGCTTTCAGCCAAGGACAGGAGCAAGTTTGCCCAGTAAGTTCAGACATCCTTACTGCTCCTGGCAAGGAGGCTGAGTGTAAGCCCTGCAACCAGTGTCCCGGGAATGGCTGTGCCCCCGACCCCCACCTCAAATAAGCTGTTTGATTATGGGCAAGTTAGGATACTAAACTTCCTAGCTCTCAGTTTCCTCATCTGCAAAACATGGGTAATAACATCACCTACCTCAGAGTGATGCTGGGAAGATTAAACAAGGTGATGCATGAAAAGCTTGGGTTCTGACACTTCCTCAACCCCAGAGGGGCCTTACCCACCAATACTGCCCTTTCTCTCTTGCCCGCTGCCCATGCAGCTTGGAATGTCCTCTCTTCTCGGTTTCCCAGGCCCTTCAGCTCAGGCCACATGTCCATGAAGCCTGCAGTTCGCTCGGGTTGTACCCACACTCCCATGGCACTCTCAGGTGGTAACAGTAGCCAGACATTTGACTGCCAGGGATTTGGCTCTAATGGTTTATAAGAGGCTTCATTCCTGGAGCATGGGATTTGGGCAGCTTACTTATTTTGTTTCCTTCACAGATCAAAACATACTAAGCATATGAACATGGATGCTTACCTATTGACTGAACATGCCCATCCTGGGTGCTGCCCCAGGGCAATTAGAAGAACCATAATTTATTGTGGTTTCAGCTATGCTCTTAAGAGGTCCAAGGGCTCCAAAGACCGGCTTTAGTTGCAGCCACTCCCCACCGGCTGGTGAGCTCATGTTATTGTGACTTACCCACATTTTGTTGGCTGGTGCTCCTTTCGTCTGACTCAGAGCCTGTTCTCTCCTGGGTTGCAGTTTTCCGTGTTGAGGCTTGGGAGGCTCTGGGGTGTCTCTGGGTTGGTTTCTCTGCTCCAGACTTGTTCTGTCTACTGCCCACCAGTCATGGAAAGAGGCCTCCCAAAAGAATTCTGCCCTGAGCTCCAACCTGTGAGGGCCCAACACCTCAGGGCATACTATGCCCAGCAGCCACACCATGTGTCACAGAGAAGCGTGGTGGCATCTTTGCAATCCGTGTCATGCTAACGGTTTTATGGTGCAGACGGCTGCCATCTGCCATCAGAGATCATGTTGTCATAGGGCATATGACAGCTAAGCTGGACTCCACTTCCCAACCTCCTTTACAGAGAGGTGTGGCCATGTGATTGGGTCCTCAGCAGTGGAATGCAAAGAGAGACAAGCCACTTGCAGGTCTGGGCCTTCAGATGTTGGATACACCTCCCCACTTTTGTCTTCCTGTAACTGGGGTCCGGTGAGCCAGCTTCCAGCATGCCTGGTGACAATGGGCTGGCAAGTGGGAAAGGAAAAGAAGGAACCTGGGCCGTGAATGACATGGTGGAGTTTGAGGGTGCCACTAGCCTGGACTATGCAATTTGAGACTATTGTTTTAAGAAGAGAGAAATTTCTCTGTTCTGTAATCCACCATATTGAGGGTCTCTTCATGTTAGGAGGTTAGCCTTTAAACACAGGAGCCCTCAGTCTCATTAAGTCCCTGGTGAGAACAGCTTCTTCTGCTTCTGTTTGTGGTCCTGCAGCCCTCTCTCGAAGGCCTGGATGGAACTCTAGGGGTTAGCTGGGGAAAGAGGCCATGGATTTCCTGGGCTCTCTTCTGCTCCTAGGAACTTGATCACAGAGACTCTTCCTCTCCTTAAAATGAGGTCCAGAAAGCCTCCAGTTTACCTTCCAGGACTCTGGACCCTGGTTTAGAGTTAGCTGGGACACCTAGCCCTGTACAGCTCCCACAGAAGAATCTTTGTACCTGATGCCCCTGTGTAAGGTGAGCCTCGCTGCATGAGGCTCAGCCTTCCTGCTTGGTTCACCTCTGTCTCCTGCTTTGGAGTGAGAAGAGACAGCAAGTGCTCACCTTATACAGGGGGTCAGTTGGGATCCAGGAAAGAACCCTATGCGTTGGCATCTTCTGGGTCCCCCTTATTGTCTCCCTGGGGATCGTAAGCAGGTGATGGATGAAGTTGTGCTACAAATTGGGGTTAAGAAAAAGATACTACTTTAACAATTCCTGGTATTTATAGAGCATTGCAGTTTAGAGAGCACTTTTGCATCCATTAGCTCATCTCATCATTTGCATAGTAGAAACCGAGGATCAGTTACCCACACTTAGGAAATGCCTGAGGCTGGATTAGACATCAGCCTTCCTGACTTCTAGCTTTGAGTTCTTATTTCTTCTGTACCCTGCCAGGCTGAAAAGTGACATTTTCACTTATGCTCAGAAAGTAGTGAACATTGAGAATGTCCTCAGAGAAGGTTGTGTTGGCTCTGGGGGACCACTTAACTAACACAGTTGGGTTTCTCCTTCTGTAAAGGGGAAGGATATCCCTGCTGCTCCCAGACTAAGTGGAGAGTTTGTTGTTGTTTCTACACACTCAATCCCCGTTCCTGTCCTCACTCAGAGACGGCAAGGTAAATTGGATTGTGGGCTAAGACTTGTCTGAGGAAGTTGAGCTCGGGGAGGAAGAGGTGCTTGTGGCTGCTCCCAGACCTGCTCACCTGGGGTGAACCACACTAGGCTGGGCTCTGGGTGGGGAAGCGTCACCTGAGAGAAGTCCTCAGCTCAGAGAGACTGGGGGGATGGGAACTCGCTCTTTCACCTCCAGTGGCCCAGCCACACCAGGTGCCTGGGTGGAGTGCAGGATAAAGGGCCAGTGGGGAATAAAGATTGGTTTGACCCCAGTGCCCCTGATTTTGCTGCCCCACCAATTACACAAACACAGACCTATGCACCTGATACGAGCACATCCAATGTTGAGAGCTGCAGACCCCAGGGCTCAGGCCCCATCTGCTTCTATAGAAAAGCAGCACACAGGATTTAGGTTAGACACAAAAGAGAACTCCCACAGTGATTCTATTAGATCACAGACTGGACAGTGTGGAATCTTCTGGAGGACGTGTGATAGTTTTATACATGTGTCAGGGGTTGGAAAGAGAGTTAAACTGGACTTGCCCAGAGGTAGCTGGATGAATACAGTGTGAAATCCCTAGTGGTGAAAGCCTTCAAGCCCAGGCAGAAAGAAAAGCAATAAAGGAACAAAGCAGGAGGTATATAGGAACTATACCCTCTATGTTTTGTCTGTGCCTGGGAGTGGGAGAGAATGGACATTCTAGGTTTTGAATATAGGGAGAGGGGCTGCTTGTTTGCCAGGCAAGTGGTTATCAGGGAGGCAGGACGCTTTGGCTCTTCAGAGAGGAAAATGATGGAGGGGCCATGAGATGCAGATTTCTCTGTGTGCAGTGGCCTGATAATATCTATAGTCATTATTAGGTTTGTCCAGGCAATCAGACTCAGGGGACAGGGCAAGGTGGGAAGCCAGGCAACCGTTTCTGAATGGTTGCTGGCCAGTCTGCTCATGCAGCCAGAGTTCACCAAAGCAAAGGAACAAGGCCCTATGAGAGAGGCTGACAGGGTCCTAAGGAGGTAGGGTGATTCCAAGACACTTTAATTCTTTTTTTCGTTTGCTTTTTTCTTCAGACAGGATCTTGCTCTATTGCCGGGACTAGAGTGCAGTTATCATAGCTCACTGTAACCTAAAATTCCTGGGTTCAAGTGATCCTCCTGCCTCAGCCTCCAAAGTAGTTGGGACTACAGCTACCTGCCACCATGCTCAGCTAATTTTTTAATTTTTTCGTAGTGACAAGGTCTTGCTAGTGGTCAGCTTGGTCTTGAACTCCCAGCCTCAAGCAATTCTCCTGTCTCAGCTTCCAAAAGTGCTAGGATTATAGGCATAAGCCACTGTGACCACCCTTTAATTCTTTTTATTTCCTTATTTTATTACAAAAATTGTCAAATGTATAGAAAAGTTGCAAGACTTCTACAAAGGGCATTGTATACCTATCACCTAGACTCTACCAGTAACACTTTGTGGCAGTGCCCATAGCTCAGTGGGTAAGGGCTCCGGCCACATGCACCAGGGCTGGCGGGTTCGAACCCAGCCCACACCAGCTAAAATAACAATGACAACTGCAACAATAACAACAAAAATAGCTGGACCTTGTGGCAGGTACTTATAGTCCCAGCTATTTGAGAGGCAAGAGAATCTCTTAAGCCCAAGAGTTTGAGGTTGCTGTGACCTATGACACATGGCACTCTACCCAGAGTGACAGCTTGAGACTCTGTCTCAAAAAAAAAGAAGACAAAAAACCCCTACTTTTTAATTATCACATGCCTACCCAAATATCCATCCCTTAATCCATTGTATTTTTGGATGCATTTCAAAGCAAAGTGCAAATGCTAGTACTCATTTAGGCCAATATTTCAGCATTATATCATTAACAAGAGTCCGATATGTTTCACAGCTATTTTTTCTCTTGAGAGAAATTTCACATAAAATGAAACTCACCAGTCCTAAGTGTACCATATGTGAGTTCTGACAAATGCCCACACCTGGGCAACTCAAACCCCTATAAAGGTACATGAGGATGACTCCAGAAAGTTTCCTCATGCCCAGCCCCAGTAAATCCCTGCCCCCTCTCCCATACAACAATGATTCTGATTATTTTTTCTACCACAGATTTCATTTTGGCTGCTCTGTAACTTCATTCATATAAATGAAATCGAGCGATATGTACTTCTGTCAAGATTTATGTCCCTCAGCATAAAGACTCTTGGATTGTTTGGGAAAGAGTCTGCTTTAATATAAAGCCAGGCCCTTTTCTTAAACTACTAAAATATATGTCCTCAAATCTAATCTTCATTAAGTTCAGGGAAGCTGTGTTTACAAGGGCACGGTCAACACCTCAGTGCACTGTTTGTCCTTGACCAGCTACAGGTAACAGGGTTGGGCTGATAGACATCTGTGAGGTGGGCAGTTTTTCCAGGCCTCCCCCCACCCCACTCCTGTTTCTGCTGCTAACTGCCCTTTGGAGCACCACCTCCCTCCCTCACCACCCCATGTGTTCTCCCTGCCCCAGGCACTTAGGGCTCTGCCTTCTTCAGCCCCTCCCCCGCCTCCCGAACAAGACCAGAAGGATCCGATAACTGGTCATTTACACTAGATACCAGTTACACTGTAAGTGGACTGCCGTCCACTGAGGTGTTGCCTCTACCCAGTATTGACTTGTTTTTATCTCCAGATGGGGCCTGCCGGGCTCGCAGCCCTGTGCGTCTGGGACTTCCACGGAGGCTCTCTCAGGATAGGGAGCCACAGACATGTCCCCACAGGAGTCTGAAGATGCAAGTCAGCAGTGCTTGATGGGCGCAGTATTTCCTTCAAAAGACGTCAGAGATTCTTATTCATTCTCAGACACTACCCCTAGCCAAAGCGCAGAAGTCTTCAAGCCTTGAGGATATAAAAGTAAAACTTGGAGGGGGGTAGAGTGACACCCATTCCCACATCCTTCCCAGAGAGGAGGTGATAGTCACTAGCTAGAGCTGACACGTTAATAATAATAAATAAGGATAGAGAGAAAGAGAGAGAGAGATTGAGATTTAAACATGTTAAAAGACCCCAAGGTGGTGACCAGAGACCCAAAAGAACAAAAATTAGGCAAAGAGGCAGGCGGAGGTTATAATATTTTCAGGAGGTATGTCATTAGAGAATTATATATTGCCTCCAGGGCGCATATGAACAAGACAGCCGCCCAACGCGATGCCCAGGTTTGTTTGTGATGTGAAAGCACCCCTCCCCTCGCCCCGCCCTGCCATCACCTGCGTGAAAGCGAGGCTCGAGTGTCTGCCTCGTGGTTGTCCGTTGGCTCCGGCTCCGGTGACCTGCAGAAGCTCTCCCTGATTTGAGAGGCACAGCCTTTGGCAAAGGCATTTTAGGCACCGGCAGGAAATGATAAGGGGTATGTGAGAAAAATCACTCTTAGTCCATTCTGCTGATCCTGAAGGGAAACCCAAGCCTTTCATCAGGGCTTTGGTTGAGACAGAGGTTGTCCCTTCTCCCCAAATGGCCTCTGTCCTTGGGGAAAATGTCTATGAGGGACTGGCTTTTCAACCAGCTTAGGATGGAGGAGTCCAGGCTCCTTCTTGACCGGCTCTGACCATTTCAGGAGGCCACCAGCACGGGCACAGGGCTGCCTGCTGCCAGCTCCTCCCTCTCATCCTCCCCTGCCTGGACCTGGTGCCCTGCCCCTCCTGTCCTAACCTAGTGGTCTTCCCCCGCCCCCACCCGTCTTCTTCTTAATCACAGTTAGGTGTATCTGAGTACTTTAAAACCTCTTAGAGGATTAACAAAAATAAACAAGTAGATTCTGAAACAAGTAGATGTGAAAATACCCCTCCCCTCGCCCCACCCTGCCGAATGCCTGCGTGAAAGCGAGGCTTGAGTGTCTATAGTTGTTCATGTTCACTTCCTTTGGGGGAACCTGGTCATGAGTGTTTTGTAAAAAGCTCTCCAGCTGATTTGAACACACAGCCAAGTAAGGGAACCCCCCGCCTTACCCTTATCCTACCTTCTCTCCTCCCTTGCCTCCCAATTATGTGTTTTCTGTTTTCTGGCACAAATGAGGTTATTTTGATTGGCCATTGATGATTTTTCACATCATCACTTTTTAAATCAAATACTCTCTGAAACGTGCCTCTGTCTCCTTACTGTTTCTACCCCATTCCTGACGCCCATCGTCTTTGTCAGCAATGTCATTCTCCCCTGGAGCTGCTCCTAATTTACTGAGGCTCTAGAAGGCAGAACAACCCTTAGAGGAGGGAGAGCACAGCTTTATGTTTTTCTACCCAAGAGCAAAATGGTCAAATTAGGGGCTGGCTGATTGTGAATCTGAGTCTCAGCCTGGAGACTGGATTCTGCCCGTCTTTTGGGGGGACTGCGAGTTGCAGTGATCCTGGTCCTGACTGTCACCAGCCAGTGCTACCAGGTAAGGTTACTCTCAGTCTCCAAACAGAGGAGGGGACATGGGTAATCTACACCAGCCAGTGTCCTAGCCGTCACTAGGCATGTCATCTCCTTACTGAGCCTACCTTAAGCAGTGGAACTGATAGTAAAATTATTGGAACATAACCCCTCCTAGCCTTCCCAGGCATCCATTATAGGGACCAAAAAAAAAAAAAAAAAAAGAAAGCGAAAACACACACACAGGATGGGGATGAGCAATGTCTAATCCCCAAATAAAATTCCAAGGACCAGTGAAGGAGTGGTTATTCCAGATTGGGGCCCTTGCTTTTGCTTTTCACATTGTAGCCACTTCTGTGCCTTGAGGAATGGGGAAGAAACTGTAAATGCGCCTGTTTGAATGACACACCTGACTGACAGTTGGCTAGTTATTTCCTCCTTCTCCAGCAAAGGACAAGCAGAGGATCTTCTACAGAAAAATAACAGAAATCTGTAAATAACTCATTTGAAAGGTCAGCAAAAACAATTTTTTTTTCAAATGACCTTGTTCACAGACCTTCCAGCATTTTCTCTTTACCAGTCTAGTCCGGGTCTGGGCTGAGGGGGTGAGATGGTGGAAAAGAGTCAAAGGGCAAAAAAGACACCCAGGTTAGAGCCCTTGCTGCTGCTGCTGGTAACCAGCTCTCAGCCTCACCCTAGCATGGCTTCCATCCAAAGCAAAGTGGGAGCTTTAGGTTGGGGGGCACCAGGACCCCAAGGATCTACTTATTCTCTGGAGTTCTAGCTGGAAGTCATCAGCCTGAGCTGATGGACAGTCCCCCTGGTCTGCCCTGCAGCTTCCCAGCAAAGGAATCACCCAATTAATGAGCACTCCAGGCTACTGCCTGGAGGCTAGTGTCAACCCGCTGCTTCTCCAGGCCCAGGGTCTTGTGACAGGGCTCGGCCTTTTCTCTTCCACCCCTAGTAGCATCCCTTTTCAATTTTATGCTCCTAAACATCATACTTAAAGTTTCATCACATATAGAATACTCTTTCTTTATTAGTTATATCTTTTCTGCTTATGAAAATAGTTCTTGCTTACTATAAAAATTTAGATAGTAACGTGCAAATAAAAAAGCAAAAGACTGATAATCTAATTTTCCTGAGATAATCAGCTTTAGCAGTTGGGTGTGCACCCTTCCAGATCTTTCTATAAGCATGTACAAACAGCTTCCCGATGTGCCGTGCTGTTTGTTTCCCCACACCTTTGCTCATGCTGTCTACCCTGCTTCCTGGAATGCCTTTTTCCTCCTGTGCCAGGCTGACATCTGCACAGTTTTCTGAATTCGGCTCTATTTCTCCTTCTGTTGACCCCTAGCCTGGGCTGAGTATCTTTCTCTGGGCTCACTGAACCCCCTACATGGCTTTACCATAGCACCCAGCACAAGAAATGATCAAGTCCTTGTTTTTGTGTCTGTCTCCCCCACTAGCATTTGGTTAGTGGCCCAGAAGTGATGACCAGAGCCCCAGACCCTCTGGCTCTCACTTTGGCATCCTCAGGGTCTAGCACACTGCCTGGCACTTGGTTGACACTCAGTAGATATTTGTTGAATGAACAAGTGAATGATTAAGTTCTGGGTCGCAGCAGGTATCCCCACCATGGGACTTTTCTATGCAGATGAAGGTCTGCAGAGAGAGCCAGCCACTCAGGGAGAGAAGAGCTCCATCCATCCAGTCCCCAGAGCTCCCCTGACTTGCACTTGTTGTATAACCTCAGGATGCAATAAGAGTAAGAATCCATAAAGTGAGCTTCCTTCCCACCTCCCATCTCCCACAATGGCCACTCTCGTAGTCTCACTTGGGGGGGAAAATCCCCTTTTCCTCTTAAGCCCAGTAAAATATAGATGCTTAGGTCTTTAATAAGGTTGTCATGCCTGGGTCCCCAGGGACAGAGCTCTGGGTGTACCAGCAGCAGGTGCCCTAACTCCTCTGTGCCTCCTTTCACAACAGTAAAATTAGAAGGCTCCCAGTAACATCTGCCTCATGGGTTAGGGGAGAAGACTCAGTGAATGTTAGTGTGCTCTGTACATTCCATAGCTCTTCATCCTGTCCACGCCCAGGGGAGCTCAGAATAAGATCAGGGCGCTCGAAATCTAAATTTTACCTCTGCCTCTCACCCCGAGGGGACTGTGGGCACCTGACTGCTGTTTCCTCATCTGTAATACGGAGGTGGGGGGGAGGTTGGACAAGGCGGCTCCAAAGGCTTCTTTCAGCTCTCATGTTCTAGTGCCCTAAAAGGTAAAATATATCACAAACAGGCCCAGTGCATGACATTGTCAGTTGGCTGTGAGAAGAAAGGCTTTGCCAGCAGCCAGTGCTACCAGGAAGGGTCTCTCTCACACTCGAAGAGGGTCCCTGCCAGACAGGACCAGGAGCACTGTGACTGGCAGGCTTTCAGCTGGAGCCCCCCAGCCCTGGATTTCTGTGCTGGGGCACTGTGACGTTACCTGATGCCGCTTCCATGTCCCCAGGGAGACATGGATTTGGGAATGGTTTGTGGGATGTAGCTCTCATCACATCTGACTTCCTTGGAACCTGATTTTGCTCTTGGGGAGTTTGGGGTCCAGTTGAAGAGAGAAGTCTGATGAGTGACCCTGACCCTGAGGGTGTGGTGGGAGAACTCTTTGGGCACTGGACTCTGAGGGAGCCCTGGAGGGCTGGGGCTTGAGCTGGGCTTTGACAGATGCTCTGGATTTGGGTGTGTAGAGTAGAGGGAGGGCATATGAGTGGGATGGAGGGTTGAGTGTCTGAGTAAGAATGACAGGGCCCGGCTGGCTGCGACTCTTCTATTCAACAGAGTATGCATTTGATTGACCAAGCACCCCCTTTCTGGAGAGCTCCAGACACCACTCAGAGTGAGGGCAATGGTCGAGGGTACCTTTATCTGGAAATCAGATAAAGGCGCTGAATAGCTGTCTCCTTCTATTGTTTCCCCTAATCTGAGCTTATGGTAGAAGCACAGTGAATATTCAGAATGTGTGTTTTATACCAGTTACCCCAGCACGGAGTGTCTCACTGGATCCTCATAGGGGTAGGGATTGCTAGCCTCTCTCCATAGATGAAAAACCTGGGGCTTAGAAATGCCAGGCGCCTGCCCCCGATCATAGGCCTGGTTAGCAGCAGAGCCAGGATTTCCAGGTCAGGCCTCCTGACTCTAAGCTCTGTACACCAGGTTGTGTGGAACTCTCTGGAGTTCCCCTGGGGCAGGGGGCAGCAAGTTTGCACAGAGGCTGGTTAAGTCCAGGGATTGGGACTGTAGGACTTTGGTGAGAATCTCCAGTCTGGACGGGGCTAAAAGCACTGGGGTAGTGTTTGCTGCTCATCTTTGGGCTGGGAACGACGTCTTGGGAGGCTCAAGAGCCGTGAGCTGGGCTGTCAGGTTTGGGGCTGGAATGTCTCCTAAGAGACAAGGAGCCGAGACTGGAGGGACAAGTGGACAGCCTGATAGGTCATCGAGGGGCCCTTTATTCATTGCCCAGCCCTCCTCCCCCTCATACAACAATCAGACTTTATCAACAAGGCAGCCGGTCTCTGCCTGTTCGGTGCCCTGCGCCAAGTGAAACCTCTGTCACTGCCGAGGCTGTGGCCAGGCCAGGCTGTGTCATTGCTTCTCTTCTCTGGGACTTTCCTACTCCTCCCTCCACTGGCTTCCTGCTGCTCTGGGCCCTGACTGGGGGGTGGGGGGGTGGGAGAGGGTTTCACTTTCCTGTGGTTGCCAGATCCAAGGTCCTGCCCCTACCTCTCTCATCTGCCTCCCGCCAGACACGGGCAGCACGGCCAGGTCTCCACCTCCTTGCATGACCTGTCCACCTCTCATTGAACCCTTTGGTCTCCTGCAAAGATGGTCCAGGAGCAGTGCTCCCTGGCCATCAACATCCTCTGGGGAGTTTCTCAGGAATGAATTGGTGGGAAGTCATTCCACGTCTTTAGAATCAGAATTTAGGGGGATGGATTCTAAGAAATTCCCCTGGGAGTTCTTAGGAACAGTAAGAGCTCATCCCACCATCCCTTACTGGGGAGGGCTGGTCTCCCAGGATGGCAGGAAGGAGTCTAGGTTGGTGGTGGTGAGATAAGACCGGTTGAATGAGCAGAGTGTTAGACGCACAGGCAGGAAGGCAGGCCCCTGGCTGGCTGCCCTTGAAGCAGAAAATTGCTTTCTCACCTCCCTGCCCACCACCCCCCACCTCAGACTTCTTCACATAAGAGCTCTCTCCTTTCGGCAGAGCCGACCAGAAATGCTCGGGTTTGGGTCCAAAGAGGAAACTTGAGGAAAGGCCTGGAGATGGGCCAAGAAGAGAGCCAAGGAAGTGATGAAAGATATTTTTAGGATTACTTATTTCAGAGAAGGCTGAGGGGGCACCTTATCACCATCCCAGAACTTGGAGAGGCTTATTTATTAGACTCTTGACCAAACAATCAGAGATTAAACCACAGTTGAAAGGACTGAGGTGAGCTGAGAGGAAGGGACTTGTGAGGTGCTGACACGGGTCCAGGAAGAAGGCCGTGGAAGCCTCTGGCCTGTGTTTTCTGAGGACAGTTGTTCCTCAAGCGTGTTTCGGTGTCTGCTCTGCGCCTGGCACTTGCTCAGTACAGAAAAGAGAGCCACGAACAAGGGACACATAATTCCTCCCTTGTGAGCTGAAGGTCAGGTGGACAGGCCCGTCTGCCTGGAAAGCCTCTCCTTGTCCCTGTCAGATGCCTGGGTGGCACACACAGGCGTGGTTCTTGCCCAGACAGTCTGGTGTGGCTTGGATCCCCAAGGGGAATTGGGGGATGGGGTGAGGATGTGCCGGGGATCCTGGGTGGGAGGGGGAGGTGGCGTGTGGTGGGCTGGAATGCCCTTCTGTGCAGGGGAGATACCCTGTGAGTGCCCTCTCCCCTGCCGACTGCCCGTGACTTGTGCAGGGACATTTCTAGAGTATCGGCTGCTGCCAGCTCTCAAGCATGTCACCACCTTGCCACAGCAGCCTCCTTCCAGATGACTAAAAGGCCTGTCATATAGCCAAGTTGAGCAGCCCAGGCTGCCACTGGAGCTCTGACAGTTCTTCTGGGGAAGCACACGCACACACTCCAACGGCTGCCCGAGCCACCTTGACGCTGCCCCCCATTGCAGGAAATCTGGCCTCTCACACACCCCTTTTCAGCACAGGGGTCCTTAAGTCAGTTCAGTTTTATCTGGGGGAGGCTGGTGGGATCAGAGAACAATTTCTGCCCTGCAGTCCATCTCTCAATATATCATCCCATGACTTAGTTTTTTAGTGTTTCTATAGCCCATTACTGCCAGGGATGTAAAAGGAGCAGAGAAGCAGCCTCTGTCCCTGCCTTGTGGGTTGGCCTGAACTTGTACACATGAAGCAATGGGAGAATGATTTCCAAACCACAAGGAAATGGGAGCAGAAACGAGGGCACCCCATGGCCGGGGTGTAACTGCCATTTTCAATAATCTCTGCTGAGTCCCAGGACCTATCTGGATTCTCCCTCTGCAGAATGGGAGGCGGATTCCTGTGGTTCCCCGAACCAAGGCAAGGGTGAGTAAAGGGGCAGACAGGAAGGATGCATTATGTTTCCTGAGCACTTGTTATGTTCTGGGAGTGGTGCTGGAGACTTTTTACAGTTTATTTCATTTAAGCTTTTTTTTTTTGTAGAGATAGAGCCTCATTATGTTGCCCTTGGTAGAGTGTGGTGGCATCACAGCTCACAGTAACTTCAAACTCTTGGGCTTAAGTGATTCTCTTGCGTCAGCCTCCCAAGCACCTGGGACCACAAGCACCCACCACAATGCCCGACTAGGTTTTGGTTGTTGTTGTCATTGTTGTTTAGCAGACCAGGGCTGGGTTTGAACCCACCAGCCCCAGTGTATGTCTGGCGTCCTAACCCCTGAGCTACAGCTGCCAAGCCTCATTTAAGCTTTTAGCAACCCTATGAGGTAGCACTATTATTATTTCTATTTACAGAGGAGGAAACTGAGGTGAGGAGCATGAGTGACTTGCCCAAGAGGTAGCTGGAATCAGACCTCAGCCTGCCTGGCCAGACTCCTTACTTACAGTCATCAGAAGGAAGGGCGGAGTGGTTCTCAGGCCCTGGGGTTGCCTCCCGAAATCCCCAGTCACAGAGATGCCTCCCTTACTCTCAGACCTGGAAGCAGGACCCCCGAGTCCTCTCCCACCCAGCACCTGTTACAGATTGGCCTCTGGGTGACTGCCAGAGCAACACAACCTGCCCAAAGAACTCTCTTCTTTCTTCTCCCGCCCCCAGCCAGGGCCCATAATGTCCCTGCTGGTGCCTGCTCTCCCACCCTCACCTGCACAGAGCATTTTGCTTGGGTTGGTTCAGAGACTCAGCCAGGGACATCCAGCCCCGTACTCTCTTCACTAGGCTGAGTTGTCCATGTGGAAGGCCACGGACAGTTTTCTGTCCTTCCCCTGGGGGCCTGCATGACCCAACACCCTTGAGACAGAATTCACACCTGCTGAATTCATCTGCTCACTCATTCATTCCATCATATTTATCTGCCATGTTTAGTCATGTTGGCTGTTGTGGGCACGGTGATGGACCGCCCAGGGGACTCAGACACTAGGACATCGGAAAGACAAGAAGGTGGAGAGTGAGTGAGTAGTTAAAATATCACCCGCGAGTACTGAGTAGGAACACCTACATTTGGGAGGCAAGGATGGCTTCCTGGGGGAGGTGATGAGATGAAGTCTAGGCTGAGACCAGGAGGAGTAACTGGCCCCTGAAAGTTAGGCTGGGGAGTGGGAAGGAGGGACGTTCCAGGCAGAGGAAACATTAGGAAGCCCTGATGGTGAAGGAAGGCAGCACACCTGTGGCCGTGTCCTTACCCTTGATTCTTCCATCTCCCAACTGCTGTGACCCCTGTCCACCCCCAGGTTGCTCAACTCCCCAGGCCCCTCCAATGGGCAAACCAGGCTGTGGGCACCATTGCATCTGCTCTGCCCACTGCCTTGGCACAGAAATGCCCAGTCTGAACGTGGATCATCTTCCTGCAGAGGTAACTGGAGAAGCAGCAGCAGGTGAGGCAGCAGGTACAGAACCAAGGGACATCCTGGCACCGGCTCTGTCCTGGAGACCTGCGGAAAGCCTTTGTCTTAATGGCCTGTAATGGGTTTCAGGAAAGAGCTTCAATATTTGCTGCAAACAGAGGTACAAAGGATGTGGAGGGCTATTGTGGGCTCTCCAAAGAGGAGCTAATCCTCCAGCAAGCAGCAGGCCAGAAGGGGTTCAAGTGCTGGGCGGGGCCCTTCACTATTGTCATTTATGAGCAATTGTAGGAGATAATAGCACAGAGGGAGACAATCTCTACACAGGTGGAGGGAAGTGGTGAGAGACGCTCCCCGTGGGGGTGAAATGGGACAGCACCTGTTCTGAAAGCTTAGGAACAGGGGCAACCCTCCCAAGCACCCCCATACACCCAGAACTCCATGCCTGGGGTCGCAGCTCTGTCCAGGCAGCCTGGACTGCCTTGTCAGCTGTCCTTTGCCCAGCAGTCACTTGTGTGGGAGGGTGGGGCTGGGGTAGGTGTCAGCAAGGCCTCTCAGGCCTTTCTCCCCTCTTCCTCCCCCAGCTCTCTCTCTCTTGGCCTCTTTTTGGTCCACTGCACACAGACAAGTCATTTCTTGGCTTCAGGGGGCCAAGGAAAGGGAAACTGACTATATTTGCATTCATTAGCATAAAGTGATTATATTTGCAAGAGTTGATTTTGAGCTCTTTTCTCCTCTAAACCTGCTCCATCATCTATGAATATGATATAAAAATGTCCTGTCCAGTCACCAGGACAAGGGAAATCTGGAGGGTGGGGGTTGGTAAAACCCCAGGGGGTTTCCCTGGGGTCAGTGGGCTGAAATAGAGCCAGAGCAAGAAATCAGTCATCTCGGGAGGGGTAGAGTTTAAAAAACTCCATCTTCAAGCTTTGGATTAGCACAGGGGGCTTTGTCAGGAGCCCTTCACCTCCAACAGATAGCACCAGGTGTGCAAAATTGTGGGGTTGGCAACAAGGAAGAAATGTGACTGATCTGTATAAACTTGCAGAATTCTGGGCAGTGCCTGTGGCTCAAAGGAGTAGGGCACTGGCCCTATATGCCAGAGGTGGTGGGTTCAAACCCAGCCCTGGCCAAAAAACCCCAAAAAAACAAAAAAAAACTTGCATAATTCTATATAATTTTCAAAGGTGAGGTTATTCAATTTTCCAGAAATGTTTGAATTCCATTGTTTGCTTCCTAAAAGTGCCTCTTTTTTTGGAGTTTTCATTCCTTGGCTTCTTATCAGTTTCCTAAGGAAAGAGAAGAGGACTGGGTAGGAGCATGGTGGGGGAGCAGGTAGGCGCAGAAGACAGGTATTGTAGACGTCTGAGTTGGAGGAGAAGGTGGACAGTGTGGACATCTGAGGGCTCTGCCAGGTCCCAGCTGGGCCATTTCCCACTTCCGCTGTCCCATCCATGACACCTAAGGATCCTGAGGTGTGTGGTATGCTTTTGTTAAACCTTCCTTTTGCCACTGTCCTATGGGCTCTTATTCCCACTCACAAATCCATGGGAGTGGATCAGGGATGAGGCTGGTTTGCCTCCCTTTTCCCCATAGGGCAGCCAAGAGCATACAATGAGATGCTTCTTAAGACCAGCCCCTTCTCCTTAGGAGCAAAGTTCTTGATTTCTAGATGCAGAAATCAAGAAATCTAGAAATCAAATCTGTGCCTTCTTTATTTTTATGGTAACTTATTTGTTCTGTCTTTTCATTGGGACAGAGACCTCATCTGCTTTTGCCATCCAGCACCTGCCAAAGCACCTAGAATATAGTAGGTGCTGAAGAAATATTTGCAAAATGGGTAAGTATGAAGGAGTATGGGCTTGGCAACAGATGGTGGATGGTCACAGCAGGTCACTCAGCTCTTGGAACCTCCATTCCTCCTCCAGGACAGGGATGATAATCTTCTCTACCAAAGATTGAATTTAGCATTGCGTCTAAGTCTCTGTGGTATCTGGCACTAGTGGGGGCTCATTAAATAATGAGTATTGATTAAATAATGAATATTAATATTAATAATTATACCTTTGATTCACATCTACTTGGTGTCAGGGTCTGTTCCTGCCCTCAAAGGTTCAGTTTACTGAATGATGCAGACACCTGCCTGTCCAACCGTGAGACAAGGGCAAGCGTACTGAGTAGTTCTGAAGCAAGCACCACAAGACCAAGGAGGCGACAGCAATGAATTCTACATTCTCTTCATTGAAATAGCATTTTATATACTGTGCATGCCTCCAGAGATCCCTTGATTGCCCCCTAAACCTGAGAGCAGGCAGGGCATGCCTCAGCATCTCCATTTTACAAAAGTAGATCAGGGGTTCAAAGGGACACCACCACTGGACGCTCATGCTCAGTCCCCTCGCTGTGCTTTATTCTTCCACAGCATTTACCCCTCTGGACACCTTATGTGGTTACTATTAACAGAACGCAAGCTCTATGACAGTCTGTTTTGTTCATTGCGCCATCCTCAGACCCTACAACAGTGCCTGGGCACATAGTGAGCACTCAATAAATATATGTGGCATGAATTAATGAAGGGTAGAAGAATTAATGAATGGCAGAGCTAGGCTTCCAACCTCTCCAGCAGGAGGCAGAATAGCTACTTAAAGGGCCCAGTTTGGGGCCCAACAGCTTGGGTTTGAATCTTGGCCTCGCCACACAGTAGCTGTGCAACTTGGACAAGTTACTTGACTGCTCTGTACCCCAGCTCCCCATCTGCCTAATGAGAATGATAATATAACACCTCGTTCACAAGATTATTATGAGGACTAAGTGAGTGAACATCCATAACGCGCTCAGAATAGTGCCTGGTACATGATTAGCCTCAATACATATTTGGAAACTTTAAAAAAAACAGACAAGGTATCTTGATGTTAAATCCAGCATTCTTTCTCTGTACCAAGCTACATAGAGCTTGAAAGCTTCCAAACCTCCAACTAATTCATGATTTTATTTTATCTTGACATCATCCTTGTGAAGTAAGCAGGAAATAATTACTATTTCCATCGTACAGAGGAAAAACCGAAGCCAGAAATGATGAGTCTGGCTCAAGGTCAAACGCAGGCTTTAATTAAGTCTATCTGACTTAAAATGTACTACTCTGTCCACATTTCCACAGGTAATTCCCTCCCCCATACATAGCCTGAAACAGAACAAAGAAAAAGTATCAGAGGCTGGTGGAGATTCTCAGAAGGCCTGAAAGACCTATTTTCAGGGTTAGGAAATCCATTTCATGTCCTCTAACCGTGGGCTGTTATGAATAAGACAAATGTTGCTGAGAGATTTTAAGGTCAAAGAAAACTTCTAGAGGCTCAAGAGCGACAGATTCAAGCCTGTAACTGTCTGGAGAGCTCCCTGCCAACTGGCCTCTCCTCCTGATGAGCAGCTATTTTCACGGGCAGCTGGGGGGTCCAGGATGTGCCAGGTGCCGTGGGGGCAGGAGGTCTTTTGTCCAGGTGGGAGGGTGGAAGCAGAATCTTCCTGGAGCTAAGCTTCTCAGCTATCTACTGCCAGAGACTCTAAACAGGTGTAGGAATTGCATTTTAAATCTTGTTTTAAGTGACCACAATGCCAAGCAGATGATTCCAGTTCCCTCATTGAGGCGAGTTGACGCGAGGGTAGGAACAGAATTTTGGAGCTCTCCTGTTTGCTCACTCGCTCCCTCATCCAGCCTCATTTGTTGCTTCCTTACAATGGGGATCCCAGAGTCCCGTGCCTCTTTTCACACATAGATTTAAAATAAACACCCCTGTAATTGTTCCTGGCCCAATAATAACCGATAATTAGGTATCTACTATATTCTGGGCATGTAATATAACGTAACTAGACCCCCCCCAGGGTGCGCATTAGTCTGAGGTGACAGACACTCTCAGGGGATAAGTGACATGCTCACGGTCACTCCCCATGAAAAATGTACTTTTCAAACCCAGGCCTACCTGAGTGCAAAGCTCAGGCTGTGGTTTAGATTTTTAAATCAGAATATTTTCTAAAATATAAGGAATGGTAACAAAAAGTCTGCTGGCGACTGAGGAATAGATCATTTCCAATAGCATGACCTGTGTGCCCCACCCTCGCCCCTACTCCAGGCTAACCACTGCCTGTATTTTGGTTTCACCATTCCCTTGTTTTCATCATATGTGTTCCTGATAAACGGGTGTGTAGATACACCAGCGACTTGTGCTTGGTTTGGAACTTTCTATAAATGTTAGGCAGTGTGTCTTTTTTCCTGGCTTGCTGTCTTCCACACGCTCCTGAGATTCGCCCCATGTATGTGGCTTCAGTTCATCTGCTGTGAAATTGTGTTGTTCGAATGTTCTACACCACATTTTATTTCCTGTAGAAGGACATCTAGGTCATTTCCAGTTTTATTTTATTTTGTCTTGTTTTACAAATAATGCTACAAAGAAAATTCTTGATCGTTTCCTCTGATGCACCCAACAGGGCTGTAGATGTGCAGGGGTGGAATTGCGGGGTCACAGGCCTCTTTGTGGTGCATGTTACTCAATACCTCTCCAGAGTAGTCTACTAGTTTACCTGGGAGCCTAGAAGCTGGAGGAGGGTCTTTTGAGGGCCTAATGTCGAGCTTAGGAAAGGGGGCTCTCAGGTGTCACCTCACTGGCAGGCCTTGAGATTAACCTTGAAAAGTATCTACCCTACGCGTAGTCATTTATGTGGTAATTCACAGAGTGGTACATGCACTTGATAGTTTATCTCCAGAGCAGAACCTATGAGGTTGAAAATACTTGTGGTTATTGGCCAACCTCCCAGGAGAAAACTGGCCTCCTCTCTGATACAGGAGAACCAAGAACAATTGAGGCAATCTCTCCCCATCTGGGAGACTTGGCATCCTTGCCAGAGTATGCGAACCTGGGGGATTTTTAGGCCAGTGTCCTTGTCTTGCCACAGAATCCAACTTTGTCAGCCTTGGATTCAAGGCCGTGCTGTGCTGACGAGCGGCAGCTGGGTTCTGGTTGGAATCCCAGCCCCTGTCTGCTAATCCTTCCTCCTGCTCTCCCCTCTTCCTTCTACCAATATTTATTTTCTTCTCCTAACATTTTGATTGGGTAATACATTCAAAGAGTTGGAAATTTGAAATGTAAAGTTATATAAGGAGATTTGCTCCCACTATGGACTCCCACTTGCCCGTCCCTTTTATGAAAGGCCATCACTTTATTAATTTCTTGTGTCTCCTTCTAGAGTTTTAGGTACAAGCAAAAATGAATATCCAGTCTTATTTCAGCCTCCTAGTATAGAAAAGAGAGCAGTTTGTTTATACACGTGACTCTGTAGTTGCCTTTTCACAGACTGCATCTCGGAAGTCAATTCCATGATTCACAGAACATTCCGTCATTCTTTTTAAAAATAGCTGCGTAATATTCTATTGTATTCCTCCAATATTCCACTCACTGTGTACCAGTGTCTGCGCTGGGTGCTGGGGCCAAAGTGAATCAAAACAGGCCCTGCCTTCAGGGAGGCTGTAGTCTAAGGGCAAACAGTGGCAGTAAAGAATTGCAGGTGCTGTTCATTCTAAAAATACTGAGTACCAAACCCTCATCAGACATTGCTCTGGTGAGGGAAGATGACGGTAACTAAAACCATGAACCTCCCGTCCTGCTCCCAGCCCAGTGGAGCTCGTGTTCTGGCACAGTGCTAAGGAAGACTGGGGGAGGTGGAGGCTCAAGGCAGTGCCCCCAACCTGCTCCGGGGTCAGGAACGTCTACTGGCAGGAAATGGTGTTTCAGCCGGTAACCAACAGCTAAGGAGGGATTAGCCAGGTAAAGGGCTAGAGAGGGGCCCGTGTTCCTTCCACAGAGGCTCCTGCGGGTCAGGATGGGAAGTGAGCAGCATGGCAGCCTGGGCACTGAGAGAAGTCCCTTCCTCGGGAGCCCTGAGGGTGCTGAGGCCTGACCAGTAGGCAGTGGCGGGCGGTGGGGGGGGGTGCGGGGGTCCACAAGAATTTTGTTCTCATGGATGCCACAGGGATGACCATCGTGTGGAAGGACCAAGAAAGCGGCAAGAGGGTGGGTGGGAGGCTGTGGGGAGGGCGGGACAGAGAGGGGGAGAAAGGAATGGATCTGAGCAGTAGGATGGAGTGGTGTGGACAGGACTTGATTGGATGGGGGGGGGGAGGGGAAGCCTCAGGCCTGTCATCTAAACAGCACACAAATACATACACCATACATGCCACATCCCACACCACACACACCACACACCCACCAACCCTCAAATACCCCCCACACCACAGGCACATATCACAAACACACAACACATCACGTGCACATACCACACACATCATGAACACACACCACACAAACACACGCACAGGCACACAGGCCCCCCCAACACATCTATATCACACCACACACACACACCATACCACACACATTCACGCCCCATATATACCATGAGCCATATGCACACATCACATGTATACCCCCCACCCATACCCCAGCACACACACCACCCCCTCCCCCACACATGCCACACATATATACCCCCACCACACACACGCACAGTCCTGGCTCAGGCCACTGCCCTCTACATGAGCTAAACTTCCTGCCTCACCTGGGCCTCCTTCCCCAGCACCCCGCCTGGAGGAGCCTCTGGGGCCGCATGTAGCCCACTGCCTTGTGCGTCCCAGTCAGTTTGGGGGTTAGTGTGGCAGGGCTTGTTCCACGGCCCCCACTGGACTTTGGAACCCTAGGAATCAGGCCACAGTCTGGGCGCCCACCTTGTGCCCGACTCCTCTGGGAACAGCTTGAGAAGTTGCCTGTGGCTGGTGGACTGGGCAGGACACTGAATGGACAGTAAAGGTTGGGGACCTCCCCTGAGTGGAAGCCAACAGCAGAGACAGCATTTCCCAAAGTCCTTTGGGCTGTTTGGCATCTTGCTGGCCCTGCCCAGGTTTATTTGGTGATAAGATTTGGTTCTGTTTTCTCCTAAGCCCCAAGGGCGTGTGCCACCCAGAGCTCTGGCCTGGGTTCCCTCTGTTACTCAGCGGCCGCCTGGTGCTGCTCCTCAAGCAGGGCCATGCCGGGCACAGGAGCAGCCTGGGCGGAGCAGCCTGGGCAGAGCGGCCTTATTCATCCTGGTCCTCTTTGAGGAGATGGCGAGGAAGGGGCTCCAGAAGTGTTGCCACATTCCTGTTCAGCCTCCAGCGGGCTCCACTTGGCCCAGCCTGAAGTCAGAGCCCCAGATGCTGCCTGCCTCCACCAATCCCTGTACCTACTGGGTGGGAACCAAGGGCCAGCCTTAGACTCAGGAGCAGGGCAGGAGCTGGGTGGGGGGTGGTTAACAGGGAGGGCCTCCTATGGCCCTGATTATTTCCTGGTTCAGTTCCCTTTGCCCTGGGGATGGCTCACTGCATACTCCAGTTGTAATAAGAAGGATGCACTGGGTTCTCAGCTCCCCAAGTCCCCACACCCCATGTGGAACATTCTGTCCCGGCTGTCTCCTGACTCTAAGAAGGTGCAAAAGGTGTGGGTTGGGCCTCGGGTTGAATCTCAGTGTGGCTCTGGCTCTTGCAAACACAAATTCTTTTCCTTTCAAGTTGCATTGTGTCAGAGGCCCAGGCACGCTGGGGCACGCTGGCCTTGGCCAAGGCGGCTATCATTCTGGAGGGCACTGAAAACTCCACTCATTGTTTGCTCAGGAGGGACTTCATGGATGTGTTGTCATCTTGAAATTCTTTTCTTAAAATTTCAGATTAATATAAGAATACAAGTGATTAGGTTACAACGTTTGCAGTTGGTAGGAAGAGTCCCTGTTGTAGTCGTATCTCGCACCCAGCAGGTGTGCCACACACCCTAACATTGTGCCCCTTAAGTGGGAGCACACCAAGCCCCCACTCCTCCCACTTCTCCAACCTGAATTGAATTGAGTTTTTCTCTTGTATGGGCATGTATTAGTTCATCTACTGGCTTCACGTTAGTATTAAGTACCTTTGATACTTGCTTTTCCATTTTGGTGATACTTTACTAAGGAGAATGTGTTTCATCTCCATCCAGGTTAATGCAAAAGATGCAAAGTCTCCACCTTTTGTTATGGCTGAATAGTATTCCATGGTCCACTTATACCACAATCTTGAAATTCTTAATCATTTTTTTCTTACTCTTTTTTTTTTTTTTTTTTGACACAGAGTCTCACTATGTCACCCAGGGTAGAGTGCTGTGGCGTCACAGCTCACAGCAACCTCCAACTCTTGGGCTTACATGATTCTCTTGCCTCAGTCTCGAAAGTAGCTGGGACTACAGGCGCCTGCCACAGCTCCAGTGTATGTGGCTGGTGCCCTAGCTGCTGAGCTACAGGCACCAAGCCTCTTAATCATTTTTGAACAAGGGATTTCATTTTACACTGGGCCCTGCAAATCAGGTACCCAGTCTTACTTTACTCTTAGTTGTCTTTCCCTCAGTGTCTTTTGCATTTTGAACTGTAAGCTGTGTTTTATAAATATAAAAACTAAATGCCCCCAAAGATAAAAACAGAAAGCGCACATTTATTATTTGTTGTAGGGCCCACATGTCCACTGGTTCAGGGGCTGCTGCTTACCCACACAAGACACATCCAGTCCACTCCCCCCGGACGGCCCCTTCTCCCTGTCATGAGGGCATGTGGCTGGTCTTTGGGAGCTCTGAAAGGCACAGACAGCGGAGAGCTCCGGGGCTATCCTGCTCCCATACCAGCTTAATGCTCCTGTCCAGGACAAGCCAGTTCATGCTCCAGAAATGGAGGGGAAGACGGGGCCCCTAAATCCTTTTCTGACACTCCCACTCCCCTAGCTCTAGGCATGTCTTCAGAGTCAGATGACACTTGGCATCACAAGCTAACCTCCCCCCTCTGCTTGGAACTCAGGAAAGGATACCTCTATGTGGATAAAAGACCTGTGCTGGGCATGAACTTGGCCACTGAAAACCCTGCAAGGACATTTCACTCACTCGTTCCATTTCTGTTGTCTGGAACCAGAAGTGAAAAGCAGATTATGGCCTTGGAGTCTGCAGGGACAGGGAATCCATGAGCTTCCCAGGCACATCATCCTGGGATTTGCCACAGATGCTGATTTGCCACAGATGCTGATTTCTTGCCTGAATCACGTATGTTGCAGTATTTGCGCTTCTCGCTAAGTTTAAGAAATTAGAATTCTCTCCCCTACAGATCTCCAAGGGCTGAACATACCCTGAGCCAGTGAACAAACTTTGAGCACCTGCAGGACCAAAAATACCAATTGCTGGCGGAGCCTCCACATGCCTCTCGACCTGGAAGAGAAGGAGCACTGCTGCCCTCTGCTGGCCAGACCACAGAACATCAAGGAGGCATACAGGGGGCTGGATCCACTTTGCCTGTCTCTGGACAGCAGCTTTGAGTCCTCAGGTCAATGAATGTCCTTTCACTGTTCCTAGACCATGGCCTCTTGAGCCTTGGACCTTTCTTCTCCCTCTCCCTGGAGTGTTTGTCCTCCAGGTCTCAGGTGACAGTTGCCTCCTTATTCTCTAGTCCTCAAGCCAAATGTCACCTCCTCGGGGAAGCCCTCCTGGATTACCTTGTTGGCAGTAGCATCTCATCCCAGCCCTTGTCTCTATCCCATTACATGGTTTCACTTTTCTCATAGCACTTACATGCTTTTTGAAAATATCTGATTAAATTCTGTGTCTGTTGTCTTTCTCCTTTACCAGAGATAGGCTCCAGGAGGGCAGGGTGCTGGTGTGTTTGGTTTGTCACTGGACCTCAGTGCATTGTCCACTGTAGATACTCACAGATACTTGTTGAATAAATGTATATCAACACCAGCAGCTGAGATTAAACACAGCTTCTGGTCCTCAAAACCCTACATCACCCCCATCTGACAGATGAACAAACTGAGACTCAGAGATTTATATGAGTTGTCTGAGCACTCATGTAAGCCTGAGCTCATTCTCCTTCTTCCTTGCTGGGTGCACAGGCCTGATGTGCTTCTGCCTGGAGTCAAGGCAGGCCCTGCACGAGGTGTTCAAGGCCTCACTCCTTGGTCTGATTGCTCAGGGAGGTTGAGCTGCGCTATTGTCCAAAGCTGTGCTTGGGGCCATGGGGGCCTGAGGTGGGAAAGAGTGAGAATGCCTGTCCACAGGATAATATAACCAGACTCTAGAGACAGTGGCCTGTCTGCAGAGATGTGCATTCTGGAGCAGGAGTGTCTCTGGGAGGATGGGTGGCAGACAAGGTGGAGCCACTGGGGGAATTGTGACTTCTCCAGGTCAGGATTTAGCTGTGACACCGTGGGCTTCATGCAGACCCAAGGGCCAGCTCTGCCCTCACTACACTCAGCCTGAGGCCCAGTGACAGGGTTCAGGGCTCTGGCCATAGAGCCTGGGCCTCTGGTTGAGGCTGGGCTGGCAGCAGGGCTGGAGGGGTTTGCCGTCTGCTCTCCAGCGAGGACGACCAGGCCCAGGGCGGACACTCTCTCTGGGCATCCAGAGTGGGAATCTGGAGATCAGCAGCACCTGTTCCTTGACTGGTCTGGTGAGAGCTTGATGGAGTCTATGAGGTGATTCTCTAAGATGCTTCGGTACTGGGGAAGGAAAGGAGAAATTCTCATTCACGTGCTGATGTAAGAGCACTGCCTGCCCTCTGCTTCTTAATGGTCCATGGGACTGAGCCTTTCCCCCCTCCCCTTCTTGTACTGTTGGGAAACTGAGGCCCAAAGGGGGAGGCCACTAGTCTTCTTCACCCTCCTTCTTCTCTGTCTCCCCGTTCTGGCTCTTCCCAGGAGCCCAGAGCAGCACAGGACTCATGACCTCCAACTAAGTCTCCCAACTTTCCATTCTCAGAGGGGATGGCTGAGATGACCTTTGGGCTCAGGCAGAGATGGTAACAGCTACTCCTCAATTCTGCTGGACTAGTCCCATAAACATCCCCAAACTACCAACCTCCTCTCCCTCCTGTCTGCCTCCCAACTCCCCTCACTGGGCACCTGGAAAAACTGTCAGTCCTCTGTCCCTTGATGTCCAGGGAACTCTTCCTACAGTAGATTCAGTGTTTCTATGGGGGCCGTGCACAGGGCTGACGCCTGTAATCCTGAGCTGCCTGAGCTCACGAGTTGGAGACCAGCCTGAGCCAGCCTAAGATCCTGTCTCTAAAAATAGCCAGGCATTGTGGCAGGTGAGTAGGGCACCAGCCCCATACACTGAGGGTGGTGGGTTCAAACCTGGCCCCGGCCAAATTGCAACAAAAAAATAGCCAGGTATTGGGTGCCTGTAGTCCCAGCTACTTGGGAGGCTGAGGCAAGAGAATTGCTTTAGCCCAAGAGTTGGAGGTTGCTGTGAGCTGTGACGCCACAGCACTCTACTCAGAGTGAAAAAGTGAGACTCTGTCTCAAAAAAGAAAAAAAAAAAGCAATAACAAAGAAAGAACAATTTCTATGGGGGCTTTGTGCTTCTCTGCCCATTCTTCAATCTCCCCTGCTCTAGTAAGATTCTGGAGGAAGACCCTTCTTGGGCTGACAAGCCTCTGGCTCCCAGCTAGCCCCACTCCTCAACAAGAGACCACCCTACTTGGTTTAGGGGTCAGGGTGGGGTGGGGAAAGGGCCCTTCTCAAGAAGATGGGCTAGTTTTTAAGGGGTCACATCTCTTTACTCTGCCATGGCCTCTACTAGTTGCAGAGCTGGAGAGCAGTCATGCTCCTTCCACAGCTGGCACTTATGCCTCAGAGAGATTGAGCCAGCCGTGCACTCCTGGAGCCTCCTGCCTGTCAGGCAATACTGTACCCAGTGGTCTATTGTAAGTGCCCTTCTCGGGGGTAATTCCAAGGGACAGGGGCCCTGCCTTTACTCTGGTTTCATCTCCTCCCCAGCTCCCCAGCTAGTGGATGTCAATCAAACCCTTAATGCCCATGTCCCCATCCCTCAGGTGGCAGTGTCCAGTCTACCTCCTGTACTCTGATGATGTGCTCCCCCAAGATACATGAGATCCCCCCGTCACCCACTGCACCCCCAGATGAGCAGTAATTTACCCTGACAGCATGGGGTGCTGGCCCTAGAATCCAGTGCTTCTCCATGGTTTGTTTCTTGGAGAGCCCTCATCTCACCTCTCCCTCATAGGGGACTTGGGGCCAGCAGAGCACCTAATGCCCTTAGTCAGCCTAGATGATGGACTTCGACTATCCTTCAGCAAATTTTTTTAATTACTAGAATTTTATTTGAGATATATATTTGTGTGTATGTGTGTACTTTTTTTTTTTTTTGAGAGAGAGAGTCTCACTCTGTTGCCGTGGGTAGAATGCCAATCATGGTGTCACAGCAACCTCAAACTCTTGGCCACAAGTGATCTTCCCTCGGCCTCCCAAGCAGCTGGGACTATAGGTGCCTGCCTCAATGCCTGGCTAGTTTTTCTCTTTTTAGAAGAAATAGGGACTCACTCTTGCTCAGGTTGGTCTTAAATTCCTGAGCTCAAGAAATTGGCCCGTGGCTGGGTGTGGTGACTCACACCTGTAATCCCAGCACTCTAGGAGGCCAAGGCAGGTGAGTAGCTTAGGCTCAGGAGTTTGAGACCAGCCTGAGCAAAAGCAAGACCTTGTCTCTACTAAAAATAGAAAAACTGAGGCAGGAGGATCAACTGAGCCTAAGAGTTGGAGATTGCTGTGAACTATGATGCCACAGTACTCTGCATAGGGTGACAGCTTGAGATTCTATCTCAAAAAGAAAGAAAGAAAGAAAGAAATTGGCCTGCCTCTGCCTTTCAGAGCGCTATAATTACAGGCATGAGCCATCACACCCTGCCTATTTTTTAAATACTCCAATAATTAAAGAAGAGACACCCACCTGCTCTAGGGAATTGGGTTGGTGAAATTTTGGTCCTGGGGCTTGGGGCCAGTCTGTGCTCTGCAAATGAGCGCCTTCATTTGTCCTCTGTGGAAGCTCCAAGGATGTCCTCACACCTCAGCTCCATCTCCCTTCTTTATTGGGGAGGATCCTAGCCCCTGCTTATAGACCTGTCCCCCGATCTCACCGTAAAGTGCCTGATGGGAGAATATGGCCCAGAGAGGCTTCTCATCCCCAGCTTGGCCTGGCCTGGTATGCAGACTCTGGCCCACACAGCTCTGGGCATTGTCCAGTTCTCCACTTGGCCCCTTCCACTCTGGGCAGGGTCCTCTCCCTCCACTGAGCTAATCTTAGTTAAAATCGGACACCTCTGGACCTCTCAGTGAGGGAGCAGGAGTAGAGTGTGACCGTTTAGTCCTCTTTTTCATTGTTCCATCTCTCAAGTGAGGCAGGGTTTTGAAAGGATTCATTTATTATTTGGTACTTTCTGGGTCTTCTCTCTCATCACACAAGGAGGCCTTGCCTGAGATCAAGCACTTACCTAATTAGGTCTTTTGGACCCAGGCTGCAGGGCCTGTTTATTCCTCCCCCTTGAGTATGTCCTGACCTCAGGTACATGCAAAGGCCAGCCGGGAGCCCAAACCCTGTGCCCCTCACAAAGAGACACCCATGCCCTTGCTCACAGATGCCAGCCTTAGGGAAGGAGATCGGGGTGCACAGAGCAGTCACGGGCTTTCTGACCAACTTTGCATTTTAGGAACCTGAGTGCTGCCTCAGGTAGGTGTGAGACATTTCGTCACTCACTGCATGGGCAAAGCCTGAGGTTTTCAGGCCGGGTCGTCCTTCCCAGGTCCAAGGTAACCCTGAGCTGTCCATTTACTTATGACATCATTTTCACTTGAAAATGGCATCATCTTGCTCTGCAGACTGCCTGTAGACCTTCCAGGCTATAATTAGGTTTCCCGTGTAATTCTTTTCTCCAGGCCCCAGTCTTCTTGGCAACATGTACATCTAACCACGAAGTAACCCAGTGCAATTCTGATGTGTGCATTCCAGGGGGGTGTGATTGTGGGAGTCAGTCCCTGTGCCCCTAGCCCAGTCACTCAGTGGCCCTGCCTTTAGGTCTTGCATCCTGAGGACATAAAGGTGCTGTGGTTTCATCAAGCTGCTAGCCAGATTGCTTCCCTCCTGAAGGTGGCAATTTTGTCCTTCTCCGGTTGACCCAAAAGGAGCTGAGCCTCCCTGCCACTGGAGCTGGGCCTGACAAGCCCCACAGAGATGGTATTGATAACTTTCCAGCTCCAAAATCTCACCAACCCAATCCCCCAGGGCAGGTGGGTGCCTCTTCTTTAATTATTGGAGTATTCTTAGTCATATTTTGGAAGAACTAAGTACCCTAACCCTTGAATGTGGCCAAACTGGTACACTAAAGTTAACCTGCCACCCTCCTTTCTTTCAGAATGCTGACTGAGCACCTACTCTGGTCTCTCTATGGGTGACACATGAATTGCTATTTCTAGTCCAGAACTCACTGGACAACTTGGACAATTCCACCTGGTGTCTCAAGGAAACTCGAATGCATGTGACCAAATGGACGTCATTACCCGGAGCTCTCATGAAGTCCCTGCTTTCTCCTCTTTCCCTGTCTTGGTTCATGGCATCACTAATTCATTGCCCCTTCACTTGCCAAGCTAGAAACCTGGTTGCTAGAAACCCAGACTGCTCCTGTTTCCTTCTCTCTTACATTTTTTTTTTTTTTTTGAGGCAGAGCCTCAAGCTGTCCACCTGGGTGGAGTGCTGTGGCATCACAGCTCACAGCAACCTCCAACTCCTGGGTTCAAGTGAGTCTCCTGCCTCCGCCTCCCAAGTAGCTGGGACCACAGGCACCCGCCACAATGCCTGGTTATTTTTCGGTTGCAGCCATCATTGTTATTTGGTGGGCCTGGGCTAGATTCAAACCCACCACCTTAGGTGTATATGGCTGGCGCCTTAGCTACTTGAGCCACAGGTGCTGAGCCCCTTCTCTCTTACACTTGACCATCATCCACACTTTCTACCTCAGAGTCTATTTAATCCACCCCCTTCTTGCCAGTTCCATACTCTCAATGCCTGGACTATTGCAGTAGCCACTTATACCCACTGAGCCGGATAATCCTCTCTACAGCATGAAACTCTCTTGCTGAAAACTCTTATACGTAGCCCCCATTTTATATATACATATATATGTACTTATTTATTTATTTTTGAGACAGAATCTCACTCTGTTGCTCTGAGCAGAGTGCCGTGGCATTAGCATAGCTCACAGCAATATCAAACTCTAGGGCTCTTACCTCAGCCTTCTGAGTAGCTGAGACTACAGGTGTATGCCACTAACCTGGCTAGTTTTTCTATTCTTAGTAGAGATGGGGTTTTCCTCTTGCTCAGGCTGGTCTCGAACTCCTGAGCTCAAGCATTGGCCTGCCTAGCCAGAGAGCTAGGATTACACTGTGAGCCACTGCACCTGGCCTTGTAGCCCTTATTTTAAAACAGCTGCCTTTTATTTAATGCCATCTCTGTGCTATGATATTATTTTATTTAACCCCCAGGACAGCCCAATGGGGAGAATATTATTAATCATAGTTTAAAGATAGGGAAGTGATGTTTTAGGGAGGCTGCACAACTTGCTCAAGGACACACAGTGAGACGGAGTCAAGATTTAAGGCCAGTTCTTTCTGATTTCAGAGCCCCTGCTCTTTCCACCCCCACTGGGGACTCTCTCCTGACTCTACTAGCACCTCCCATCTTCCTCTCAAAACACCCTGGGCTGGAGTGAGGGAGCACACAGTCTCTGTCGGGAGGAGAAAAAGGTCCCGGAAGAAAATGTCTTCTGAAAACTCTTCTTTGACCTTAAAATATATATTTGCAAACTTCTATTTCACCTTAAAAACCCCTGTGAATTTTATATTCTATACCCTAGTAAGTATGTATGTTTGTTTTAATGTGAAAATGTTTTCCTCCAAATCTCTGAGTAATAAAGACATTGCAGAAAGACGTGCCCTGGTGGGCTTTTGAGTGCCATGGCTGGCCTGGCAGTACCATCTGGGAAGCATGGACCTGTGGCATGAAGTCTGAACTCCTGGCTCACAGGGTCTTTGTGATCTAGTGCCATTGACCTTGCTGGCTTCATCACTCACTGTGTCCCCATCCCCCCACATCCCTCCATGCTACATTTCTTCCTTTTGTACACAGACCCACTGTAGGTTTTTCCTCTGAGCCCATGGATGCATGCCTGGGCCTCTGGCCTTGCCCTTCTCTCTGCCCTTTCTCCCCTGCTCTTGCCTCTGGTGCTTGTCTGTCTCCACCTGCAGACTACAAATTGCCTTCAAAGCCCTGTTCACAGGCCACTTCTCTGGGTAGGCCCCCTCACCTACCCTTGTACCGGCCCCTTCTGAGTCCTCTCCTCACCTTGGTCATACCCTCCATGCCCTGCTCACCTCCCTCCTTGGTTGTCTGTGAATGTCTCACTCCACAGCCTTTGACTGCACTGATGTCTGTATTTCCAGCCCTTGCCAGACAACTCAAGAGATACTTATGGAATCCAATGATTTCCATAGATGAGGAAACCAAAGCTCAGAAAAGTCATATGTCTTGCCAAGGGGTCCACTCAAAAGAACTAGGACAAGATTCAAATTCAGAGCAGTCTGGTGGCAGATAGCACATCTGTGACTTCCATACTTCTGATCAGTAAATTTCCACTGTAAATGTAGGGGACTGACATGGGATTGCCAACCTGTTCTTTTGCAGAGAAAGGATGTAAAAAACAAAACAAAACAAAACAACCCCCGCCCCCGCCAACAAGTAGACACGCTACAGTCGACTAACAGCACCGTGTCATGAAAGTGACACAGTAGGAAGGACAAACTTTCAAGAATACAGGGTCTGCCTTCCTCAGAAAGGTTAGATACTGTCATACCCAGACCCTGGCTGTGGACTGATGGAAGCCTGCTGGGACTAAACATTTGGCAGTCACTGCACTGTGCTTGTGGAGGGTTATTTATCACATAGCACCACGCAAGGTCAAGCGGCACTGCACAGCATTCCAGGGGACAGCTGTATGGGAAGAACAGGCGCGTGTGTACTTTCAGAGGCACTATGCTTACGGTATAATAAGCACTAAGAGAGGGCGGCCCTGCTGCTCCCTTTAGCTGGAGATAGTGAGGACCGGAGGCTGGCCGGGAGGCATAACAAGAGCTCATGGGGGTGGAGGGACCCTACGATTAAGCTCTGAGCGTAAGGATGTCTAGCTGGAATCTCTCCCTGGGAAGATTCTGCCTCTCTCTCTGGGACCACCCGGGGCTGGACCCTGGAGCAATTCCCTCCAGGGCAGCTGGCAATGCAGGACCAGGCAGGCTGGTCACCCATGATGACCATGGTTGTTTCCATATACTGGAAATCTCCAATCTTCATTTGTTCATTCAAAATAATTGTCACGATTATCTTCTCCCTCTACTAAAAAGCCCACCTGATTAAATGTAGCAGAATGGGGAAGAAAGCTGAGCCTCCCCCAATGCTAATCTCTCACAGACCCTCTTCCGAGCTTTGACCTTCACCTCCCACTGGCAGTAAAACTCTCCTACTGCTTCCAGGCAGCCTTCCATGATCTTGTCTTTCTCTCTCCCCTCTTCCCTCCCCCACGCTATCTCTGCACCGCTCCTCTGGGCCCCATCCGGGTGCCTGTCTGCCTTCCTCATGCCACACAGGGGCCCACACGGGGCCTGCACACACTCAGCGAGCGCTTGTGGAACAACCATACCACCAAGTGATCTGTGTCTATTTTATTTTGAGACAGGGTCTCCCTCTGTGGGCCAGGCAGCATTACAGTGGTGCAGTCACAGCTCACTATAACTCAAACTCCTGGGCTCAAATGATCCTCAGCCTCCCGAGTATCTGGGGCTACAGGTGCACACTACCACACCCAGTTAATTTTTTAATTTTTTGTAGAGATAGAGTCTCACTATGTTGTTCAGGATGGTCTTAGACTCCTGGCCTCAAGCGATCCTCCTGCCTTGGCCTCCCAAAATACTAGGATCACAGGTAGCCCTGTTCATCTTTCTGACTAGGAGATGTCAGCAACTCCTGCAGGTCTGATAGTTCACCTAATGAATGAGTGGCACCGTGGGGCTTTCTTCTTGCCGGAGAGGATTAGACCAGATCATCACTCTTTAAGCCCTTACTAAATTAGAATCTTCGGGGGTGAGATACAGGACTGGAATTTGTAGATACACCACAAAAAATTCTGATAGCCAGATGGAGGGACCACTGATTACATTGTCTAAGGTAGGAGACCGCGGGCATTCTCAGGTTCTGGAACGAGAGCCTATTTAGCAAAACTAATTAACTAGGATGATGAGCAACTCTGTCCATCCACATCCCTTGCCATACTCAAGATGTTCTTCTCTGGAAGCTCCTGAGGTTCCCTCACCCAAGGGGCAGTCTTTGCTGGTACTTCTACCACAGCTACTCACCCTTGACAGAGCCCGGCTGGCCAGCATCTCAAAGGCTTGCACCACGTTGATGTCATTCTTGGCACTGACTTCAAAGTACGGAATATCCTTCTCTTCACACCAGCCTTGGGCTACCTCTTGGGGCACCTGAATGAAGGGAAGAAATGATCACCGTTGTGTCATCATCACTGCTCGCACCACCATGGTCACATCACCACCACTGCCACCATCATCACATCCGCATCATAACCATCATGACCTTAGCACTATAACCACCGCCATCACCAGGCTTGTTTATGGAGCACCTTCTACACGTCTATAACTTTAGATGTGTTACCTCTTAAATCCTCAACATCATCTGTGAGGTGGGTGCTATTAGCTCCGTTTCACAGATACAGAAACTGAGGTCAGTAGGAGAAAAAATTGCTTAAAATAAACAGGGCTGAGCAGGATTTGAACACAGGCCTGGTGGAATTAGAGCCCACTACACTGTACCTTCTTCCTAAGGTCTAACCTAACAGCTGCTTCCTGCTATTGGCTCCTTTTTCAGTTCCTTTGAAGGGAGATGTCCGTAACAGACACTAGCCAGGAAGGGCAGAAAGGGAGGACTTCTTTCCCCTGAGCCAGCTAGGCAGGCCCACACTTAGGAGGCCTATTACTGAGCAGAGATTTGGGTTCCTGCTGATGCTTTTTTCCCCTGGTAGAGTCTTGGGAGTTAATATGCTGAGACTGTGGGCTAGGTGCTGTGCTGGACACTTTATCTCACATTCCTCATCTCATCCTCTCCACAACCCTGAGAGATGGGTGTTATTAGCTCCACTTTCTAGACAAGAGCACTGAGGCTCAGAGAGGTTTGCGACTTGCCCCAGATCCCAGAGCTGGGAGAAGGCAGAGCTTGGATGCAGCCCCAGCTCAGCACTGGCCCTCACCCCTTCCGTGTCTGAGCTGCCCTCTGCAGGGCACTGAGAAAGAATCCCGCTCCCCAGCTTCCATTTCTCCTCCTATAGTGCAGGTTCCTTAAGCTCAGGGTCGCCTTTTCAGCTCTCCTCCTGACACCCATAAGCCCTGCAGTGCGGGCTGAAGAAATACATCTCTACCCAAGTGCGAATGGTTGGTCCCAGTTTGGCGTTGCTGGATTAAAAATGCTATGGGAGCTCTACTGAGTTACTTCCAAAGGTGAATCATACCACTGAGTTTGATGTCCAGTTATTCCAGGGAGGGGGAAATGACAGCATATTGAGTACTTGCTGCGCAGTTATTTTGATGTATTCTTTCTCTCATAGAGAAAGGATCATTCTGCCCTCTCCCAGAACACAGTGCAGGCAGGGGGAGAGCAGAGATGGCTCGCTCAAATTGCCTCTGTGGCTTCTGCAGGGTCTGGGAACATCTATCTTACTGGGATAAAAAATATCATTGCTGTCCTTGGTCTCTTTGGTCCTTGCTTCCTTAGCCTCAGAAGTGACAGGAGGGCCCCGTGGCTCGTGGCATTCTTTCACAATGCCTCTTTTGTCCACCAGCGGTAGCTCTGGTATCATGAAGTTCGCAACCCCAAACTGGAAGGTGTAGGCTGGGGTCAGCTAAGCAGTCTGAACTTTGGGGAGCCCAGGAACTGCTGAGCTTGAGCACAGTAGAGAGAATTTGCAGGCCCTAGTCTTGGCCTTTGACCTCTGAGATCCTCCTGGCTGTGGGAGGAGTGATCCTGGAATTGGCCAAGAGTACTCCGGCCTGTAGGGCACAGACACCCCAGACATGGTGAATAAACAAGACGCCTCAAATCCTGAACTATTTGGAGGAAAAACCAAGGAGAGTTGTGCCACTGATTTTTATTGGCTTTACTAGTAACATGCAAATACATAATCATCAGAAATTAACATCGCACGCCTTGATAGCATCTTAGGAACACCAAGGATTTTGTATCTTTTTAAATCCCTGAGGGCAAGGCCTGGACTTAAACTTCTTGCAGCTCCTTCCCAAGGTCACCCGGAGTTACCAGGAACCTGCTGAGAGCTCCAGTCCACTGATCTTGGCTGAACCTGCCCTTTTATCATGACTGGGCTGCCGGAGGGTCCAGCTAGGACAGACTTCGAGCCTCATTTTTTCTGCTCTTTCTCTATTGGTTTCATAGGAGATGATTGAATACAGACTCCGAAATATCAGTTGAGATTGTGTTGGAGATTAACATTCTTTTTCTATCCCGCCCTGCTCACCCTTGGAAAGCTGGCCTGGGAAGACAGCCACCCAGACAGTGCTTTTCTCTTTTCTCTTCCAATTCCAGCTACAGTTTTGTGATTTTTGAAATCATCTCATTTTTTATTTATAAAATGAAAGTTATTTATAACTCAGGCTGTGACTCTGGAAACAAGCTCAGGGTGTGGTACTTGGAGAGAAATGGGGAGTAATGAAAATTCTAAGTGTTAACTTGCCTTAATTTTGCTTTTGGTCGACAGTATGTTATTACCATTTTACTTTTCCTGTTACAGTTTTGCTTGGTCACTGGAGGGTGTATTTATGACAAAATTAGTCCAGTTTATATCATTTTATTTATGATGTTTTCCATCTCACATATATTTAAAATGATTGCTTGTACAAGTATTAAAAATTAGCATGTCACATACTAATTATTAAACCATTCCTAAAAGTAACATAGAAAGTTTCAAGAATCATGATTCTAATTCAATGAGTTAGTGTTGAGTCAGAAATTACCCACCTGAGCATAAAGCAAGGAATTCACATCCCCTAAATTCCTTATAGCATAGATGCTTGCAAAACTGCTCTTTCTAATCATGTAAATTTTTTCTTTAAAATCATTCTGGTAAATGGTGTATACGTATCTATATACACATGTACATATATACATACATAAACACCTATATATACTTGTGTATGTTTTCATTGCGGTAAAATATATGGAACATGAAATTTACCATTTTAACAATTTTTAAGCATACCCTTCAAGGGATTAATTACTTACATTCATGTAGTTGTGATCCCCACTATTCATCTGAAAAACCTTCTCATCTTCCCAAGTCTAGGCGTATAGCTGTACATGTGTATATAGATATACTCATATAAGAGGGTCGGGGGAGGTGTGTCTCACTATGTTGCCCAGGCTGGGCTTTAACTCCTGACCTCCAGAGATCCTTCTATCTCAGCTTCCCAAGTAGCTGGGTTGACAGGGGGTCACCACTGCACCTGGCATCTGGCAACATATTTTAAAATATTCATTGTCTTTGTACTAAGTAGAAAAGGCTGCTGAATCTCCCCAGCCCATCCTGTGGAGATCGGAAGGAGGAGGATAACCACCCCATCATCTCCTTAATGACTTCTCAGGAAGTCAGTATTCTGGTCTCCATTCCACAGACAGAAACCTGGAGGAGGCCGGGAGGCACATGGGACCAGTGAGCATGAACTGGCTCCTGGGCTGACTTCAGAGAGGACGCTCCTGCAGCCATCCTCCGTCCTACCCTGTCAGCTGCATCTTCTCCATTTCCTCACACAGGCCAGGGCCTGGCAGAGCCCTGGTTAAGTCCATGTGGATCGAGGGCCTTGGAGGGCAGAAACTGCCCAGCCTCTCCCCTGGGCTTTACCGTCTGGGGTCTGAGAGTGACAGTCCTCTGCTCTCTCAGCTCTCCCGCCCTTCCTCCTCTCCACTGGCTACTTCACTATGGCTTCCCCACCTCAGCCCATCCTGCTCCACCTCCCTCCAAGCACTTTCTCAGCCTACTTTGTTGAAAGACAAAACTCTTGGGTCACCCCTGCCCTCCTGCCCTCTCTGCTGGGGCTACTTGCATGTCTTACTCAGAGGTGCTGGCTTGCCTGGCACTTCACTGCTTCTTTCAAACTTTTGTTTTCCTCTCTCTGTAATTCAAAGCTCACCCCCCTTCCCCAGCCTTAGATCGGGGTCCTCCTGGTCCTGCCTGGTACCCCCTCATTCATTGAACACTTGCCATCTGGTGAGGCTTCTTCCTCCCCCCAACAAACACCACCCTCCTCTCTTGGTAGCCTCAGGATTCCTTCCCCTGCTGTCATCTCTCCATGTCAGCCTCACCTTCCTAGGGACTTTGTGACATGAAACCCAGCCTCTTGGCCAGAGCTGGTGGCTCATGCCTGTAATCCTAGTAATCTGGGAGGCCAAGATGGATGCATTACCTGAGTTCAGGAGTTTGAGACCAGCCTGAGCAATAGCAAAACCCTGTCTATACTAAAAAAAAAAAAAGAAAGAAAGAAACACTGAGGCAAGAGGATGGCTTGAGGCCAAGAGCTTGAGGTTGCTGTGAGCTATGATGCCTTTGCACTCTACTCCGGGCAACAGAGTAAGACTCTGTCTCAAAAAAACAAAAACAAAACCAAAAAACCCCCTCAGCCTTCCATTCTGTGTCCAGGTCTCCTTTCCCTCCATCCCCCAGGCCCTCACTCCTTCCCTGCACTGTCGCCTCTGAGGCCCCATCACTGGCCCTTCAGCCTCTCCTGCCCCTCTCCTTCCCTTCACGAGTCTCAGTGCCCTCATGGCTCTGTCCTTTGGCTGTTCATGGTTGGAAAGGCCTCAGTCTCAGGTCCTTTGCTTCTGGCTTGTACCCGAGGCAGAGCTGGTGAAGAAGACACCGCACAGACTGCACCTAAGCCCTGGCCTCCTCCAGCTGAGCCCTTGCTGTCAGCTCTATGGACCTTGATGAGCTCTTCCTCCCATTTCTGCAGCTGCTGCGATTCGCCATCATTCTCAAGCCTCCTATTGGTTCCTTCTTCTCAATAGAAGATGATGGCCCTTACTTCACTGAGTAAAAGTCTGTCTCAGTCCTGCACTCCCTCAATCCTCTTACCCCCACCATATCCTTCAGATGTATGAAACAAGATGCCAAATTGGAAGCTTTGGTGGAGGAACGATGATATAAATGGGTTGGGAGACAGACCAGCCTGGGCTGGGACACATTTCTAAAGGTACATGGCTAAGAATCTCTTAGATGACTCTGAAACACACAGCACGGGTGTGAAAGGCTAAAAAGAAGGATCAAAAGGATTTCTTTGGAGAGTGTAGTGTTGTGAGTATAACTCCCCCAAGAAGGGAAACAGGTAAGGCTCCATGTCTGGCTGAAAGATGACTTCAAGGAAAGTCACTAACATGTGAGTTTGGTGGACTCAGTGAACTGGGGTCTGACACACACCCTGGGGTCCAAGGTGAAAGGCTGTGAGGCCCAGAGGGAACAGACTTCCCTGAGCAGTAGTTGCCCTTGTCCTGCCATGGAGCCTGAATGCGAGCGTGCACCCTGTGAAGGAAGTGAGTTCAGCAGAGAGACGGCCAGGCGGGAGCTGCTGGAAATTCCACTCACAGCACTGCTCAGAGGAGGGGGTGACCCTGATGGGGTGGGAATGGCTGGAAAGTTAGGGGTTGAGGAGGGGGAGAAGGAGAATGCATGATCCTTGTATGGGAGGTACAGTGAAGTGTTCCCAGTGGAGGTTTCTCAAGCACCCAAAGATGTGACCCACAGAATAGACAGTCTGCAACTCCTGCCAGGCTGGATAGGCTACGTCATCTGATGAGCAGACCCAGGCAAATAAAGATTGTCCTGTTTGCCTGACCAGCCTTTTCCTGCTCTACTTCTGACAGGGTCTGAGACCAGAGTGACAATCCCAGATGATGGGAGGAAGTATAGACCCATGAGGTTAGCGATGAAATCATAAGGACCTACTCCCCTTCTTAGACCACCTCAGGGTTCTCAGCTGCAGCTGGCCCCAGTCGGGAAAGGAAAGGACAGACCCCTTGCCTTTGAATGACCTTAGGTTGTTTTTTTGTTTGTTTGTTTGTTTGTTTTGAGACAGAGTCTCACTTTGTCATCCTTCGTAGAGTGCCCTGGTGTCATAACTCACAGCAACCTCAAATTCTCAGGCTCAAATGATCCTCTTGCCTCAGCCTCCTGACTAGCTGGGGCTATAGGTGCCTGCCACAAGGGACCAGCTATTTTTAGAAACAGAGTCTTGCTCTTGCTCAGACTGGTCTCAAACTCATGAACGCAAGCAGTCCACCTGCCTCGGCCTCCCAGAGTGCTAGGATTGCAGGTGTGAGCCACCGTGCCTAGCCCCTGACCTGAGGTTGTTATCTGAGGCTGGATATTTGTAATTAGAGAATCGACCCTGAGTTTCCCACCTGAAGTGACCACAGGACTGATAACTCGTTGACTTTCTAGGTGGCAGCTCAATTAGAAGCACCATCCCTCTCTCCCTCCTTCCCTTCCTCTCTGCCTTTCCTCTCTCCTTCCTCCCTCCTTCTATCCATCAACACACTTAACTGTGCCAAATAATGCCTTTGTTCTATTTCTTTTCTCTATTTGAACCACTGTGAAAACGTCGTTCAGACATGATTCAGTTCTCTCTCTGAAATGCTAAGAAAACTTAGTTCAAACAGCTCAGCTTTTTTTTGATGTCATTTGAGCTTCAACTTACACAAGAGCATCTTTTACAAATTAAGTCTACCTATACTCTTTCCTCATTCGCAGGGAAGGATAGAAAGAGCTCTCTCTGCCGTGCCCTGTAAAGGTAAGTGCCTGCACACGTTGGGCCACTGCCATCAGCTCTCAGCTGGTTTGCCTAATGATCCAGAATACGCTTAAGCTAATTAAAATACAACTCTACTACTTTCCCAGAAAACTTACAGATCCAAGAGTTTATAACTGCAGATCCTCCACTTGACCCTAGGCAGAAATACTGCTGTTCTACTGATTAATTCAAATTCCACAGAGACCTGATTCCTGTCTACCTCTGGTGCCCAAACTCCTCCACTCCTTGTCTCTAGACAAAATTGTCTTCAGTTTTTACTCTCTTCTTTCTTTCTTTCTATCTTCCTTTCTTTCTCACAAAGTCTCACTATATCACCCTTGGTAGAGTGCTGTGGTGTCACAGCTCACAGCAACCTCCAACTCTTGGGCTTAAGCGATTCTCTTGCCTCAGCTACCCAAGTAGCTGGGACTACAGGTGCCTGCCACAATGCCCAGCTATTTTTTTGTTGCAGTTGTCATTGTTGCTTTTAGCTGGCCCAGGCTGGGTTTGAACCCACCACCCTCGGTTTATGTAGCTGGTGCCCTAACCATTGTGCTATGGGCGTGGAGCCTCATCATGCTATTTCTTCAGCCTGGTGCCCACCTCTTGTAGGAAGCTGTCCTGTATTCTGGACTTGATCTGTAGATGGGACTTTATTGTGGTCCCCAAGTATCTAAGCTGTATGTGTCTCTGTCATCGTATTTGCCATATTGTACCACAATTGTCTTTTAAAGTGTCTGCATCCACTACTAGCCTGAGACATTCTTGAAGTAAGAACTGCACCTGATTCAGCACCATATGTGTAGGACCTAAAACAGTACCTGGCCATAGTGGGTGCCGTGGGTTTGTTGAATGAATGAATGAACGAATAAATGGTACCTTCCGCTCTGCCAGATCAATTTTGTTCCCCAGCAACACCATGGGGTAGGATTGCTCCGTAGGGACAATCTTGGCCAGAACGTCATCCCGCCAGATATCCAGGGCTTCAAAGGACTCCAGGTCGGTGACATCGAAAGCCAGGACACAGCCATCAGAGCCTTTGTAGAACGTAGACACCATGGAGCGGAACCTCTCCTGACCGCCAGTGTCCCAGATCTGGAGGGGAAGAGCAGCCGCCCACGGGGCAGTGGTGAGAGGCAGACCCAACCAGGGGGTTTATATCATGTCACAGCTTTTTCTGAGCAGGGAGCAGAATGCCCTGGTACAGTGCATGTGGTCCTTTCACACACGGCCCCTTTGACTGTCCCACCCATGCACACTGCCACACCTTGGCAGTGACATCTAATTCAGAGTGCCTTCGCATCTGAGCTCTCATTTTTCCTCTGTGTTATTAGGGCAAAGGCTATTATTCTCATCTGACAAATTTGGAAACTTAGCCCTGAGGAGTATCTTGCCCACGGCTACCTGCCAAGTTTTCCAGAGAACCTGAGATAGGTGTGGGGTCTCCCAACCTCTGGATTAGTGCTTTCCCTTTTAGATCAGGCCCAGCCATGTTTTTTTTTCCTATAAAGAGCCAGATAGTAAATATTGTAGGCTTTGCAGGCTACAAAGTCTCTGTGGCAACTACTCAACTCTGCCATTGTAATGCAAAAGACAGATAAACAAATGGGTGTGTGGCTGTGCCCCAGGGAAAACTTATTTACAAGAAACAAGTGGTGCACTAGGTCTGGCCCCTGAGTTGAGGTCTGCCGTCTCTGCTCTAGGCTATTCTAGCTCCTGGTGCACAGTGCAACGTTAGCGGCCATCCAGGGAGCACAGGGGGATTTTCAGGAGTAGGCAAGGTGAAACGGGAAGAGGAGGGCTGCTCACCTGTAGTTTCAACGTCGTGTCACCGAGTATGATAATCTTGGAGAGGATGCTGGCCCCCAGAGTCGTCTGGTATTCCTCATAAAACGTCTTATGCACATATTGATGAAGGAGAGAGGTCTTTCCCACACTGAGGAAAAACCCCAGACACATGTGAACACACACACACACACACACACACAAACACACGCACATGTTAACACATTCACATTATCCTCGGAATCTGACCATGCCCCTCTCACCACTGTCTCTTCCTGAGACTCTGAACTTCTAATGTCTGTGGTCTGTGGGCCACACTTGGAGTAGCAAGGGACTAGGAATTGATTTCTAGACAGAGTTTAGGACAGAACTGATTATCTTATAGCAATGGTCAGGTTTTTACCACGTGGCAGGTGTGTAGCAGGAGATAGAAGGGCAGACCCAATGCTCTACGCTTTGCCTTGTTTACACAGCTGTTTACTGCAGAGCTGGGGTCAGAAACCATTTATTTACTCCCTCCTCCCCCCCACTCAGTTCCCTTCCTTGGGATGGGATGCACTTCCTGGTGCCACCTTGAATAAAAAAGAGACTCGTGGGAGGTGAGAACACACCCATGAGGCCTCACTGTCCTTGGCTAAGAGGCTACTTCTCAATCCCCAGAGCTGAGCTGAGCTTACCCAATGGCTCCAACGATGATGAGTTTCAGGTCCACTTTCTTCTGAGGATTCATGGAGGGGATTCAGAGCCTGTAGGGAAACAGAGGTCATCCATATACTGGTCATTGTCACTGAGGCTGGCCTTTGCTTTGCCCCTCTCCACAGGCAGATCAGTGCGTGGCCCAGGACTGGGTGGGTTTGTCCTCTGAAAGAGGTGCATAATTCAGCAGCCTTATATGCCTTCCTCCTTACTGCCCCTGGGGAGCTCCCAAGGACTGGAGGGATGGTGCCCCTTTCCCCCACAGCACAAGAAAATCTCTCATCTTTCAGCTCTACCAACCCTATTCTCGGAGGCAAGATAGGGTTGAACACAGGCCACATGGACAGCCACGCCTGGAGCTGGGAATGGAGGGCAGTGCAGGAAGAAGGGGAGATGGGGGTGGGCAGGACAAGGGGTCCATTGTCAGGAACACCCAGAGGCTTTGGATGGAAGAGCGCCCATCCCCCAGCCCAAGGAGTTGCTGCAATTGCAGAATCAAAGGCTTCTCTCTCA